>NC_048440.1:1789902-2164692 GCF_004353265.1 Vitis riparia
GACATATTTGATCATTCTGAATGGATATATTTGTTAAGATTGAGCCCTTAAAAGCATGACATGATGTAATAGATTTGTAATTCATTATTTATTTATTGATACTCTAGTTTTAATTTTATTTATCCTTATTCCACGCACTACACTTTATGAGCATTCTTGTCCACATCTTTTGCATTGTACGTGACTTGGGTGCATTAAGGAGTTGCATGGAAGATCTAAGTCATGGGTTCCTTGAAAATAGATGACTTGTTCATAGTTGATTCATGGGTCTAGGCAACACACTAGAGGCTATAGTGCACCATCACCTAATTGGAGAGATGACTAGTCTTGGCTATCAGGATGGGTTTCTCATGGTGAATGCACTAGTGTATATCGTTACACATTAGACAAGACCTACAGTAAGTCATGACTTAAGACTATCAAGTAGTCATAACCTCACCAAGCTGTTTCATTGTGTTATTTCTCAACCTTGAGAGAATATTGAGCTTGTGCTAAAGTTTGTAATGGATTTGACTTACAGATGAGATTGTTAGCTGGTCACATATTTCCTGTGGATTAGGTCACTGTTGATGGAAGTTGGTAGAAATAGGTATTCTTAATAGATGTACCGTGATATTTCATGGGATTGAGACAGTCAGTTCTCTTGGGTGATTCTAAGGAGGTGTATTAATGGAAACTATGACCATAGTAATTCTTTAAGTTTCATTGAAGGAAACATAGACTCTTTGAGAGCTAAGACATGTCAGTTAAATACATAATTGGAGGATTTGTAACTCAAGGATAGTAGAGATAGTCTTAAAAGGATGCTAGCTTTCAACTTGTTAGACTATAGACACCAATTCATAGGGAGATTGAACGCAATGGATAGTAGGTTAGTGTCTAATTGTTATTTACATGGGATATTGAAGATCAGTTGATTCTTTGTAGTGGGATGTTGAATCAACTTCAGAATTAGATTAAGAGGGAGTCAGTACCCCTATGGGCCCCAATAGTCCACGCTCTAAGCTCATATACCTTGTTGGTACAAATTATGAGGGTCAGATTGACTCTAGGTTCACTTTTATGCATAAAGGCATTTTGGTAATTATGTAAGATTGCACATGGGTAAGTGAACAAGGTCTATAGATTAGGCTAATTAATTGATCAGTAAGCTTAATTGAGTTTATTAATCAATTAAAACCCATTTTGGGCTAGATTCAATGACCCAAGCCTATGTGGGCTCAAGTCACTTAGGCTCAATTAGGAACCCTAAATACCCCATTGGGGTTAAGGTTTCCATCGTTTTTGTCTTCCACCATCTAGAGAGAAAGAAAGCCATAGTCTCTACCCTATTTTCCCTCCCACTGGAAGTGTGCCAAGAATAAGGTTGAGTCATCGGGTGGAAGATTGTGGGTTTATGAGACTTCTAGCAACTTCAAGATTGTCTTCAACACTTGGAATTTAAGGTTTGGGAACATCCAAACCTAAATGTTAGTACTTTAACCCTAAAAGATAATTTTTAAAAAATTTTGTATTGTTTCTGTTGCTTAGATCTAAGATGCCAACAATAGTTCTATGTTTGAATATGGATATTCTTATGAGAATTCATTTGAAATTTTTGGAGATATTTGAAAATATTGTGTACATTTAATTGTTTCTTACAAGCGCTACTAATGGTTTTCTTGAGATTTATTTGTAGGTTTTGTAGTACCTAAGGTGTAGTTTTGAGTGAGTAAGTGAGTGGCTTTGTATGAGAGTTGGGTGGGGCTTACTTGCTTGTGCTCATTCGTGTTGTATAGGGTTTTGTCTTAGAATTGCCAAATGGGGAGATTGTAAGTGTTGCAACTAGGTTGAGAATTTCAGACAAAATACCTAAGTGTCTACTAGCTATGGTTCTCTAAATCCGTTGTCGGACTGCTTGCCAAATGAAGATCAAGACATTGGATTTGTTAAGAGACTAAGGTAAGTAGTTGAGTTTGTGTTGAATGAATTTGAATCAGCCCTATTTTCAAAATGATGATTGTCTTGAATCACTTTAAAAGAGTTAGGGAAGCATGGGAAAAATAGTTTTTGCTAAAAGTTTGATGTTGCCTTGTTTCTGGATCAATCCAAATGTAGGGGCAGATCGATTCAAGTTACCTTTTCTTTTATCTTTTTTTGACCATTGGATTAAGGGTCTCATCCCCTTTTAAAAAGAAAATTTCCTATTTATGCAAAACAAAGAGCAACTGTCATGCCTTGAGTTCTTGGTTCTCTTTCCTTTTTGAGGTTGTTTGCTTTCCAATAAAATTTCGTACAAGTCTTCAAACCAATCTTTTAATGATTTTTTTGAAAAAAAAATGGGTTGAGTTCATTGAACATTCATCTCTCAATCATTTGAATTTGGGTGAAAACCCATCTTCTTCTTGTTGGAGTTTCAAGGAGAAGGTCGAGATCAAGCTTGGGAAGGACTCCAAACATGTTCTTAAAGATGAAGGCGTGATGGTGAGGTGAGAAGGTGCTTGTCAAGTAGTCCGTGAGGGATTGGAGATCTTGAGTTAGGTAAATCCATGTACATCTGGATTGCTCTTCATAGTGGGAAATTTTTATTGGTTGTAGGCCCATGGTTTTTTTACCTCGGACTTTTCCAAGTAAATTTTAATGTTGTCTCATTGTCTCTCATGCTCCTCTTAATTTCATTTTCAGTTTCTAGCTATCTTTGATAATTTGAGCATATAATACTTGGTTGAATGTTGAGATGAAATAGATATGAGTTGTCTTTGGGTAATTTGAATGCTTTTTTGAATATTGTTCATTGGTATATTTGAGATATTATACTATTGGTTTTAATCATAAATTGATTTAAGGAATTGTCTTGGAGAGTGTTGGAACATGTGCATGTGACTAACATTTTAATCTTGTTGGGGAGTGTTGTTGCATTCATAGTTGCATGTGATCTTTACTTTGCATTTGAAAGTATTTGTAAAGAAAAGGAAAAATTGTAAAAAAATCTTTTAGTTTAGATAACTTGTGTTGGGAGATCTTTTAAATTGGTGAATAACACCTATTCACCTCCCTCCATGTACGTGTGTTCTATATTTGAGATATTACTTCAAAATGTACTTTTTTTTTTTCAATTTTTCTCACCTTTATTTAAGAAAAATGCAAAAGAAAAATCTTTTAACATTTTTACTCATCTTTTCTTTAATATTTTTCTTCATCATGTTCCACAATGTCCAAACATAAGAAAATGATTTAAATATTAAAAATTATTAGTAAAAATGATTTCCTTACTATATTTTCCTTGTATTCAAATATTAAAAAATATTTTTCTTAGGTCTAATTTAGATAAATTTCTATTTTTTCATTTTTAAAAATAGAGAATAGTAATACATTTTATATAACAAATAAAAACTCCTACCTACATAAAAAGGATTTGTTTACTTTATGTACTTAAAATTTAATTTAAAATTTGAGGCATTGAAAATTTTCAAATCTCCAAAATTTTTAAATAGTTTTTGAAAACTATTACTTTTTAATAAAAGTTCTAAAGAGTTTTTATATTTTATACAAAAATAACTAAAAGCCTATTTAGCAACGTGATTTAAGATAGTTTTTGTTTTTATAGCCAAAAAAAAAAAATGTTTTTAAATATTTATGGGTCTATTCTAAGTTGCTCTTTTAAAACAATTTTTTAAAAAGAGTGAAATGGAGAACAATAGTTTTTTTTCTTAATTATACCTATTTTATAAATCTCCTGTAACTTAATTCACCTTATTTACCATTTTTTCTATGCACACAACTATATTTTCTAAATTTTCTCATTAAATAAATAGATTCTAAATCAAGTGAAGCTTAATGTTTTAAATTCTTTAATAAATATTTTAGTTTTAAAAATAACTTGAAATAATTGCAAGTAATCTATAAATCAAATATTAAATATGTACATGTAAAGTATGGAGTCAATTAAGACTCATAGATAAATGTTTTACTGTTTAAACAAAAATATGCAATCCTAACTCAGGTGTTGTTTGTTTGTTTTAATTAATTCTAAATAGAACTTAAAACTAAATATTGCTTAATAGCATTATGTATTAAGTTTTTTTTAATATTATATTTCTATTAAGTACTAAGAAGTTATAAAAAAACCAATTGGTTATTTTTAGTATTAAAAAAAGTCAAATATTTTTATATTTTCTATTCAATAAAAAAATTTGAGAAATAGTTAATAAGTTAACAAAAAGTGAAAAAACAAGTGAACTGAAATTTGAAAGCAAGTTGTTTTTAGTAAAAAGTAAAAAAATAAAATAAAATAAAAAGTGTGCAATGGGGTCATTTTACTTAACTTAACCCAAGCTTGACTTAGTTCAAGCAATGCCCAAAGACTAGGCTTTCTTTTAGAACCTTCCGAACTAGCCGTTAATATCCTTCCTAGCCTTCTAATTTTAGACTTCGATGTTATGAACTAACTCTTTGCCTTATATATATATATATATATATATATATATATATATATATATATATATATATATATATATATATTCACATGTATAAGACCCAAGAAATTATATTACATCCTAATTAATAAGAAATTAACAAAATTGCTATCTAAACCTAATACATCAACAATTTGTACTTATCTATCAAACAACTAATTTTAAATTAATTATTTATCTTTTAGTGTGGATTACTTATGATAAATCATTTTTCATTCTCATTGTATAGATCATATATATTTTTTTTAATTAAAGTATATGTAAATTAATAAATAATTTAATTATTTCTAGATAAGTAAAGAATATTGAAAAAAAAATTATGGAAAAGAGCATGAAATGTTAACTTCATGACTAAATATACTTTTAATTTGATATTTATATTATTTTACCGTTAACTAATAATGTTAAATTTTATTGCATCGAATTAAGTATTGCATGTAGTGGATAGCTTAGTATGGTATATTTGGGTGTATTTAATTTAGCTAATGCTTCTCACTCAATGTCTTTTTTTTTTTTTTTTTTTATCTACTTTTTGACAAGACAATTAACATTAAATTAACATCTCTCATATATGGAAATAATTGTCTAATTTAATGGTTATCATAGAATTTGAGTTAGTTTAAGAGTCTGTTTTACAGTGATTTTAAAAAACGTTTTTAGTTTTTTTAACACTTAAAATATAAGTTTTTAAAATTTAAAACGTTTCTAAAAATTCAAACGGCTCTAAATGAATTAGTGTAATCGTGTTGACATCATGTCAATTAAAGAGTTGTATGTTTATTAAACCGAATAACGTATCCTGTTGTGTCGTCTTTGTAAAACTACATCGTCCAATTGGCAGGAAATTTGTTTAAATACTGGAATTGGATTGACTTCAGTCTCCACTACGAATGTAGGTAAAGCTTCCTCTGCCGGAGTCGCATTCCTTGGCCTTTAAGTCTTTGACGACACGAATGTAAGTAGAAGCTTCCTCTGCATCTTAAAACCGGTGCCTTTAGTTACAGCTGCAGAAATTATAACTGACCATCTCCAGATCTGTTTGCGTGCCCAGCAAACCCAGGAAAAGGAAAGAATTTGATTTTGAATCTTTTGGTTGAGGGTGTCTTGTTTTTTGGAGAGCTAAAACCCCATTTCTGCTGAGTCGAATTCTCGATATGGAAATTCTTGGACAAGCCGTTCTGGAAAAGTCACTGGAGAATTGATAAAAACCCATTTTCGATGAGTAAAGAAGGCAGCTTCGTTCGTGAGATCTTAAAACAGTCAGATCCATTCTGAAACTCATAGGGCCGACCGTTCATCAGATCAAACAATTGAGCGGAGAGAGGGATGGTCCAAAGGGGAGAGCGAGAAGCAGCTAATACAGCTGTATGAAGAAGGCGAGAAGCTTATTCAAAAACACGATAGGGCCATTGGCTGATCAATAAAGGAAATACGAAGGTAAGGTTAATGCCTTTTACGAGTCGCTTCTTCTCCTCTTCCAGTTTGGTATGCCGCTGGAACAATTGAATAACACAGGAGATTTTGGCCCTTCTTCAATCTCAATTGAAATCTGACTGGTGAGGTGTCTGTCAAATTGGATTTTTGGGTTCGGGAGGTTGCTATGCCCTAAACCCCCAGATTTTACAGGTGGGACTGGATGCGCCCCTGACGTAGTGAAAGAGCTGCTGTTCAAAGAATCTGTGGTTGTGGTGTCGGCTCCTGGAGGATGTGGGAAAACCACGCTCGTTCAAAAACTTTGCCAAGACCCGGAGGTTAAAGGTATCCAATTGTGTCTTTTTCTCTGTCCCTAATTTGGGGGAGGTCCTCCTCCAGTAGGAAATGGTACTTTTTTTCCCTAACCCCGGATTTGAACCTTGGTTTTTGGATTGTTTATCGATATCTTACCAACAGGCTTTGAATATCGAAATGAATTGGTAAAAACTAATCTTATGGGGGCTAGATTTTGACAATAAGTCAATGCCAAAACTTTCATATTTTATATAGGCCAAAGGGTAATCGCTCTCCGAATGAAAAAATTACTTAGAAGAACTGTATTATTTGATGCTTCCAATTCATTGATTGGTTCCTTCTTACATGTTGTTTGAACAGAAAATTTAAGGACAACATCTTCTTTGTCACGTATCTAAGGTGCCCAACATCAAACTCATGGTACGGAAACTATTTGAACATAATCATAGCCGGGTGCCAGAGTTTCAAACTGATCAAGATGCGATCATCCGTTGGAACAACTGCTGAAAAAACAAGCAGAAAAAGCTCCTGTACTGTTGGTCCTCGATGATGTTTGGGGTGGCCCTGATATTAGGGTTGAACCTGAATTCCCTCTTCAGAGTTTGAGTTTAAATACCGGAATGCAGGATTCTGGTTACATCAAGATACAATTTCCAGGCTTTGGCTCTGCCTACAAACTGGACTTGTTGCATGGTGAAGAAGCCATGAAACTTTTTCGGCACTCAGCATTCCCCACAGATGGGGATTTCACGCTGGATGAAGATTTTGATGAAGATCTTGTGAAGGAGGTGATTTCTCAATCATTTGAGTGAAGATTATAAAACTACTTCTTTACTTTCAAGGTATAACTGATTTATTTGGTGGAGTTGATTTGCAGATTGTGAAAAGATGCGGTGGATTCCCTCTGGCCCTCCAAGTTGTAGCCGATCACTCTGTGGGCTACCTGTAGAGATCTGGAAAGCAGACTGCTGGAATGGTCGGAAGGTCAATCCATTTTGGAATCTGGGAAGGTCTTCTTGATTGCCTCCAAAGTAGCTTAGCTTCCTTGAATGATAAGCTGAAGGAGTGCTTTATGGACCTGGGCTCGTTTCCTGAGGATAAAAAAATACCTGTCACGGCTCTTATAGATATGTGGGCAGAATTGTACAAACCGATAAAAATGGCGTGCATGCTATTCCAGACTTATAAACTCTCCTTACAGAATCTGCTTAATCTGGTAGTCACAAGGTATGGGGTGACTACCCTTTTCTCATTTGTCTTCTTATATATTGGTTTGTTCACTATTCATATCCTACACTGATTCTATAATATTTAGTCTTCGTGATTAATCAAAATTTTATTCAGTTAATGACACCCTTATAGCTTCTTGAATGTTTGATAGTTGAACTTGACTTGATAGCTTATTTACAAATTCTGTAACAACCTTTCCCTGAGCAATCGATTTCTGCCCGCTCCCAGGAAAGGCGCAACAGAGGTTGAAGGCTGCTATGACGACGCCTTTGTCTTGCAACATGATCTTCTGAGAGAACTGGCCATTCGTCAGAGCAGCCAGGAGCCCATGGAAGAGAGGAAAAGACTAATCTTGGATTTCAGTGGAAACGAGCTCCCTGATTGGTGGACAGAAGAAAAACAACCCTGCATCAAGGCTCGCCTTCTGTCTATCTCCACAGGTTTGCTCTCTTAGAATGCACCTACCAATTTGCTATATATTCTTTATTCTCCCCATCCCCTCACATGTTATAGGGTACTTGTGTAGACGAAATGTTCTCCTCAAGCTGGTGCGACATGCAAGTGCCTGAAGTGGAGGTCCTGATACTCAACTTTCAGACAAGGGAAAACAACTACACACTACCAGAGTTCATGAAGCGAATGGATAAGTTGAAGGTCTTGGTATTAACAAATTATGGTTTCTCCATTCCTGAGCTGACTAATTTTTCTGTCCTCGGTTCTTTATCCAGTCTAAGGAGAATCAGGTTAGAGCGGGTTTCAATCCCACCCTCTGCAACACCATGGTAGAGTTAAAGAATTTGGAGAAAATAACCTTGGTTATGTGTAAGATCAATCAGGCTTTTAACAGTAGTGCAATCCAGATGCCTGTTATGTTGCCTAATCTTAAGGAAATAAATATTGATTCCTGCAATGACTTGGTGGGGTTACCTGAGTGGCTCTGTGATTTAGTACAGCTAAGGAAGCTCAGCATCTCCAACTGCCATAAGCCATCTACACTGCCAGAAGGGATGGGAGGCTGGGAAATCTGGAGGTGCTGAGGCTTCATGCCTGCACAAAACTATGGGATTGCCAGACTCAATGCAGCCTCCACAACTTGACTTTTCTTGATATAATGGTTGTTTTCGAATGAGAACTGCCAAAACAAATGGGTGAGTTGTGCAGATTGAGAAAGCTCTACATGAGAAGGTGCTCAAGACTGAGAGAGTTGCCACCATCAATCATGCGTATCAAGCAGTTGAAAGTAATCTGTGACACAGAAAAGGCCCATCTGTGGGAAGATCACAATTTCACCAATTTGATGATTGACGAGACAACTGACTTAGATTGGCTTGTTTGAAATTCTGGTTCCTGAGCAAACTTCTCTTCACAGGAATGCTGAAATGCCTCTGACATTGCCAATTTGTTTTCCGGTTAAAAAAGCCATGTGCCCTTGCAGACAGTAAAGCAGTTTTTATTTTATTTTTTTATTATTATTATTATTTTCTTTTTGTGGTACAAAGTGGTGTGGACAAATAAGGGAAGCAATGTTGTACATCTGGTCTCTTTGAGTGCACATTTGTGTAACTACTTTGTAGAAACCAAAAGAGATTCTGTTTGATCTTTTTGAGCATTTAATGGTTCAACTCCTTCTGGGAATATTTTCAAAAATAGTTTTTGATAACAACTCTTAAAAATAGTTAATAGGTTGTCATTAACAAAATTGAATTTGACAACTCTAATATGAAAAATAGTTTTTTTTTTTTTAAAAAAAATATTTTCCCTGAAAGTGATGTATATAATATAAATATTAAAAAATGTTTTATACATTTCTAATTATTTGCTTAGAATATATATATTTTTAAATATTAAAAACACATCAAATTTGTTTTACATTTGGGGTTATTATACCTTGGAGCTTAACAAATAATGCCCAGTAATATTTGTAGAAGAATAAACTAATAATTTTTAGTAGCAATTTAATACTTAAAAGTAAAAATTAAATAATAAAACCTAAATATCAAAAATTAAATTTGTGAAGTGGAGTGGGTGGAAAAGGGTCAACCAGTTATTAACGGTCAACGTCAGCGTTTGTTGGACAAACAATTGTTAGCTTCTCAAGTATACCAAAGTCAATGGAGAGGAAATCAAAATCTTCCTAAATTTTCCATGAAGAAAACGCGTCTGCAGATTAGCCACCGACAAAAACACGATAGGAAGGAAGAGAGGGAAAGTAAATCGTTGACTTGGAATCTCATGTGTTATTGACTCAAATCTTAGTGACTTTGGGTTAGGAATAATCATGTCATAATTATGTCGATTCATATAACTCTTTTGTAATTTGAAGGTTAAACTTATTTCATTGTTTGTATTTTTATTAAATATTAAGTATTAATAAGGTGAGGTTCATGTTGAGATTATATTTTGATTGTTTTAAAAAATTATTTTTAACTGCTTGAATTAAAGTCAAATATTTAAGTTTTTTTCTATTCATCCAAAAGATTTTAAAAATAAGAAATAAGTGAAAAATAAATTATCTAAAGTTTGAAAGTAAATTACATTTAATAATAAATTTAAAAAAAAATCAAACACCACTTTAGTTGTATTAAAATAATTTTGTGGATCTATATTTTTTTTACATATATTCTCTCACTCAATGAAAAACTAATTTTTGAAAAATCGGAGTCCCACTTCTTTTAGTTATTTAATTTATTAGAAAAATAATTTCTGCAATTTTAATTTATATATATATATATATATATATTATATATATATATATATATATATATATATATATATATATATATAAAGATTTTCATCCCATTCTTATTAAAGAAAACATATATTTTATAAACTCTATTTATAAAATTATTTCCAATTCCAATCTATTTATGGAAAGGGAGTCTTATTTAATTTCATTAAAAGCATATTTTTCAAAATGAGTTTAACTTTATTTTAAGAATAGGTTCTTCAATTTTATTAAAAAGAGTTTCAAACTTTATTCAATAATTTTCAAAGAAAATCAAATTTATTAGAAGAGGTTAGTATTATTTTTAGAGAAAAATTTAAGGAAAAAAATGCAGAAGGGATTTTATTACCTCTTCAATTAAAAGGGTTTTTGTAATTTTATCTTCAAAGATTTTTTTTTTCTTTTATTTTTTTTTTACAAAAATCAAGATTTTGCAATTTTTTTTTTAATTTAAAATACTCCAAAATTTTTAATAGTTTTTTCTTAAAAAAGGCATTTTTGGTCGGTTTATTAAAAATTATAATTAGGACAGGTAAAAATAAAATAAAATTAGGACTATTATTTAGAAATAAATATACTTTTATTTTAAAACATTTTGGACTCTTTTTTAAAAATATTTTCCAGATTTTTTTAAATAAAATAAAAATAAAATTATGGACTTCTTTCATTTTTATTAAAAACATTTTTTTTTGGATTTTTAAATATTTTTTTAAACATGATTTCTAGACTGTTTTATTTAATAAAAATGATTTCTAAACCTTTTATTTATTG
Organism: Vitis riparia; assembly: GCF_004353265.1. Classification (NCBI taxonomy): domain Eukaryota; kingdom Viridiplantae; phylum Streptophyta; class Magnoliopsida; order Vitales; family Vitaceae; genus Vitis; species Vitis riparia. The sequence goes on from NC_048440.1 coordinate 1,800,811, forward strand.
AAAAAAAATCCAAACTGATTATTTAATAATAAAAAAAGATTTATGGATCCTCTTATTTTTCAAAACTGATTTTAGGATGGTTTACTTAATAATAAAAAAAAGGTTTCTAGTTCCTCTTATTTAATAAAAAAAATCTAGACTCTTTATTTAATAGAAAAACATTTAAAAATTTTTTTTTATTAAAAAGGGTTCTAGGACCGTTTACTTAAAAATCAATTTATAGATTTTTTATTAAAAAAATCGTTTATGGACCCCGCATTTCGCTCGATGCGTTCCCACTCGATGACAAAACTCGCTTTTTTATTGGTTTGGTGAAAATGTGATTTTTAGAAAAAGACTTGGAGTTGCCACTTATTTTTGTTTTATTTTTAAAGGGAAAAACAAAATAAAAAAGAAAAACCTTAAGTGACTTCTGAAAGAAAAACATGTCTGTGAAAAACTAAGTCTATGTTCGGGGTCAGATTGCCTATTTTAAAGGTACGGTAAAGACCATAGCATCCCTCTTAGCCCCTAAAAACGGGTTTTTACTAAATAAGGTGAAACAAACGTGACAATTAACTAGGAGATCAATGGATACCAAAACGATCATGGATCAAAAGCAAATCATAATAACGAATAAATAAACAAAATGAGAGTGAGAGCATACCTTAGCAGCAGGTAATAAAGCGCTATCATGAAAAAAGGTTAGTTCAAGTATAAAATTATCACATGCATATCAAAGAGAAAGATTAAGCGATATTCATTAAACATACCAGTTGACAATCAGAAGAGAAAACTCATATGTAGGGCCCCCACCAAAACCCAATTAATTTTGCATAAACTAATCCCATAAATTCCATTGTTTTGGAATCTTGAAAATCATTCTTGCTTATTTAAAATCAAGAGAAACAACAAATTATTTGAAAATCGAAGAAAATTTGTACAAGTGCATACCAAAATGAGAATGGCAACAAGCTTATTAAAATAAGGATTTTTGGCGACCTAAAACCCTAATAAAGGATGAAAAGTTGTAGAATTAAAAAAATATTTGAAAACTGGAGTGGAATTAAAACTATTTGAAAGTAAACTAGAGTTTTGAAATTTATTTGGAAATTGAAGTCTCGAAAATTATTTGAAAATTGGAATATTGAAAATTAAATTTAAGAATGGAATTTTAGAAATTAAATTTGAAAGAAATTGGAATTTTGAAAATTATTTGAGAATTGGAGTTTTGAAAATAGTTTTGAGAATTGAAGTTTTGAAAATTAACTTTAAGAAATAGAGTTTGGAAATTAAATTTGAAAGAAATTGAAATTTTGAAAATTATTTGAGATTGCAGTTTTGAAAATTAAATTTAAGAATGGAATTTTGGAATTAAATTTGAAAGAAATTAATTTTGAAAATTATTTGAGATTGGAGTTTTAAAATTAAATTTAAGAATTGGAATTTTGGAATTAAATTTGAAAGAAATTGAATTTTGGAAATTAATTTGAAAGAAATTTGAATTTTAAAATTATTTGGAAAATTGAAGTTTTGAAAATTAAATTTAGGAATTGGAGTTTTGGAAATTAAATTTGAGAGAAATTGGAGTTTTGAAAATTAATTGAGAATTGGAGTTTTGAAAATTAGTTTTAAGAATTGGAATTTTGGAAATTAAATTTGAAAGAAATTGGAATTTTGAAAATTACTTGAGAATTGGAGTTTTGAAAATTAAATTTAAGAATTGAAGTTTCGGAAAATTATTTGAAAATGAAAATTTGAAAATTAAATTTAAGAATTGGAATTTTGAAAAATATTTGAAAACAAAGTTTTGAAATTAAATTTTAAAATTTGAATTTCAAAAATTATTTGAGAATGAATTTTTAAAAGATCAAATTTTTAAAAAGATCAATTTTTATTTTAACATAAAAAAAATGAATTAGGAGGGTGACACGTGGCCTAAGGAGTCGTATTTGGAAAGTGGCCATGCTTGGCTAGCCACTTCAACGTATATTTTACATGCATATCAAATTTAAATTAAGTTGCGGGACCCTCATCCCAAATTTCATTTCTCCATGTGTTCATCTTATTCTCAACTTATTTGTTATCTCAAATACAACAACAGCAAATCCATTTTCCATCAACCCACTTGCCATCACACACAATTTCTTGATCTTCAACATTGACCAAACCTTTCCCCTTCTTAGCAACCTGCTGCTTAACATACCCCACATCCTTGGACCTCTCAACATGGAAAGTAAACTCTTCTCCATATGCAGTCCTAACATTGATGATTTGCAAATCAGAGAGCTTGAGAACCAAAAGAAAAACATTCCCATCTGAAACCTCATAGTCCCGGACAAGAGAATTGTTCCTTGCCAATTCTTTGTCCCCACAAACCAATTTCTATTTCTTCACAACAAACCCTCTACAATTTTAGACTCTAAGTTTCACAGCCTCAATTGAAACAGATCCCATTACACGCATTGGAATATTTGAACCCAAAAACGCTAGATTAATCAGAATTGATTCGCTTGAAAATAATCTGGGTTAGGTGTGAAATGGTTGTGAGAAAATATTGCCTTACTGTTAATTGAGGCAAGTACAATAGCCACATACGACATTGTTTTCACTAAAAGATTAAAGAATTTGACGCTTTAAACAAATATTAAAACCTTAAACCCAAGAAATTCATCAACGAGTGTCGACCCATGATTATACTGAAACGAAATTCCGATTGGTGCACACCCATCATTTTGAAACTAAGAATTAATTAAAATTGTACAAGAAAAAAAATAAAAAAATAAAAAAATAAAAAAACCAAGTAACGTTCAAGCCAAGAGATTCATGTATGAACCAACTGCTCATAAACAAACCATAGAAATGAATTAATAAGCATAAAACCCATGAAGAAATTATTATGAAAATAAAAGAAATTGGATTATTGAAATCAGGGCTTCAGAATCAAATGAAAAAAAAAATAATAATAAAGAAGAAAATAGGGTTTTTACCAAAGAAGAAGAACCAAAGAAAATGGTGGGGTAGATCAGAGCTTAAATTGAGAGGCAAAAATAGCAAAAAGTTGGAAGAATTGGCGAGGAGTTGAGGAGGCTGAGGAAGCAGCTATTTTAGGAAAGCTGAGAATTTGGAAAGGAGAATGGAGAAAGACGCGTGTTGGGGTGGGTGGAAAGGAATGAGTGAATCTCCTTCTTCACTTCTCTCATGGCAACAAGTCCCCTTATCCATGTCAACTTGAAGTCGCCCTTTCAGCTTTAACTCAAGAATATCGTCAACCTGAAAGTGCTCCTCCAAGCTTTGTTTTCGCTTTTTCTAGAATCCTTTTCACTTTCCAATCTTTTCTCCTCTCCCAACTCTTACCCTCACCTGCTAAAAAGCCTCTCTCACACGTCTCTCTCCCATCAATCCTTCCGACCCCCTCTTTTTCTTTCTTTTTTCCAGCTTCTCTTTTTCTCCCAAAAAAGTGTCATCTCTCCTCTGTTTTTTTAGCTTCTTTTTTTCTTCTATCCTGCTTCTTTCTTGCCTTCCAAGCTTCCACCCATTCCATTGTTTCTTCCTTCCCTTGTAAGCTGCTACCCACTCCACTGCTCCTTGTTCAGGGGAGATGTCACCACTTTCAACCACCACAATGGCAAGTCACGTCTTTCCCACACATCCATGCAGCTTGCTCCTGGAAGTAGTCCCCCACTTCAAATGAAACGTTCAACTCTCCAACTCTTCCCTCATGGTAAAAAAAAAAAAAAAAAAACCTTTGTTTTAAAAAAGGGTCTACAAATATGCCTCTCTTCGGTAGGTTCACGAGTGTAAGGAATATGAACACTTAAAGTGAAAAGAAAGTGTGAATAGTGAGTGGAATGAAGTGAACTCTACTGAAGAACAAATGAGACCCCCAAAGGGACACTAGTAAAACATGAACTCACTTAGGCTAATAGATGAACAAAATGGCTCAAATCCTAAGAGAAAAGCATCTCTCAAAGCACCTCTACAGCTACACTAAGGACCCAGACTCCCTCTAAGACGTCTCCAAAAGCGACTCGAAGATCAATGTCAAAGATGAGTAACAGTCGAACCACCCTGGAGCATAGGAAAGAATGCGTCCAAAAGGAACGACTATATGTGTACACATGAGAAAGCTAAGCGTAGGATGCCCAATAATATGACCAAAATATGTGTCGTGAACTCAAAAGACTAAGTCATGTGCAGTGGAAGGGGAAGTATAGAAGAACATGGTGAAGAAATGATAAGTATAAGGTAACGAGGTGAGGAAAATGAAGACGAATGCAAAATCGTGAAGATAAGATGTCTAATGCCAGTTGTTAGGAATTTAAGGCTAATCCAAACTATGGTAATCACCCTAGAGGGAGAGGGGGGGGGGGGGGGGGAGGTAAATAGGGTGATGGTATTTTTTTCACAAATTTAAACTATGCAAAAATAAGAGACAATTATATGCAAGTATATAATAAACAAAATAAAGACAATTGCATATAATTTAAAAGAGTTACGTCTACTCTCCTCAATCTCCTAACCGAGTGAGGGTTCCACTATCTTGAAGCTTCAACCAAGCTTCCAATCTCTTTACAATTGGATTATGGTTCCAATTCACCCTCTTGGACTTTTGGTTCCAAGCACCCTTTACACTTCTAAAGAGTTATCCCACTCTTGAACAACCTCTCAAGTGATACCCCTCACTTGAGAAAATTCCTCTCAAAGATATACAAAGATTGATCTCACAAAAATTCTAGTAATAGAACTTTAGGCTCAAAGATACAAGAAAAACTAGGATTGAATGGTGCACTAAAGATATGCAAGTTATGAAACAATGGTGCACTAAAAAACACTCTTCCAAGGCTCAAATATATTCAAGAATGATTTGGGAAGGTTAAGCTTATGAAACAATGAAGATTAGAGCCTTTTTATAGAAGAAAAAAGCCAAACTAGCCATTGAGGGTTCGACTGGTCAAGCTAGGGGTCGACCGGTTGGCTAGCCGTTAGGGAAAGTGACCGTTAGGCCTCAACCGGACCTCAACCGGTTGAGGTTCAACCTTGATCTGGTAGAGAAGGCCACTGGAAGAGAGAGAAACTTTTTGGTCTCCCTCAACCGATCCTCGACCGGACGAGCACAACTGGTCGACCGGTTGAACCTGTTGAGCCATTTTTTTGGCTCAACACTCAACATTTTTCAACTTAAAGCCTTTTAACACAAGTTTGAGAATCATTTAACATAAGGTTTTAGTTGAAAACATGAAATCATCCAATTCTTAAGATATTTAAAATAATATTACTCTTGGATGATTTTAGTGCATAAATAAAGAATGAAATGCATGAAAGTCCTAGTGCACCAACAACCTTACAAAGAGATCTTAAGAAGCTTTGGTCTTGAAAAACTCTTCTATTTGAGGTGGTCTTCTTCTTTATGATTTCTCCTTGGCTTGATTTGTCTTTGGATTGCCACTTTGGAAGTCGTCTTGCCTAATCACACTTGAAATATGATCATTAGTTCTAAACCTTGTTTTGTTATCATCAAAATCAAGATTAACCAAACCTTGGTTTCACACCAGTGAATATGAATGTCAGGAGCTATGACTCTGAATGATAAGGTTGAGGAGAAATGACTCTAAACATCAAAATGAGGGAAGATGGTAACTCTAAATACTTGAATGAGTATGCATAACGGCTCTAAATGCCAAAACCAAAAAAATATGGTGGCACCAAATGCCAAGCTAAACAACGGCTCTGAATGCCAAAATGAAGACACGACTCTGAACGCCAAACTGAAGAAAATGAAGGCTCTAAATGTCAATAACGAATAATGGCTTTAAACGCCAAACAAAAGATGTGGCTCTGAACGCCAAATTGGAGATGCGACTCTGAACGTCATACTAAAATCATGGCTCTGAACTCCAAACTAAAAACATGGCTCTAAACGCAAAACTGAAGATGTGACTCTGAACATCAAACAGAAGAAAGACATATAGCTCTGAATGTCGAACTAAAAACAAACAATGGCTCTGAACACCAAAATGAAGATGTGGCTTTGAACGCCAAATTGATGAAAAAATGGTGGCTCTAAAAGCCAAAACTGAGAAGAAATGGTGGCTCTAAATGCCAAATTAAGAAGGACGACTCTAAACGTCGTAACTGAGAAGAGATGGCGGCTTTGAACATCATAACTAAGAAGGAATGGTGGCTTTGAATTCCAAACTGAAAAGAGATGATGGCTCTGAACGTTAAAATTGAGAAGAAATGGTGGCTCTGAACGCCGAAACTGAGAAGAGATGGTGACTCTAAACGCAAAACTGTGAAGGACAACTCTGAACGTCGTAACTGAGAAGATATGGTGACTCTAAACACCATAACTAAGAAGGGATGGTGGCTCTGAACGCTAAACTGAAAAAAGATGGTGGATCTGAATGCCCAAACTGAGAAGAGATGGTGGCTCTGAACACCGAAACTAAGAAGAGATAGTGGCTCTGAACGCTAAACTGTGAAGGATGACTTTGAAAGTTGCAACTGAGAAGATATGACGGCTTTGAACGCCGTAACTAAAAGGGATGGTGGCTCTGAATGCTAAATTGAAAAGAGATGGTGACTCTGAACGCCCAAATTGAGAAGAGATGGTGGCTTTGAATGCCGAAACTGAGAAGAGATAGTGGCTCTAAAATCCAAACTAGAGATGCGGCTCTGAACGTTGAAACTGAAAAGAGATGGTGGCTTTGAACCCCAAACTGAGAAGGACGACTCTGAACTCGTAACTGAGAAGAGGTGGTGGCTCTAAACGCCGAATGGTAATGAGAATGCTGGCTCTGAATACTGAACTAGAAACAAGCAAAGACATTAAATGCCAAACTGAAGATGTGGCTTTGAACGCCAAATTGATAAATGGTGGCTCTGAACGCCACAATTGAGAAGATATGGAGGCTCTGAACGAAAAATAGAAGAAAAATGGTGGCTCTTAACACCAAACTGAAGAGAGATGATGACTTTGAACGCCAAACTGAAAAGAATGACTCTGAACATCGAACTGAGAAGGACGACTCTGAATGTCGTAACTGAGAAGAGATAGTGGCTCTAAATGCCAAACCGAAAAGAGATGGTGGCTTTGAACACCGAACTAAAAAAAGATGGTGGGTCAGAACACCAAATTGAAAAGAACGACTCTATACGTTGTAACTGAGAAGATACGGCGGCTCTGAACGTCGTAACTAAGAAGGGATGGTGGCTCTTAACGGTAAACCAAAAAGAGATTGTGGCTCTGAACGTCAAGCAGTAAGAAGATAGTGGCTCTAAATGCCAAATTGTAATGCAATAGTGGCTCTGAATGTCAAACTGAATAGGGATGGTGGCTCTGAACGTCATACTGAAAAGAACGACTCTGAATGTCATAACTGAGAATGGACGACAACTTTGAACGTTGAATTGCAAGGAAATGATGAGGGGAAAATATGCCCCAATGTAGCATGTTGCCACAACTATCAGTCTACTAAAATGGACTCCATGAGTCCTAAAAGACACTCCGCTAGTGAGTCAGAATGGTCAAATAGACTATAAATATGGCCTCACAACCCATCTAACTAAGTCGTGAGGTCTAACGAAGTGCCACAATAAGTCAGACGTCTCTAACTCGCAATGCTCTGCTGGAGGAATCCATCGTCGTATCAAAAGAATGATCCAATGAGGAGTCTCAAGAGAATAGTCCGATAAAGTAACTACCACGATCTCAACACAACAATCTACTAAAGAGTCATGGATAATGGGACAGTCAAACCCTAAATGTCATGCTCCTCTGGAGGCTCATCTTAACAAAAATCATCGAAATAGTGACTAGTAGTGCAAATAAATATCTCTCATCCGAGTAATAAAGACTGTAACGAGTCTGTGAGAAAACAATCATCTCTACAACTAAAAGAGGGAAAATAGTGCTTCCGGTCCATCCTGATTACTCGAGAATAACTCAATGGGGACGTATAAGAGATCTGACATGTACTATACTAAAACGATGATATAGAAGTCTATGCACCTGAGATGACTCCATCGAAGAATCATGACAATATCATAAAGTATGAGCTTGACTGAATGACTCAAGAAAGGCTCCACCAGAGAATTATCGTAAAATAAAAGCATATCATCAACTCAACATATATCTCGTAAATGGGTATGATCATGCAAATCAATGGAGATCTACAAATCTCAACCAAAACGGAAATATGCCCCAGTATGGCATCAGATATGTGGTAGGTCAGAAAATCAGATGGCACCAAATCATGCATCACCAAGTGTATAATCCTAGTCATCCATGTTGACAACTGAATTGAGTCTAAACATCAAAGAGATTCTTCCTAGAAGAAGAAACACGATGACATCTAAATATTAACAAGTGTGAGCCTAACTGAATGGGCTAAGAGAGACTCAATTAGGGGATCATGATAAGATAACGGTAGACCATCAACTCGACACGCATTACACATGAGAAAGGTAAGTGGGGGTGGGCATACAAATCCGTGAAGATCTATAAATCTCAACCAAAGAGGAAATATGTCCCAGTATGGCATCAGATGTATGGTAGATCAAAAAATCAAACAACATCAGATCATCCATCATCAAATGTGTAATCCTAGTCATCCATATTCACAACTGAATCAAGTCCAAATATCAAAGAGGTGCCTCCCAAAAAAAGAAGCATGATGACATCTAAATATTAAAAAGCGTGAGCCTGACTGAATGGCCCAAAAAAGACTCCACTGAGGGATCACGATAAGATAACAATAGACCATCAACTCGACATGCATCTCATGAGTGATGAGGATCATGTGACTCCATGAAGATCTATAAATCTCAATCGAAAGAAAAATATGCCCCAGTATGGCATCAGATGTATGGTAGATCGAACAATCAGACAACATTGGATCATCCATCATCAAATGTGCAATCCCAATCATCCATATCCACAACTGAATTGAGTCCAAATATCAAAGAGGCGTCTCCCATAAGAAGAAGCATGATGCTATCTAAATATCAACCAAATCTCAGATACCTATCCAAGTAGGGGTTGTCGAAGATGACATCTGATCTCATGGCCTCAAGGTGGTCTTAAGACATGGGACGTAATGTAGGCTAGGGTGATATGGTAATAGAAATGAAGGGAAACTAGGCCCAAATACCCAATGATAAAAAACCCATGCCCCCATGTGTAAAATGCAGCATGTATAGAAAAGCTCGTGAGCCATGGACCTGAGGGTGCCTAGTATGAATATAATATCAATAATGAGACGATGAAACAAATCAAACTAGTAATGAGATACTCAAGAATGATGCAAAGGAAATGTCAAACTGGTATAAGTCAATGTAAGAAAAGAACAGGGGGGTGAAGCGAATGGGATGAATCACAAGCAATGACAAGGATGATAGCGAAACAATGAATATATGAGGAAAAGTGATGATCAACTCAAATCAAACATGGAGTGAAGTCACATCAACAATGAATGTAATGATGGAAATGATAAGGACCCAAAGCTCCTAGGAGAAGGTCACTCATCTCATTCTAAAAAAGATATGACAAAGTGAATACAAAGAAAAGAGGATCTCATAAAGCTCACATACGAACTCTCACCAACAATCATACTTAAGTGTTAAAGTAACAAACTCTCTTTAACAAGACGACCTTCTCAAACTAAGGATCTCTGAATCAGTGTCCGTAGGATAGATAGTGGAAATGATGTGACTATTCTCCATGTAATGAACTAAGGAAGATCACCACTTAGGGTGGAGAGAATATGAAGCAAAACAAGTAGTAGATAGAATAAAGGAGAAGAGATGAAGAACATAACCAATGGGATATGATGCAATGCAGTAGTGTGATGGTAGGAAAAATAATGAGAGAAAGATGTGCCCGTAGGCCTAAGGCTCACAAAACTCCTAAATGAAGCATGCATACACCAAAGGGCCCCTATCCCGGTGTAGAAATGTTAGCAAGGAAATAAGAAAGAAAGACTCTGATGCACATGCGAAGCTCAATGGGCTAGCAACTGTTTGTACGTCAAAAGTGAATAACAAGGTATATGGCTAACCGAAATGATGGCCACCCATCCTACGACCATGGTCTCAAACATAATACTTCTTCAGCTGATCTACATTAATTGGCTTCGAGAATCGGATTCCATCTAGATCCATCAACCATGCAGCACCTTCTGGGGTCAGCTCCTTGATGAAATAAGGTCCGCTCCAACTAGGTCTGAATTTCCCTCTAAGATCTCTAATCAATCCCTTAATGACCCTCAAGTTCATCCCAAGATGTTGAACTGTCAGATACCCTCAACTGTCTGATACGCTGCTTAATACGATCCATGCATGCGTGAGTATCCTCAAGGATTGTGGTTTGTACTACTGCAGGTGGGGAAACCTCAGAATGACCATGTAATAGATAGGGTGGGGTCTGTGGCACTATCGGACCAAGTAGTGGTGGTGGAGGTGGTAATGAATTATGAGGCGTCTCATCTTGAACTACAGGTTGTCTACTCTGTTAACTGTTTATTTCCTGTCTGAGACTGGCTAAGGCCTCCTGAATAGAAGCCATGGCGGTCGTGAATTGGTCAATTATGGCGGTCGTGAACTGGTCAATAGTGACAGTCTACTGATCCATGCCTAATCTCTCACAATATTGAACTAATATCCTCTCTATTCTGACCCAAAATGGTTAATGCACACTGAAAATGAAGAACTAATCATGAAGAGCATGAAACACGAGATATGGTATGCATAGGGAAAATATGGAAGAAATGATAATTTGAATTGGAAGAAATAAGGTTAACATAAAGCGGCAGGGTGGTCCAATTGTAACTCAAACTCATACTGATATCTAAGCACTCTCAACTGGAAACCAAATGAGGAAGTACTGGATCCGAACTGTAACTAAAGAGGCTCTGAAGGCCCTCAGATGCACCCACGTGTAGGAGAGGAAATCTTGATTGAAGAATCTAAGGCTCAACCTACAAGGTCAAGGTGACTCTAAAAAGAAGAGAAGTGAACTTTAAAGGATCCTTAGCAGAAGTGATCATACCCTCCGATGATACGCAACCCTCTATATGCCTTCGAAGAGACGGGGCATTTTCATGCAAGGTGGTCATCACCTCCACACATGCACTACCTTGCATCCCAGGGAGGTTTCCTATAGTGAAAGCTCTCGCAACTCTCATCACTCAGTTGTCAACTAAAGTGCACAGTGAGTGGTGTGGGTGCATCAGAAAAACCTATGAAGCTAAAGTAGAAAAAGAAACACGTTGGTCACATAAATATCCATGAAACCTAGCTCTGGGTTATACAGGTCTTCAAAGATCGGACTCCAATCAGCATCAATGTGTTGGTCTCCTCCAGAATGCTCCCAAACATCGATATAGCTCGTCGTTAGACCCTACTCCTAACTACTAGCTTAGTCAAAGAAACAAGTACACACAAGGCCTCACACTTACCAATATGAGAATTGAAAGGAAAGAAATGACCGAAACCAGAGGGTTAGAGGTAAAGAGGATAAATGTGCGACCCACACAGACAAACAACATACAAACACACAGGAGAAGAGCGGTCAAGCAGAGTGCAAGTATATCATCCATGTCCACACACAAGTTAAATGAGAATATGACAATCAAAATGAATAGCAACAAAGATAGCATGCTCAAATATGATCAAGATAATATAAAAGCAAGATAATCAACACTAAGACAAATAAGAGATACAAGAAAGTGAACATACATGTCAAAGTGAGCAGGATAATCATGGCTAGAGCAAAATCAATATGCTAAGACAAGCAAGCGGATCAATCAATATCATCACCATGTCAATGCCCCAAATGGATATAGCGATCAAGCATGGAAAATCATCGCATCAAAATCCTCAATGTGCTATGATCACTTAAGCATAGAGAAGCACAAAGGGAAGGTATCCATCAATCGACTAATCAAACGCCACATTTGCCTCATCTTAAGTTCAAGTTTGACCCTCTAAACTTCCATGGCAAAGTTTCCATTTTGTGGACCCCGTATTTCGCTTGATGCGTTCCCACTCGATGGTGAAACTTGTTTTTTTTGGTTTGGTGAAAATTTGATTTTTAGAAAAAGACTTGGAGTCGCCACTTATTTTTATTTTATTTTTGAAGGAAAAAACAAAATAAGAAAGAAAAACCCTAAGTGTGACTCCTGAAGGAAAAAACAGGTCTATGAAAAATCGAGTTTGGGTTCAGGGATTAGGTTGCTTATTGGGAAGACACAGTAAAGACCGTAACACCCCTTTAAGCCCCTAAAAATGGGTTTCTTCTAAATAAGGTGAAGTAATTGTGGCAATTAACTAGGAGATCAATGGATACCAAAATGATCATGGATCAAAAACAAGTTATAATGACGAATAAATAAACAAAATGACAGTGAGAGCGTACCTTAGCAACAGATAATAAAACACTATCATGAAACAAGGTTAGCTCAAGTAAAAATTATCACATGCATATCAAAGAGCAAGATCAAACGATATTCATTAAGCATAGCAATTGACAATCAGAAGAGAAAACTCATATGTAGGGCCCCCACCAAAGCCCAATTGATTTTGCATTAATTAATCCCACAAATTCCATTGTTTTGGAATCATGAAAATCATTATTGCTTATTTAAAATCAAGAGAAACAACAAATTATTTGAAAATCAAAGAAAATTTGTACAAGTGCATACCAAAATGAGAATGGTAGTAGGCTTATTAAAATCAAGATTTTTGGCAACCTAAAACTCTAATAAAGGATGAAAAGTTCTAGAATTAAAAAAATATTTGAAAACTAGAGTGGAATTAAAACTATTTGAAAGAAAACTAGAGTTTTGAAATTTATTTGAAAATTGAAGTCTCGAAAATTATTTGAAAATTGGAGTCTTGAAAATTAAATTTAAGAATTGAAATTTGGAAGAAATTGAAATTTTGAAAATTATTTGAAAATTGAAGTTTTGAAAATTAACTTTAAGAAAGGGAGTTTTGGAAATTAAATTTGAAAGAAATTGGAATTTTGAAAATTATTTGAAAATTGGAGTTTTGAAAATTAACTTTAAGAAATGGAGTTTTGGAAATTAAATTTGAAATAAATTGGAATTTTGAAAATTATTTGAGAATTGAAGTTTTGAAAATTAAATTTAAGAATGAGAATTTTGGAAATTAAATTTGAAAGAAATTAGCATTTTGAAAATAATTTGAGAATTGGAGTTTTTAAAATTAAATTTAAGAATTGGAATTTCGAGAATTAAATTTGAAAGAAATTGGAAATTTTAAAATTATTTGAGAATTGTAGTTTTGAAAATTAAATTTAAGAATTGGAATTCTGGAAATTAAATTTGAAAGAAATTGGAAATTTGAAAATTATTTGAGAATTGGGGTTTTGAAAATTAAATTTAAGAATTAGAACTTTGGAAATTAAATTTGGAAGGAATTGGAATTTTGAAAATTATTTGAGAATTGGAGTTTTGAAAATGAAATTTAGGAATTGGAGTTTTGGAAATTAAATTTGAGAGAAATTGGAATTTTGAAAATTATTTCAGAATTAGAGTTTTGAAAATTAAATTTAAGAATTGGAGTTTCGGAAATTATTTGAAAATGAAAATTTGAAAATTAAATTTAAGAATTGGAATTTTGAAAATAATTTGAAAACAGAAGTTTTGAAAATTAAATTTTAAAATTTGAATTTCGGAAAATTATTTAAGAATAGAATTTTTAAAAAGATCATTTTTTTAACATAAAAACAAATGAATTAGGAGGGTGACACATGGCCCGGGGAGTCGTATTTAGAAGGTGGTCATGCATGGCCAGCCACTTCAACGTATATTTTATATGCAATATCAAATTTAAATTAAGCTTGCGGGACCCTCATCTCGAATTTCATTTCTTCACGTGTTCATCCTTATTCTCAACTCTATTTGTTATCTCAAATACAACAGCAGCAAACCCATTTTCCATCAACCCACTTGCCATCACACACTATTTCTTGATCTTCAACATCGACCAAACCTTTCCCCTTTTTAGCAACCTGCTACTTAACATACCCCACATCCCTGGACCTCTCAACATGGAAAGTATACTCTTCTCCATATGCAGTTCTAACATTGATGATTTGTAGATTAGAGAGCTTGAGAACCATATGAAAAACATTCCCATCTGAAACCCCATAGTCCTGGACAAAAGAATTGCTTCTTGCCAATTCTCTGTCCCCACAAACCAATTTCTATTTCTTCACAACAAACCCTCTACAATTTTGGACCTTAAGTTTCACAACCTCAATTGAAATAGACCCCATTACACGCATTGGAATCATTGAACCCGAAAACGCTAGATAAATCAGAATTGATTTGCTTGAAAACAATCTGGGTTGGGTGTGAAAATGGTTGTGAGAAAATATTGCCTTATTGTTAATTGGGCAAGTACAAGAGCCACAGATGACATTGTTTTCACTAAAAAATTAAAGAATTTGAAGCTTTAAACCAATATTAAAACCTTAAACCCAAGAAATTCATCAATGAGTGTTGACCCATGATTATACTGAAACGAAATTCTGATTGGTACACACCCATCGTTTTGAAACTAAAAATTAATAAAAATGGTACAAGAAGAAGAGCAAAAAAAACCAAGTAACGTTCAAGCCAAGAGATTCATGTATGAACCAACTGCTCATAAACAAATCATAGAAATGAATTAATAAACACAAAATCCATGAAGAAATTATTCTAAAAATTAAAAACAATAGGATTATTGAAATTAGGGCTTCAGAATCAAATGAAAAAATAATAATAATAAAGAAGAAAATAGGGTCCTTACCAAAGAGGAAGAACCAAAGAAAATGGTGGGGCGGATGAAAACTTAAATTGAGAGGCAAAAATAACAAAAAGTTAGATGAATTGGCGAGGAGTTGAGGAGGCTGAGGAAGCAGCTATTTTAGGAGAGCTGAGAATTTGGAAAGGAGAATGGAGAAAGACACGTGTTGGGGTGGATGGAAAGGAATGAGCGAATCTTTTTCTTCACTTCTCTCATGGCGACAAGTTCCCTTATCCATGTCAAGTTGAAGTTGCCTTTTTAGCTTTAACTCAAGAACATCGTCATCCTGAAAGTGCTCCTCCAAGCTCTGTTTTCGATTTCTCCAGAATCCTTTTCTCTTTCTAGCCTTTTTTCCTCTCCTATCTCTCATCCTCACCTGCTAAAAAAACTCTCTCACACGTCTCTCTCCCATCAATCCTTCAGGGCCCCTCTTTTTTTTTTTTTTTTTTCCAGCTTCTCTTATTCTTAAAAAAAAAAGTCCTCTCCTCTGTTTTTCTAGCTTCTTTATTTCTTTTGTCTTGTCTTTTTCTTACCCTCCAAGCTCCCATCCATCCCACTGTTTCTTCCTTCCCCTGTAAGCTGCTTCCCACTCCATTGCTCCTTGTTCAGGGAAGATGTCACCACTTTCAACCACCACTATGGCAATTCACGTCTTTACCACACGTCCATGCAGCTTGCTCCTAGAAACCGTCCCCCACTTCAAATGAAAAGTTCAACTCTCCAACTCCTCCTGTGTGGTAAAAAATAAAAAGAAAAAAAAAACCTTTGGTTTAAAAAAGAGTCTACATCGTTTTTTTAAATAGTTTTATTAAAAATATTTCAACAATTTATTAAAAACATTTATAAACAATTTATTAAATAAGATAACAAAAGAACAATATGATATAGATAATACAAATAAATTAATGATCAATAATAATAATAATACAAAAAGGGAAAGAACTGCCCACGACATATATAGATAACATCCACAACATTAATACACTGACAGAAAATCTAATGCAAATTACCATATGAATAGAGAACTTGAAAGGAATATTTATGGATAAAATATTTACAGAAGTCAAAACTTGAATAAGAAAATATAAACGGAATGTTTATAGAAAAAAAAAAAAAAGGAATGGTCAAATACCAGGATATACACAATTAACAAATATACAACAAGTTGAAATTATGAAAAAAGAAATCTCTAAAAAAATGAAAATGAAACTAAAATAAAAAGATGAGGAATGAGAACTCTACCCAAATGCAATTAATGCTTTCCATGGCTTTCAATGAAGCTTCAATAGTACTCCAATGATACAAAACAATGCACTCTCACCAAAAAAAAAAAAAAAAAAAAAAAAAAAAAAAAACAAATTAAAGATAAGTGAGAGCCATCTCTCACACCCCTTTTTGCCTAGGGCTTTATACCTTTTATAAGCCTCTCGAGCATCCATTTTTCTTCAATGAAATTTAGCCTTCCACGTGTCATATATCCATGCTCAGCCAGAAAAATTGCCAACAATTAAACCCATGCATAAAAAATAAGACAAACCCGAATCATAAACATGTAAGCCCAGAGTCCAAAGAGTAAATCAAGTCCAACCCAAATAAGTGAACCGCCAATTTGACAGACCCAAATAATGCAATTCAATATTTCAAAATCCAATAAACCTAAATCATTATCCAAAATGCAAAGGCCAAGTAATGTGAAATGAAGCCCAATAATAAATATATATGTAAACCCAGTAAATAAGAGTTGAATACCAAGACCCAAAAGGTTTGAATGATACAATCCCAAAAACAAACACTATGCAAATCAACACAAAGAAGCTTACCCATGCCTCTAGAAATGAAGAGAAGTCTCCATGGGAGGTGGTGATGATGGATTGTTAGAGAAGCGATGCTACGATAAAGGTGTGTGGTCAATAAAGGAGGCGTAGTTGTATCAATAGGGAGAGTTACAGAGGAGATGCCCTTTATATGATTGGTGAAGGTGGGTATGAGTTGCTCCTATAGATGGCGATAGTATGGACAAAGAGGTAGTGGTGGTGGTGCGTGGCACGACAATGGTTATGCTAGCTTGGTGGATGTCTACTAAAGATAAAGGATGAGAGAAGAAGTTGATGGTGTGGACCCATGGATATTCATGTGGATTAGAAAAAGAGATTGGTGAGGGAAATTAATGGATGTAGAAGAGAAATTGGAGGTCCATGAAGCAAGAGTAGATGTTGTTGTCATCATTACCGAAGTAGATGAATTAGGTGGTGGAAGTGCTCCTTGCTGTAGAATGGTGGATTCGCTAGAGACGCTATGGGTAGTGGCGTAATTAAACTAATAGAGAAGAAAAGTGAGAGAAGAGGGAAGATGGAAGAGTGAGATAGGTGTTTAGATGTGGAGAGAGAGAGGTTATAATTGTAGTGGGTAAGAAGAAAGAGAGTATGTGAAGGGTGGAATGAAAGAGATGAGTTAATAGTTATGATGGCATGAATGAAAAGGTGGAGATGGTCATGAGAGAGAGATAAAGTGAGGAATGTGCCCCTCTTTGTTAGCATGAGTGTAATAAATATGAATATTGGAGTGAAATGAAAGTGTAGATAATGAACGAAATGAAGTAAACTATACTAATGAGCAAGAAAGATCACGCAAATTTTCCTAGTAGAACACAAACTCATTTAAATCAAAACAAATGGAGCCTAAAAACTTCTAAAAAGAAGTAACAAAAGGTCGGACAAGGAAATAAGACTCTTAAGGTGCCTCTAAAGTTACACTGTAGATCCAAGACTCCTTAAAAAAGGTCTCTAAAAGTAGTTCAAAGATTGATGCCAAAGTTGAGTAGCAGTTGGACCACCAAAGAGCACATGAACAACACATACAAATGGAAATCTACATGTGCACTATACAAGGGCACAAGGCAAAGGGCACTAAGTAATACAATTGAAACACGACTATAAGCTTAAAAGACAGTGTCGTATGAAATGAGGGAAGAGAAATTTTAGAATAGTATGATAAAAATGTGAGTACAAATGCAATGAATAGCTCTAGGTTACAAATGAATGAATGAACAACTTAGGGTTGTGAACATAACGAAATGAACAATTTAGGGCTATGATGTGATGAAAAGCTCGGGGTTATGGATGTAATGAATAACTAATGACTATGGTTTCTAAAAGCCAAAATTAGTTGAAAAAGAGATCAAAATTTGTGACTTTGGGTCAAACCACTCAAAGGTGACCAAAATGATGAAAAACTTATGTTTATGATAATTAGAGACGGTGGTTAATTTTTTTTTTTTTAATTTTATTCAATCAAAAACCCATATCCATATGTGGATTTGACCCTTAGATTCTATTAGGATTAAAACCCTAAAAGCAAGACATGATGTAACAAAGTTAAACTTAATTGTCCCATTACTATCATTATTTTGGTATATAGACATTGATTTGAGCATGCAACCCATGTCTTTTACATTGTACATGACTTGTGTGCATTAGGATTTGTACAGAAGATATAGTGATAGGTTCCTTATAAGTAGATAAGTTATCCATAGTCAGTTCATGGATTTGGGCAATCTAATAAAGACTGTATTGCATCACCTCATAATAGGAGAGATGACTTGTCTTGGCCGTTGAGATAGGTTTCTTATGGTGAGTGCATTAGTGTATGTGATGCATACTAGGCAGGACCTACAATGAATCATGATGTAAGGCTATCAATTGTCATGATTCACCAAGCTACTATACTACATAGGCTCTCAATCTTTAGAGAATATTGAGCCTGTGCCAAAATCAACAAGAGGCTTTGGCCTATGGGTGAGACCCTAAAGTGGTCATATATCCCTAAGGATTAAGTGACTATTGATGGAGACTGGTGGCAATAGGTATTTTCAATAGAGGCACTGTGATATCTCATGGGATTGAGACAGTGTGTTCCCTTGGGTGATCCAAAGAACATGTGATTATGAAATTTGTGACCACAAAACTCCTGTAGTGGAATTTGACATATGCTTCTTGGAGTTAGAGTATGTTAGTTGATCACATAATAAGTGAGATCTATAATTCAAGGATTTGGGATGTAATTTTGATAAGTGATAACACTACCTTGTTAGATAACTAACACTAATTCATGGGGAGGTTGCATGTAATGGATAGTAGGTCATGGACCCAAGCACTTGGTGGCTCATGTAATATACATAGGGTATTGGAGTGTAGTTGACTCTCTATAGTGAGATGTTGAATCAATTTCAGAATTTGTTTATGAGAGAGCCAATACTCCTATGGGTCAAAGTGGTCCCTACTCTGAGCTCATTTTCCTTTATGGTATGGTTTATAAGGATTGAATGAGTTTTTAGTTCACTTTTGTGCATAAAGGTGTTTTGGTAATTATATAAGGTTGTATAAGGATAAGTGAGTGACATCTCTAGATTGAGCTAATTGATTAATAAAGGCCTTATATGGTAATTAATTAATGAACAATCTTTTTGGGTTAGATTAAGTGACCTAAGCCTATGGTGGGCTTAAGTCACTTAAGCCCAATAGGAAGCCTATAAATACCCCTTTAGGGGTTAGCGCTTCCATGTCTTGCCATTTTCTCCTTATAGTTTAGAGAGAGAACCCTAACCTCTACCCTTAAGATCTCCACCATCTTAGTGCCTAGACACAAGGAAGAGTCATTGGGTGGAAGATCATGGTGTTTGCAAGATCCATTACGACTTTGGAGTTATGTACATCGATTGGAATTGATTCGGGAACATTCAGATCAAAGGTATGTGGCTTTATTTTCTAGATCTATGATTTCTATGCTATCAATATTATTTTTTTGAGTACCTGGTTTTCCACTGTGATAGATTTAAAGAGCTTAGGATAGATTTTCATGCACCCTATGGGATCTAGGACATAAGAACGGGGTGATCTGGGGTTCCAATAACTGGCATTAGAGCCCTCATGTAGGCTTTAGCATGTTAAATTTGTTCTAGGGTGTGCTAACTTTGTTTTGCAGGGTTGTTTTGTTCATCCCATGACCTTAAGGGATGAATGAATGAAATGTTTTTATTCATGCAATGAAATGAATCAATATATTTGGATTGATTAATTGTTATCGATTCAATTAAATGAATGAATATGAATAGATATCATATCATCTATGCCTTTTGATTCTCTAGATGGGTTGTATCCAACCTAACATTTTAGAACTACTTGATTTTGGTAACTACATAAACTACCACGTATGCCTTTCTAGAGCTTTAAAAACATTATGCTAACCGCATAGTTTGCGAAACTGGAATAAGTCAAAGGGTAGGACTAAAATTGGAAAAAACTGTAGCTTGAAAATTCTGACGTTGCTGCCAGTTTCCCTAAACCTGTGGTCCTTAAGGTTTCCCAAGAATTCCAACTTGAAAGTAGGGATTGATTTGGTTGTTCTATGGAGTGAAGAAATTTTTGTTACCATGTGGGAATAAATTCTGGTTTTGTGGGTTGTAGTAAGGTTGAGGTGGAGATTTTAAGGGGGAGTTTTGAGAGTTTTGTTGGTTTGTCTTGAAGGGTTTCTTTTTAGCAAACACAACAAGATTAGCTTAATCCATATTCACATTCAATTGTTCAACAATATTTTGCCTCTGTAGTCTAAGATTAAAGCTTAAAAGAAGGTTATGAACCTTCTCTATGATTGGTTGATCAAATCTAGCATTGAAAGATGTTTCAAAGGGATTGTACTCAACTCTTAAACCTTGAGATAGGTAAATTAATTGATCTCTATTTGAGACGGGTTCACCAATGGAAGAAAACTTATTTGCAATATTCTTAAGCTTAAGAACATATATGAGACCATTTTTCTTGATTGATTGAATTTCAGTGCAAAGCTCCAGGACACGAGAATGAGATGCTACAACATAGGTTCTCTCGAGAGTGTTTCAGATCTTTAAGGTTGTGGTGAGTTCGATGATTCTATTGAGCATCCCTTTTGTGACTGAGGAATAGAACCAACTTATAAGCAGTCAATTGAGATGGTGCCACATCTAAAATTGGGGATTGACAATTTGTTGTTTTGGATCTATGAAGAGAGGAGGAGGAACATTGGTTCCATATATGAAATCTTCAAACCCATTGGCTATTATAACATTCAAAAGTTGATTTTTCCAGAGCAAGTGGTTGTCTTTGTCTAGCTTAATATTGAGAGGTTGATTGAGAGTTGGAAAGGGTTGTTGGAGATATGGAAGAGGAAACTAATGTTGAATCTGGAGGTAGACTTGATAAAGAAATGGTGGAGGAGGAGAAACATGAATTGAGTGTTCTAGTTGTTGGTTAGGGTTTTGAGAGTTTTCTTGAGTAAAAGTAAGGGTTGAAGGAGAAGAATCCATCTGGATTGAAAGGGCTTTGATACCAAATCAAAATAGAAAGGTAAAGAAAAAAAAAATCAGAAAATGATGAACAAAGGAAATGTTGGAATGGCTCGTCTATAATAAACTATGTAAGGCTGCCTATTTAATATATACAGTGGAAAAGTTGTACACATGTTAATCTTTTGATAAAAAGATGAAGCTTTACAAACAAAAATTAAAAGAAAAAAAAAATCTAATAAACTAATAGAAAGATGCAATAATAGAGAAGAAAACCAATTTATCATGTTGGCTTAATAGGGTGAGAGTAAAAAAGAAAGAAAGAGAGAGAGATAGAGAGAGAGAGAGAGAGAGAGAAAGACCGATTGTGGTTGCGTTAGGTAAGAAAAAGAGAGAGTGTGTGGGAGACAATATTTTTAGAACCGAATCGAACATTGAACTAGAAAAGTTACCAATTTATGATTCACTGATCGAATCGATAGTCGAATCGATGATGTCATAAATATATATTTGATATATTATTAAAATCATTAAAAATTAAAAAATAAAATAATAAATTCTGCCTAAATTTAAACTCAAATAAGAAATTTTAAAAATTAACGTAAAATAAAAATAAAAATAAATAACACAAAATATATAATTTAAAGATTCTAAACAAAATGTAGAAAATAAAAATGATTCAATGGATTCAATGAATATTAAAAATATGCAACAATGCAATAAAAAAAATAAAATATTAAATATTAAAAATAAAAATTTAAAATGCAACAGTGGAACTTGAAACTTTGCAACTCATTGTGGAAGAGGATTGTCAGCCACGTCGGTGTCCTAGTTGGCTCTGGTATGCTTCAGGTGGAGAGTAGCAAAGGGCAATGGTTTTTGGAGGTTGGAAGTGTGGGGTGGGGTTGTTGGAGGTTGGAGGTGTGGGGTGAGGCTATTGGAGGTTTGAGGGGTAGAAGTCTAAGGTTGTTGGGGGAATAAAAGGCTTTATAGTAAGCCAAAACGACATCGTTTTGATTTAAAAAAAAAAATTATTGAATTTTTTTATTCATGGGGAATCGGTCAATTCAGTCGGTTCATCAGTCTGATTGTGGGTTTCGGTGATTTGGTGCTAGTCTAAAGCTTAGATAGTTCAAAACACCAAATTGAACCAAAACGGTGACCGATCGACGGTCAAACTAGTCGACGGTCAGACTAGTCAGATTGATCAAACCGACTTGTCCAATTTGGTTTTTAAAACCATGGTGGGAGGTGGAATTAAGGAGATGAGTTGACGACAATGTTATCGTGAATGGAGAGGTAGAGGTGGTAGTAAGAGAGTGAGGAAATGAAGATGGAGAGAGAAAGAGAGGGGACATGGGGATAGTGGTCTCTAGGTTTTTTTAATTATTATTTAATTTCTAGGGGGTCTACAGTATGAACCATTTAATCTATATGAATTATTAATCTTACATATTAAAAAATTCTAAAAATTTAAAGTACTTTTTTTTAATATAATTAAAAATTAAATAATAAAGGTGTTGTTTGGTTTTTAAAAACAAAAAATAATAGTAACTTTGTCATAAAATTTAACAACTCTTTGATACTTTTTAAAGACAATAACTTGTAAAAACTATTTTAAAAAATTAAAAAATTAAAAAAAAATTGTGGCTTCAATTTTTTTTTTTTTTACAAAAATTAAAAGTAATTTTTAAAAACTTAAAATAAATTTATATCTTTTATATGAAAGTTAACACTATTTTAAACTCTTTTTTTTTTTTTAAAGGTGGAAAATGTGTCCAAATGGATATAATTTATTATAAAGAATAAAAATATTTTTATAATTAAATCATTAAACAAAATAATAAATAAATATGAAATTAAAATTTCAATTTATTTTATATTATAAAAATATTATAACTAAAATTAAATAATTCAATTAATTAAGATTTAAAAAGATTAAAACTTGAAAGTTAAAGTAAATAAGATATATTTTTTTAAATAATTTTTTTATAAATTTAAATTTTAAAATAAGTTGCTATAATCGTGTTAAAAAAAATTAATGGGTTAGAATGGTGTTAATAAGTTGTTTGTTTAATTCATAAACAATCCAAAGTAAACTTTTTTTAAAAAATAAAAAATAAAATTGGATTGTGTAAATTTTTAGTATTTCTTAATGTTTTTCTATTCAATGGGCTATGCTTTTCTATTCAATTATCTTAATGTTGTGAAAATAAAATTAAAATGCTTATATTTTCCCATTATCTTAAGAATGGGAAAATAAAATTTGCTAGAACTTTTCTCAACAAGGAAACTTTTCTTAGGAAGCAAACACAAAAAACTTTGAATAGATTGAACAATGAATGTGAAACAAATTAAAATGCTTATATTTAACTTCTTTTTTTATTTTATGCACAATTAAATAAAAAACATAAATTTGTTCTCTTTCTTTTATAACTTTTTCAATTTTCTATCTTCCAAACTTCCTCAAAATCAAATATAATTTTAGCAAATTTTAGTTTTCAGCGAGTTATCACACTATGTTGGTTTCTTACGTTCGATGATACCACTCCTCATTTCCCCATTGAACATTTCCACTAAAGATCATAAAATTTTTGTTAGGGATGACAAAATTTAATACCATTTGTTAATACAATTTCAACTTAATATATTTTTCATGTGTTTTGATTGAATAGATCCGTTTTTGTCAAATCCGTGTTCACTTGCGTCACATATTTAATAAATAAATAATTTTTTGATCAACTTGCATAATATGGATGTGACTTATTTAATCATTTTTGTTCATTAATAGTTTGATTCATGTAATTAAATAGTATAACCATAATATATTTAATTTATAGTTTGATTCATTTAAAATCTTATTTTAAATAAATTGGTTAATTGAGTCATCTGTTTATTAAATTAAATTTGATTATTAATTAAATTATATGATATATGCTATATTTATTGAGAAGATGATATTTGGATTCATATTTTTAATTTGATTATATTTATGTGTGATTTGGTTGATATAAAATTGAGAGAAAAAAAAAGCGAGTAGAATAACAAGATAAAAGCATAGAAAAAAGTACAATAAGTGAAATTCAATCCTAATTTCCAATTGGTTTTTTTTGGCTTATCTTTTCAGAAATGTCCAATGTGGAGTCTGCCGACTCACGTCTGAAGGTTAGAAGTTGCTGTCGTACGTGGGATGAAAAATGGAATTTGAAAATTGCGAAATTCAATTTTATCATATGTGGAATTCGTGGGAGATCATTAAATCATGGCTGGAAAAACTTGGTGCAAGCCAAGTTATTCATGCAATAAAACTATATTTTGTATTATTGGGCCATTCCCCTGGATATGTGGAGAAAAAAAAAATTATGAATAAAATAAAATAAATGAAACGTGGAGAGAAAAAAATTTATAAATAAAACAAAATAAAAGATATACTCTAAAATTGACAAATTTATATATTTATTTAAATTTATTTTTTCCTTTTTTTAATGCATATTAAATAATTTCTCTTTTTATACTTTCAAGAAATAATTTAAATGGAAGAAGAATATAATGAAAAAAAAAAATGAAGAAAGCTTTATTAGAAAAAGTTGATGAAAAATTTTATAAAAATATTAATGAAAAGTGATCATTTTGAATTTTTAAATTTTTTATTTTTTATTTTTATGTTTGGTTCTAGAAAAATATAAGGAAAATAAAACTTGAAAGTTTTTCTTTTCTAGCTACTTTTAAGTTTTAATTCAATATTCATTTATTTTGTCCATAAAAAAATTTAATTGAAGTACTTTGACTTGTATTAAAAATAAATATTAAAATTATTTTCATCTATAATAATTTTGTTTTGCTAAAATAAAAAAAATTATTTATCTTTAACTCATACATAATCATAAATTTATTTACTTTTAATAATACTTAACTTGAATTTGATTTCATATTAATATAAAGTAAGTTTATAAAATAAAAAATAAAACATTATTTTTTAAAAACAATACAAATTCTTTCATTCAAACATGTTTTTTGTTTTTTTTTTTTTAAACTATTTTGTAAAACATCTTATGACCTGTTTGGGAACTATTTTTAAGAAAAACATAGAAAACACGTTGGACAATAAAAAACTATTTTCTATTTTTATGAATAAAAAATAAGGTATTTTCATATAACATCTTTTAATTGTTTTATATTATTTTCACTTGTTTTTAAAAAATTATTTAAAAAAATAATTATACAAATGTTTAGAATATAAAAATCATTTTTAAAACATATTTAAAAATATTAAAAATATTTAAATTTCAAAACAAACTTTTATACTGTAAATATCAGAAAAATAAAATTTAAAATTATACTCAAAAACTATTTTTGAAAATAATTATGCAATAGGACTTGAAAGTACTCTCAACCCCACCAAACATACCTTTACTTAAGCTCATTTTTTACCATGACACGTGTAATTTTAGGAATCTTAGGGTCTCGTTTGGAAGTAATTTAGTTCAAAATTTTATGTGCGGCGTTTTTGTTAGCATCGCGATTCAAAATTGTTTTAAAAAAATTATTTAGTGTTGGATATAAAATAAAAAAAATACTTGATATTGTTTTGGTAATATTTTATATAAGAAAATAAATGATTTTCAAAGGAGTCATATACATGACAGGTACATATATATATATATATATATGAAAAAATGGATATGATCGTGAACATGCTTGTGGGGGATGACGTGAACATGCTTGTGTGTCTTCATTTCGTCATCGCATGCTTGTCCGTGGCCCACAACAGGCTTATGTATCTTCATTTCGACCTCTGTCCTGTCCAGTGGACCCCTTTCCTTTTTGACTCCAAACACCGATCATCGCCTAGTGTATGTGGGAAAAGAATCCCAGAACGCGCAAGCATGCTGGACTTTTATCCAGAACGCGTAACTTCGGTTAGATCAGAAAGTGAAAGGGACCCATAGAATTAGTAGAAACGCCCATAGCAGATGAGTGAAATTTTATCGGAAATTTATATTAACAGGCATATATAGGCACAGGCTTCCAATGTGCGATGTATCTAGGTAGGACATTGGGGAAGCCCAAGGCCATGGAGAACCAAAATCCCCCTCAACTTATCCACAGGAGGTAAGTAGATCGAGATTGTAATACAAGAACTATTTGCTTGTGTAGTCTGGCCCTCTTTGTGTACTATATATTGAATATGTATGCTGCATGTGCCTATGTACATATGCGTGTGTATGCTGCAATCTAATGTTTATTTTGTTTCTGCAGTAGTGAGCAAGTAGGTCTAGGAAGAGTGTAAATAATTTTTATTTTTATTTTTGGGAATTATTTTTTAATTTATTTTATTTTATTCTATTAGTCTTATATTTTTTGGAAGAGTCCTATTGAGAATTATTTATTTTATTTTATTTTATTCTATTAGTGTTATATTTTTGGAAAGAGTCTTATTGGGATTATGCTAGTGGAGTCCCATTCCTTTTATAAGTAGAATCTCCTTCCACTTTGAGTCATATTATAATTACAAGTAGATTCTCATTAGGATTGTGTTAATGGCTTATAAAAGCATGTCACCTCTCGATCTCTAAATATGAATACCAATTTTTTAGAGAGTTTTTCAGAGAGTCTTTTCATACATCTATCTAGAGGAGTTTATTCAAAACCCGAGTTGTACACATCTAGCTTACAAAGTGCACCCAAGGCAAGATCTGGTTGTTGAATCCTGGAGGTAGACCACTGATACCCTAGTGCATCGAGTTCGTCTTCAAGGAGGGTGGATCTATTTCAAGGACAGTGTTTGTTACGCCTCAGTCGATAAGCTTTTCCTTCTTATTCATTTTGTTCTTTGTTTGTGTCTTTTGGGCCAGTATTTTGTTTCCATACCCTTAAATCCAACAATCTTGAAATAGATCCAAATGAAAGCTTCTCTCATTCACACCCATCTTGACACATCTAAAATTGATCCCTTCAATGAGACATTCTTTAAGAGATGGCAGGAAAGAGTTTTCTTTGCAATTGATTTAGTGAACTTGGGACACATTTTGACTGACCCAAAACTAAAAGATGGTTCTCATCTGTTACCAACCTGGAAAACTAGTAAAACTCCTTATGAGTTGTGGAAGGGTTATGCACCTAATATAGCATACCTGAAAGTGTGGGGGTGTTTAGCTAAAGTTCTTCTCCCTGAACCTAAAAAACGAAAACTAGGTCCTAAAACCTTTGATGCAATGTTGGTAAGTTCAGGAGCACCCTTGAACTTGTGGGGGGAAGCTATCCTATCCACATGTCATATTCAAAATAGAATATCTTACAAGAAATTCCTAGGTTCTAAGTTTGAGATGAATTACCTAGGAGAGGCAAAGGTGATTCTAGAAATTAAAATAACTAGAACACCTAATGAGCTTAAACTTTCTCAAGAACACTATGTTGAAAAAATCCTAAGGAAGTTTGAACACTTTGATTGTAAACCAATGTCAACTTCTTATGATTCCAACTCACAACTAAAGAAAAATAGAGAACATAGTGTTGCCGAAATAGAGTATGCTCATATCATAGGGAGCCTAATGTACTTAATGAACTGTACCAGACCTGACATTTCTTATGCAGTAGGTAGATTGAGTTAGTACACCCAAAGTCCTAATAAGGACCATTGGACTATTGTTCATAGAGTCCTTAAGTATTTGAGAGGCACTATTAACTATGATTTGTGCTTTAGTGGATTTCCAAGTGTCCTTAAAGGATTTAGTGATGCAAATTGGATATCGGATTCGGGTGAGATGAAATCCACTAGTGGATATGTTTTCATCCTTGGTGGAAGTGCAGTTTCTTGGAAGTCTGCCAAGCAAACTTGCATTACTCGGTCTACTATGGAGATTGAGTTTATTACCTTAGAAAAGGCAAGTTTTGAGGTTGAGTGGCTTAGAAACCTCTTAGCAGATATCCCTATATGGATGAGACCAACCCTGTTTGTGTCTATGCATTGTGATAGCCAAGCTACAATTGCTAAGGCTAAGGCTAAGAGTAAAATATTTAATGGAAAGAACAGGCATATACGCTTAAGGCATAATATTGTGCGACGACTACTTGAAATAAGGATTATATCCTTAGAATTTGTGAGGTTAAAGTTGAATTTGACCGATCCTTTGACCAAATCACTAAATAAGAAACTAGTGGAAGAAACATCGAGGGGGATGAGGCTTATGCCTATTACAGAAGTCAAGAGTGATGGTAACCCAACCTATTAGAATGGAAATTCCATGAAGTAGGTTTATATGGGTAATAACAAATCACTTGTTGACTTGAGGTGCTCTATCAACTCTATATGAGAGTCTATCCCTATGGTGTAGATAGAGCGTGTTCTGCATTGACTAAGGTTGAGTGTTTACTTTTAATGAATATCATATTCCTTATGGATGGTATGTTTAAATACAGAACATACTTGATGGATTCACCTATATGAGAGTGGAGGTGGGGTCGCTTCCTATGAGAAATTAGGTAGGTTCTCTAGAGCTCTCATGAATATCCAGTTAGGACGCATGACCTATTTGTGCCAACCCATTTTGTACAACTCCTAGTGAAGTTGAGAAAACCAATGTGGATAAAAGTCTCTTAAGTTACATCAAAAAACACTGGTTCATAGAAATTTATTTTTACTGTGTTTTGTGATTCAATATTTATTTGTCCTAAAACTGGTTCATAGCCTTTAGGCACCAGTACTAACGCATTGGATTCTTTTTTCCTCCAAAATAAAAATAAAAATAAAAATTATGTTTACACTCTATGGGGGATTGTAGGAAGAGTGTAAATAATTTTTATTTTTATTTTTATTTTTGGGAATTATTTTTTAATTCAATTTATTTTATTCTATTAGTCTTATATTTTTGGGAAGAGTCTTATTGAGAATTTTATTTTATTTTATTCTATTAGTGTTATATTTTTGGGAAGAGTCCTTTTAGGATTATGCTAATGGAGTCTCATTCCTTTTATAAATAAAATCTCCTTCCACTTTGAGTCATATTCTAATTACAAGTAGATTCCCATTAGAACTGTGTTAGTGGCCTATAAAAGTAGGTCATCCCTCTCTCTATATATGAATACCAATTTTTAAAGGGTTTTTTCAGAGAGTCTTTTTATACATCTATTTGTAGGAATTTATTCAAAACTTGAGCTATACACATCTCGCTTATAGAGTGCACCCAAGGTGAGATTTGGTCGTTGAATCTTGGAGGTAGACCACTCGCACCCTAGTGCATCGAGTTCGTCTTCGAGGAGGGTGGATCTATTTCAAGGACAATGTTCGTCACTCCTCAGTCAATAAGTTTTTCTTTTTATTCATTATGTTCTTTGTTTGTGTCTTTTAGGCTAGTCTTTTGTTTCCATACCCTTAAATCCAATAGTAGGCAATTGGATCAAACTTAGTAAGGTTTGGACATCTTTCATTTTGCCCCAAATAGGCTTGTTTGCCTTCAAATACAAACTAGAGGAGAATTCTCTATTCAAAGCAGATCATGTAGGTGTCTGTGGCTTGTTGGGGTTGTCTCTGATTGTCTACATTATAACCTTGGTGGTCTTGTCTTTGACGAAAACCCCAATATCTACCACAAGCCCTCTTTCGTTATTGATATGTCATGTTTGTTGGAGTTGTGGAGCTCTAACTTGTGGCATCCTCCTCTCCCTACTTTTCCTGTATGGTTGGGTTATTTTCTGCTTCTATGCATTATTTTTATGGGTGGCACCATGTAAACCATTAAGGAATCTCGGATGGCTCCCCCGCCTCCAAACACTCAACAACATCTGGATTCAGTTGATTTTATAGTGGAAGAGATGCCCGTGCTTCATCTAGAAGCATTGACTTTTGATATGCAGGAGTATTCCAATTCTACTTCCAGTCCCTCCTCTTCTGACAAAGATTTTGAAAACCTACAAATTTGGAAGTATGTTTGATGCATATTTTAACATATCTTATTTAAACATGCATGCATGTTTTTCTGTTTGTCTACTTGTAAAAAGGAATTCGGAATGTTAACAATAAGATCTACTTGGTGGTATAATAGGTAAACGATGATTATGAAGTAAATTGGTACAACCGGACCGAGTCATATTTCCATATTCGAGTCAAGTATTTTTTATTAATTAATCGTGAAAAAATTGGATGCCCATAAATAATTTGGTTGTAGATGATTCGGAGAAGACACAAACTTAGAGATGAAATACTACTTATCTCGATAGCTATGTTTGGTTTTCGGAAATTTTATGGTAAAATCTAAGGGAAAGAAAATAGTAAGAAAGAGAAAGTAAAGCTAAAAAGAAAATAGATATAGAATTAACAAATAATTTTTATATGTTACTTTAAATTTATTTTACTTATTTTTTATTTTCATGGTAAAGATTAAATAATTAAAAAATATATAGAATTTAAAAAAAATTAATTATATTTAATATTTTAATATTTTATCCAATAAAACCTAATATAAGAAAATATATATTTTTTAACATTTTGCTTTTATTTATTTTTAAATATTTCCAATAAATCACACATAACCTTTTTGTTGGAAGACACATCACTTAGAGACAAGATTTCATTGAGGTCTGCAGGCAAAATGAGAATAGATGGTGGTATGGGTCAATATGAATGCAAAGGAGCCATGATCCTGGGAAAGAGAAAGTTATCATAGACAAGTGAATGTCTTACCTTGAAGTAAAATGATTACCTTCTAGATCTTTTGGACTAGTAATGGGCACAAACCAGTCATTTTTTCAACTCATGTATCTAATGGAAATGGGAGCCACACATAGTTCAAAGTTGTGGTATCGGTCACTGACTCGAAGGATCCTGAGGTGTATCGGTTTGGTATCGGACGATACATAAAATAAGCTAATTAGAAAATTAAAAAATTTAAAAAATATTATGTAAATCATCAGAAAAATATATACTATTAAATAAGCTCAAAAATTTAATAAAATAAAATTGTCTCACATATAACATTATTTAAATAGTTATAAAAGTATCTGCTCAAAGTTATTTATGATAATGCAATAAAAGAAAATTATTTTATTTCAAATATAATAACAATTTTACTAACAAACATACAATACAATAATGAATTCCATGTTGAATGACGAGGGAGTTCAAAATCATCATCATCAATCCTACGACGAGTATACAAATTGGGGTGACAATTCCCGTAGTGAGGATGTGGTTGAAAGAGTTGTTAATAACTCGAATATGTTGGTTGAGATGATTGGCTTGATGATCCATAATCAGGAAAATATGGTTTCAAAGGTTGTTCGGGATCAACACCATATTGATAGTATCCAAAACCTCGATAAGCAATGCTACTGCTACTAGAAGATTGATCATATCCATATGAATCATTAGCTCGTGTTCCAATATTTAAATATCCCTCTGAATACATCATTGGAAATCGATCAACATCATTTCTACTAAAAGTATTGGAAGAGCTATCACGGTCTCTAAAGTTGTGATATGATCTATCATCTACCCGTCTGAAATACGACCTTGATCCTATAACCAAATTCTGTAAGTGCTCATTAATACGGTGATAATTTGATCTATGATAATCATGCCCATTAGAATAATCATCATCGTTGGGAAATGTAGTTAGTCTTTCCAAATGTTTTTATTGTTCCCATATCCCTGGTCGATATCCATGACTTGTATTTTGTGTGGCATAGTAATTTTCACCTCCTTGTGCCCATGACATGCCAGGATCTACTTGACTAAAATAACCGCTCCCAGTGCTATCATCTCCTCTAGTACCCTCACCAGTGCCACCAACTCCTCTACTGCCCCCACTAGTGCCACCACCTCACCTATTATCCCCATTATCACCATCATCACTACTAGAACTTGAAGAAATTGTTCTAGGAGCCATACCTTTACGATAGGAATCAACATCTCTTTCTTATTTAGCATTACTTGTACGCCTATTAACTCTACGATTTGTGGCACCATCATCTTCATGAACTATTTATCTACTTTCTTCATTAGTGGGAAGACCTTTATCCAGCCAATCCAAATTATCAGATAATAAAATAGGCTCCTCTCCTTCTTGTATTCAGTTATCTAATATCTAATCATCATTAAAGACATGATTCAGATCAATTGGATTGTATAAATCTTAATTGTTTTGCTCTTACATCAAATTCTTAACTCAAAGTCACAATTATAGTGCACATAAACTAACTTATGCAACTTTTTCATTGCCAAACGGTTGCACAACTTTGTGTGAATCAATGACTGTGTGCTCCAATTTCTTTCACAACCCGATGAAGAACAAGTTTGTCTTAAAATTTTAATAGGAATCTTTTGTAGATGTGGACCTTCGTCGCCATAGTTGTTCCACCATTCAGCTATAATAAAGAAAATGCATACTTATTAATCACTATGATATATTTAACAAAAAATGATGATAATTTCTTATTTGTAATAGACATAAATGAATTGAGTACTTGGAATAGATTGATTTGTTGCTTTCTTTGTAAGTGCACTTCCAAATTCTTTTTGGCCGTTAACACATAATTTCACCTACATCATTAACATTTTTTTTTTGTTAATGCACATTACATATACAAAATGTATTATATAAAGGTCACAAACTATTATTATACCTCGTTAATAGCTTTTGTTTGACTATCCAAATCTGGCTCTAATCTCTTGATAACCTCCTTTAATCCAATTTTAATTTCCAGATGTTTAGAGAAATACTTTGAATATTGGAACATTGAATTTAAAAAATATGTTGCCATAAGTTAAATAATGATCAGTTTATAATAATTTGTACTTGAAAAAATAATAAAAAATATATAAATAATTTTTTTATTACTTTCAGCATGCAAATGTCTGTGCTTCTATCAATGACTTCCCAATACTTTTCCCATTACTTGACCAATGCCTTGATAGCCAATTTAGCTCTATCCATTGCTTCATAAATAATTGATAGTGTGGGATTTTTACCTTGATCAACCAATTTCAATACTTTGACGAGAGGTTCCATGATGGTTTGAACTTCCCCCGCCTTCTTCCAAAATCGATCAGTTAAGATAAGGTTGGATACCTTATCTCTTAAAATTTTTCTGCTCCTATCTTTATTGAATTCACGCCACTCATTTTTTGTGCACATTCTCTTCAAATCAGCCTCATAACATAGAAGAATCTCAAGTGAAATGAATTTAGTGGCAAAATAGGTTGTTTCTGGCCTTAATAGATCTCTATCCTTACTGAACACTTTAATCAAATTCACTACTTTCAAGCTATTATAAATAAATCTTGTGATCATCTTAGCTTAATCTAATGTCTCCTTAATCTGCTTCATGCTTGCAATATCTTCAAGCATTAAATCAATACAGTGGGCTACACAAGGAGACCAAAACAAATGTTTCCGCTTCTCCATCAACAACATACCGACTGCTTTAAAACTTGCCTCATTATTAGTGACTACTTGAACAACATTTTCCTCCCTAACCTCCTCTACAACTTTATCCATAAGGGAAAAGATGTAGTTTGTTGTCTTAGGTATGTTGGTAGTGTCAACTGAAGAATGGTATGTGATTGGAGCCAAAATATGTGCTCTAATGGCACATATTCGATATGATTTGTGCACCAAAGGACATTCAAATCACCCAACTTGACCTAAATCAATGCTAAGGCCCTAGCCATGAGTTTAATTTGTACTTTGGAGACTTATCTCAGGTTCAAGGGAAGAAAATGGTGCAAAATTGAATGACTTTAGATTTTGAATTATCAAGAAAGGGCTAAATGAGGAAAAAAGTGAGTCAAGACTCATGGAACGTAAGCAAAGGCAAGACAAGGATATCATGAGTTTGAAAGATGAGAAATGACCATTATGGAGTAATAAAGAAGGCAAGAAAGCATGGGAAATGAGGCATGAAGCAAGATTCAGTTGCATGGAAATTTCGAACTCAAAAATTTGATGACATTATATACTCTGACTTTGAGGAAAAATTTAGAGCACTTTCTGGAGCCTATTATATACATAATTTATATCGTTTCGAAGCTCGGGAAGTCAGAAGTCTAACGCTTTAAACAGTGTACAAATCAGAGCTGAAATGAAGAAGTTATGGCTATTTGAAGACAACTGCACCAAGCTGGAGGGTCATTTTGAAATGATTTCGAAATTCAACTTATGAATTCAAAATGACACCAATTCGAATTCACCCACTGCCACTTTGATGTTCCGCCTCCTCTACCTTGGGAATTGCATCTAGAGCACTCCATCCACCCTAGGTGGACCCCACACGACTAGAAATCACCATTTTATTAGTTTTTTAATCATTTTTAGGAAATTATTTTGTCATAAGTGGCCAATGAGAGTGTGCCACATGTTAGGTAATTGAGGATATTATATAAACTCTCTCAATTCTAGGTTTTAAGGATCTTGGATTTTTTTCTGGAGAGTTTGACATTGAAGGTGGAAGAAGATGAGAACTTTGGTTTGTTTTCTTTTTTTTCTTTATTGAATATATTGTTTTTAGTTTCTTTTGATTCAAATTATGGATTTTTACCGTATTATGGATTGTGAATGTAACATCACCCCCATGAGAGGCTAAGAGCCAACTTGGGGCTTGAAGCATGAAAACCTAAGGACTAGGAAACCTATAGGGACAATGGGTAAATTATTATAACAATGAGATTAATTATTGGTTGGGTGACAATTTATCATTTTTTTTATCCTATCCTTGTGAGTTCGTTTAGGGAATGATACGGTAGGTTATTACTTGATACTAGTGATTCTTGGTAATTCTTGATCATTAGTTATCCTCGTCTTACCTACCATTATTTGCCCCTAAACAAGGCTATAAGAGTAGGAAATGTTAAAAAGCCAAATCTTAAATTGATAATCAATCTTATTCATTTGATTGTTTTAGGAATCTGTTTTAAAAAGGAAAAATTAGGTTTCAGATGCAATTTTGAGTTATAGAACTCAACTTGATCGCGAGTGGCCAAGGATTTCAAAACCCTAAGATCATATTACTTAAAATACCCTTGTTTTCTCTAATTTCTATACCCTAGGTTGGATTGTGGAAAACCCCAAACTTGAATCAATTGAATTTAAAATCAATATTCATTTTTTTTATTAATTTAATTTCTTTTACTTAGTTTCACATTATTCACATATTGTTTTTCATTTAAGGATTTAAAAAAAAACAATTCATTTATTCTAGTATTGACAATTTTCATAAGCTAGTCCTTGAGAACGATACCCGGAATATTACAAAAGTCGTAGTGACTCTTTCTCTAGTTTTTTTTACCAGAGTTACTACGTAAAAAGGCTAAGTATTTTGGTTCAATAGAGAATTTCGGTCAGTATGTCATACTTCTATTACAATAAATCATGAAATTGATGATAGGCATTCTAGTCCTAGAACTCCAACCATCACACATGATTGTGCACCCATATATAGGCCATTTAGCCTTCAATGTTGTTATATGTACCTCAAGCTCTTGCACCTCCTCTTCCAAATATGTATTTCCAATTTGATATGTCGTGGGACCCTTGATGCTTAGACCTACTTCCGTTATGGTAGCAATCATTGATTGATAGTAAGGCCCACTATCAGCTGCATTAAAGGGTATTGCATTAAAGAGAAAGTCACAATGAAAGTGTTATAGAATGAGGAATGAATAAATAGATAAATAAATATCCTAAGATGTCTAGAATGCCTAACCAATGAAAGATATTCTAAGTTGTCTAAAGTGCCTAACCAATGAAAGTATGTACTCGAGTATTATTTTCCATGGTTCATCTAAGGCTAGTGGATTTTCAAAATTCAAAGTATAATTTTATATTCCATCCACCAATGTCATGTTTTACAAACCCTGACTCAAATTTTCTAATAAATGAATGGTTTTTGAATATCTTGGGCTTTTAGGAAAATATAAAAATTACAAAATATAGAATTATTAATCACAATGAACCATGGAAAGCATATAACGAATCCAAAAGAACATGTATGAAGTGAATAATTGCAATCCTATAGATATTTGCATGCATTTCAACTCAAGAACCCAAATTTGAGAATAATATCCAAAAAAAATTCAAACTAAGGGTTAGGGCTTACCTTTGGATGTAATTATTCATCGTCGGAGGCTCCAAATTAATGGAAAATGACCTTAGAGGTTCTTAGAAGATCAAAGGCCTTGTAAAGAAAGAAGTCTGGAGAGAAATGGATGATGGGGGATCGGTTTTAACGGTTGTAGAGGATGAATTCAAAATTCACCAAGTGAGTTTAAAATGGACCTAGTGAATTTGAAATGGGCATGGTAATTTCAAATTCATTAAATTGAGTTCAAAATGGCAACTTATGATTCAAAATTTAGAGAATTTTCGAATTAAGTCATTGTGAAAGCTTGCTTTATGTGTTTCTTTATTAAATTGAGTTCGAAATTGTCACTCATGAGTTCGAAATTCAAGGAATTTTTTAATTCAGCCACTATGAAAGCTCTCATTATGTGTTTCTAACCCAATTTTGATGATTTTTAAATCTAGAAGCCCAAATACCCAACTTATTCTCTAATGCCTTTGATTCAACCAAAAGATATCATAGATTTAAAAATTGCATTGTGATGCATCAAAGTTGCAATGTTTAAAATTTGAATGATTAGACTTATTGAAAAATAAGATAATGCATATCATAGAGGCAGACATGTGATAGTTCTCATCAAACTAAAAGTCTAATTCTTGGTACCTTAGGTGTATCAACTCATTGTAAAGACACATAAGCATATCTTCTCTCATTCTCCTAAAGTACTTGAGTATATGCATAACATCCACCTAAAGCTCTAATATTGGATTGGACTGATATCTACTCATCATCCTTATAACAAAAAAAAAATATATTTGGTCTAAAACATAGCATCACATAAATAAGGTAACCGTTGCAAAGGCATAAGGTGTTGTATTCATGTGATCTTTCTCTTCATATGTCTTATGTCACGAATCTTGAGAAAAGGGCCCTATAGTCCCTTAGTGGTCCATTGTCACTCATTTTGTACTATTTTTGAGCTACCTTTGGAGATTCATCATCAAAGGATTTTTTTTGGATCCCAATTGGGACCTTAGTCGCACCTTAGCTTATATTACTTAGCTATATTCTTAGGATTAGATCACTTAGATGCATTTTTAGGGTTAGATCACTTAGAAGCATTCTTAGATTTAGGTCACTTAGATGCATTTTTAGGTTTAGGTCATTTAGATGCATTTATGTTAATAGTCCTCTATATTTAGGTTGCACAATCTTTTGACCAAGAGCTCATGATCAAATTTGGATCAATCTACCAAGATCAATGTCACTTTTTTTTTTCACCTACAATTAGCCATTTTTAATTAATCTAGTCTTTTCAAGCCTATTCTATTTTGTTTCATCGAGAGCACATGAACGAATTATAGATCGATCCACCAAGATCTATGTCTCTAGGCTTTTAGGGGAAAATTCCCATTTTGTATCCAACTATGTGTATTCATTCATGTAAGTGTATGAGGTGTAATTCCATCATTTTGTATATATATTTAAACAAAAACAAAAACAAAAACAAAAACAAAATAAAAAAAAAATTGAAAAACTTCAAATCCCCAAAAATCAAAATTTTCCCATTATAACCCTAGTTTTTCCTTGTTCTAGAGAAGAGAGCGTCTCTTTTTCTTTGTCGTCAGCTTGTGCTTTTGCCGTTGCTGCTAGCATTTTTTTCGCTGGGGTTTTCCTCTAGTTAAGTTCATTTTGGTGTTCTTTTCTAGCAAGCATTTTTTTTTTTCGATTTCAACTGGAATTGTTCTATGAGGGTTCTAGTTCCAATGTTCATCCGATAATCCTTTTCGACAGTCTTTTCAACGAGGGTTCCTGTATGGGTATTGGAAATCTCAACCCCACTATGTTTTTCTACCTCCGTGTCTTCAGTGCGACTTTTTCGCTAAATTTCTTGGTTCAACTGTCTTCTCCGACAAAGGTTCTCAACTTTGATAACACTTGCTACTTTGTCTATAGGTTTTTCATCTTTTGTTAATTTTTTTTTTTGTCGTTTCTATGTGATATTTTCTCACAGTATTGATGCTTTTGGTGGGATTTTTCATCTTTGATTTTGTTTTGGTTTTGGTTATTTTGGTTTTTGTATCTTTTACTTACAATTATGCCTCTAAAACATCGTGGGACTAAAGTCCCTATTAGATGGTCAAGCTCTAGATCTCGAAATGGAGGTTGAGATGAGATTATGCCTATTAATCCTCCTATTTAACCCCCCAATATCCTAGGGCTCCTACGAAAGCAACCATTGATGGCATTCCATTTAGTGCTCTCTTGGTTAAGATTTGTAGAGACTCATACACCAAGGTTTATCAACATAGGTCTCTTATTCTTGATAGACAACTTCATTTAGACTCATTTAAAGACATACCAATTCCAACATTATTTGCAGAACTTGATTGGATTCCTCTAGCAGGCTTCATTGGGATTTTCTGAGCTCCTATTGTCCTTAACATAACCTAGATGAGTCCTACCTCAAATCAAGTCTTTTCAGAATAGTTGTTAAGATCACTCCAAAGGTGGTAGCCAAAGTGTTAGGCATTCCGTTGGTTGATGCACCCTGTATGAGTGAATTGGAAGCCACTTTGGGGTTTGTTGGATACAGTTTCAATTGATTTATGGGGAGATGTTTGAGGTAGTTAGGCTCAATAGTTCACATTTGAACATAACCTGGATGAGTCCTACCTCAAATCAAGTCTTTTCAGAATAGTTGTTAAGATCACTC
Source organism: Vitis riparia (assembly GCF_004353265.1). Lineage (NCBI taxonomy): Eukaryota > Viridiplantae > Streptophyta > Magnoliopsida > Vitales > Vitaceae > Vitis > Vitis riparia. Next base: position 1,839,696 of record NC_048440.1, read on the forward strand.
CAAATGTGGTAGCCAAAGTGTTAATTAGGCCTTTCGTTGGTTGATGTACCCTCTATGAGTGAATTGGAAGTCACTTTGGGGTTGTTGGATACAGTTTCAATTGATTTATGCGGAGATTTTTGAGGTTAGTTAAGCTCAATAGTTCACATTGGTAGCATATCTCACTTTTCATGAGCATTGGCGACATTTCTGACATATCAGTTTATTCATCCTCTCATTGAGTAGATATTTGTAGGAGGGGGTGCGTCCTCTTGTCCTAAATCTTTCATTAGGAACCCATCAACATAGCCATTTGCATCATAAATGAAATGATACTTAGAAGAGATCCTTCCGTGTCTAAGAAATAGGTTATTCCTTATGGCATTTTGATCACAAAAATTTGCCAAATGGTTGGGGTGGAATTTCCTAAAAATTCATCTTTTCTCAAACTGATATGTTCCATTAATACCTCATTTTGGAGTCGAAGCAAGGGACAAATTGAGGGTGCCATCTATCCTAGGAAGAGAGTGTGTTGTCCTAGAGATAAGGACACAATTGGTGAAAGTATTCAACTTCAGTTGTAGGATTAGTTATCCCAGCTCAATTAAGTGCTAGGTTTGATGCATTGGATGGGAAAATTGTTGCATAGTCTATCTTGTTTTTTGAGCAGCTTTCCCAACTTCAGACACATGGAAAAAAGTTTTTCTCTCATTGATGGACAAATGCTCTGCAAGATGGATTAGCTACAAGCTCTTGAAGATTTTTTCGATCAACATCTTCCCTAGTCCTTTGTTCTTTATGACTTGCTAAACTGTTCATGTTTTGTTTTGGATTTTAGATATCTTTATGACTTGCTTACAGGTGATATTTTCTACTTTTTGTCTTCTTTTGGGACAAAAAGGAGGAGATGGTTTTGGACATCTTGGATTTTTTTTTTTTTTTTGAGATCTTGGATATTGATTTTTCGTTGGATATATTGGATGTTGGACACTAGACATTTGATATGATGATCATGATAAGTTTATTTTTGTATATCTTTAGATACTTGACATGATATTGAATGCATACTTGTTTTCCTTGGACATATTTGATCATTCTGAATGGATATAGTTGTTAGGATTAAGCCCTTAAAAGCATGACATGATGTAATAAATTTGGAATTTATTATTTATTTAATGATACTCTAGTTTTAATTTTATTTATCCTTATTCCATGCATTACACTTTATGAGCATTCTTGTCTACATCTTTTGCTTTGTATGTGAATTGGGTGTATTAGGAGTTGCATGGAAGATCCAAGTCATGGGTTCCTTGTAAATAGATGACGTGTTCATAGTCGATTCATGGGTTTAGGCAACCCACTAGATGTTGTAGTGCACGACCTCCTAATAGGAATGATGACTGGTCTTGGCTATTAGGATGGGTTTCTCATGGTGAGTGCACTAGTGTATATAGTTACACATTAGACAAAACCTACGGTGAGTCATGAGCTAAGGCTATCAAGTAGTTATGAACTCACCAAGTTGTTTCATTGTGTTGTCTTTCAACCTTGAGAGAATATTGAGTTTGTGCTAAAGTTAGTAGTGGATTTGACTTACGGATGAGATCGTTAGTTGGTCATGTATTTCTTGTGGATCAGGTCACTGTTGATGGAAGTTGGTAGAAATAGGTATTCTTAATAGAGACACCATGATATTTCATGGGAATGAGACAATTAGTTCTCTTGGGTGATCCTAAGGAGGTGTGTTCATGGAAACTATGGCCATACTAATTCCTTAAGTGAAACTTAAGGAAACATAAGCTCTTTGAGAGCTAAGACATGTTAATTGAATACACAATTGGAGAATCTGTAACTCAAGGATAGTAGAGGTAGTCTTAAAAGGTTGCTAGTTTTCAACTTGTTAGACTATAAATACCAGTTCATGAGAAGACTGAATACAATGGATAGTAGGTCACGGACCCAAGCACGTAGTGTCTCGTTGTTATTTACATAGGATACTAAAGATCAGTTGATTCTTTGTAGTGCGATGTTGAATCAACTTTAAAATTAGATTAAGAGGAAGCCAATACTCCTATGGGTCCCATTAGCCCCTGCTCTAAGCTCATATACCTTGTTGGCATAGATTATGAGGGTCGAATTGACTCTAGGTTCGCTTTTATGCATAAGGGTATTTTGGTAAATATGTTAGGTTGCATAAGGGTAAGTGAACAAGGTCTTTAGATTGGGTTAATTGATTAATTAGTTGGCTTTATTGGGTTTATTAATCAATTAGGACCCATTTTGAGCTGGATTAAATGACCCAAGCCCATGTGGGCTCAAATCACTTAGGCGCAGTTAGGAATCCTATAAATACCCCATTGAGGATAGGGTTTCCATCATTTTTGTCTTCCACCATCTAGAGAAAAAGAGAGCCATAACCTCCACCCTCATTTTTTCCCCACTAGAAGTGTGCCAAGAACAAGGTTGAGTCGTTGGGTGGAAGATTGTGGGTTTATGAGACTTCCAACAACTTTAAGGTTGTCTTCAACATTTGGAATTTAAGGTTTAGGAACATCCAAACCTAAAGGTTAGTACTTTAATCCTAAAAGATTTTTTTTTTTTTTAAATTTGGTATTGCTTCAATTGCTTTGATCTAAGATGCTAACAATAGTTCTATGTCTGAATGTGGGTATTCTTATGAGAATTCATTTGAAATTTCTAGAGATATTTGGAAATATTGTGTACATTTAATTGTTTCTTACAAGTGCTAATAATGGTTTTCTAGAGATTTAATTGCAGGTTTTGTAGTAACTAAGGTATGGTTTTGAGTAAGTGAGTGGCTTTGTATGAGAGTTGGGTAAGGCTTACTTGCTTGTGCTCATTCGTGTTGTATAGGGTTTTGTCCCAGAATTTCCAAAGAGGGAGATTGTGAGTGTTGTAACTAGGTTGACAATTCCAGACAAAATACCTAAGTGTCTACTAGCTATGGTTCTCTAAATCCATTATCAGACTACTTACCAAATGAAGATCAAGACATTGGATTTGCTAAAAGACCAAGGTAAGTAGTTGAGTTTGTGTTGAATGAATTTGAATAAACCTTATTTTCAAAATGTTGATTGTCTTGAATCATTTTAAAAGAGTTAGGGAAGCATGGGAAAAATAGTTTTTGTTAAAAGTGTTTCTGACCATTGGATTAAGGGTTTCATCCCCCTTTAAAAATAAAATTTCCTACTTATGAAAAACAGAGAGCAACTATCGTGCCTTGGGCTTTTGGTTCCCTTTCCTTTTTGAGGTTGTTTTCTTTCCAAGAAAATTTCATACAAGTCTTCAAGCCAATCTTTTAATGAATTTTCTGAAAAGAAAAATAGGTTGAGTTCATTGAACATTCATCTCTCAATCATTTGGATTTGGGTGAGAACCCATTTTCTTCTTGATGGAGTTTCAAGGAGAAGGTCGAGATCAAGCTTTCGAAGGACTCCAAACATGTTCCTAAAGATGAGGGCGTGATGGTGAGGTGAGAAGGTGCTTGTCAAGTAGTCTGTGAGGGATTAGAGATCTTGAGTTATACCATCCTTGTACACCATGATTGATTCTCATAGTAGAATTTTTTATTGGTTGTAGGCCCATGGTTTTTGACCTCCTTGGAGGTTTTCCACATTAATTTTAGTGTTGTCTCATTGTCTCTCATGCCCCTCTTCATTTCATTTTCAGTTTCTAGCTATCTTTGATAATTTGAGTATATAATACTTGGTTGAATGTTGAGATGAAATAGATATGAGTTGCCTTTGGGTATTGAATGCTTTTGTGAATATTGTTCATTGGTATATTTGAGATATTATACTATTGGTTTTAATCAGAAATTGATTTAAGGAATTGTGTTAGAGAGTGTTGGAACATGTGCTTGTGGCTAACATTTTAATCTTGTTGGGGAGTGTTGTTGCATTCATAGTTGAATGTGATGCTTACTTTGTATTTGAAAGTGTTTGTAAATAAAAGGAAAAATTGTAAAAAAACTTTAAGGTTAGATAACTTGTGTTTGGAGACCTTTTAAATTGGTCAATAACACCTATTCACCTCCCTCCATGTTGGTGCTCTTTTTTTTTTTTTTTTTTTTTCACATTTTCTCACCTTTATTTAAAAAAAAATGAAAAGAAAAATCTTTTAACATTTTTACTCATCTTTTCTTTAATATTTTTATTCAACATTTTCCACAATGTCCAAACATAAGAAAATGATTTAAATATTAAAGATTATAAGTAAAAATGATTTCCTTACTATATTTTCCTTGTATTAAAAAATTAAAAAATATTTTTCTTAGATCTAATTTAGAAACATTTTTATTATTTTATTTTTAAAAATAGAGAATAGTAATAAATTTTATATAAAAAATAAAAACTCCTACATAAAAAGGATTCGTTTACTTTATGTACTTAAAAATTAATTTAAAATTTGAGGCATTGAAAATTTTCAAATCTCCAATTTTTTAAAACAGTTTTTAAAAGCTATTACTTTTTAATAAAAGTTCTTAAGAGTTTTTATATTTTATACAAAAATAACTAAAAGCCTATTTAGCAACATGATTTAAAATAGTTTTTGTTTTTGATAGCAGAAAAAAGAAAAAAAAATTGTTTTTAAATATTTATGGGCCCATTCTAAGTTGCTCTTTAAAAACAATTTAAAAAAAAGAGTGAAATGGAGAACAATAGTTTTTTTTTCTTAATTATACCTATTTTATAAATCTCCTGTATCTTAATTCACTTTATTTACTATTTTTTCTATGAACACAACTATACTTTCTAAATTTTCTCATTAAGTAAATAGATTCTAAATCAAGTGAAGCTTAGTGTTTTAAATTCTTTAATAAATATTTTATTTTTAAAAATAATTTGAAATAAAAAAGCTGACCACTTAATTGCAAATGAAATAAAAATTAGTCTAAAGTAATCTATAAATCAAATATTAAATATGTACATGTAAAATATGGAGTCAATTAAGACTCATAGATAAATGTTTTACTGTTCAAACAAAAATATGCAATCCTAACTCAAGTGTTGTTTGTTTGTTTTAATTAATTCTAAATAGAAATTAAAACTAAATATTGTTTAATAGTATTACGTATTATGTTTTTTTTAATATTATATTTCTATTAAGTACTAAGAAGTAATTAAAAAAAAAACCAATTAGTTTCTTTTAGTATATAAAAAAAAAGTCAAATATTTTTGTATTTTCTATTCAATAAAAAAAAATTTAAGAAATAAGTAATAAGTTAACAAAAAGTGAAAAAACAAATGAACTCAAATTTGAAAGCAAGTTGTTTTTAGTAAAAAGTTCAAAAATAAAATAAAAAAAAAAGTGTGCAATGGGGTGGTTTTGCTTAACCCAAGCTTGACTTAGTTCAAGCAATGGCCATAGGCTAGCTGTTAATATCCTTCCTAGCCTTCTTATTTAGACTTTGGTGTTATGAACTAACTCTTGTCTTATATATATATATATATATATATATATATATATTCACATGTATAAGACCCAAGAAATTATATTACATCCAAATTAATAAGAAATTAACAAAATTGCTATCTAAACCTAATACATCAACAATTTGTACTTATCTATCAAACAACTAATTTTAACTTAATTATTTTAGTGTGGATTACTTATGATAAATCATTTTCAAAATCATCTTTCACTCTCATTGTATAGATCATATTTTTTTAATTAAAGTATATGTAAATTAATAAAAATTTAACTATTTCTAGATAAAGAAAGAATGTTAAAAAAAAATTATGGAAAAGACCCTGAGATGTTAACTTCATGACTAAATATACTTTTAATTTGATATTTATATTATTTTACCATTACTAGAATACTAATAATGTTAAATTTTATTGCACCGCATAAGTATTGCATGTAGTGGATAGCTTAGGATGGAATATTTGGGCATATTTAATTTAGCTAATGCTTCTCACATAATGTTTTTTTTTTTTTATCTACTTATTGAAGAAACAATTAACATTACGTTAACATATTTAGAATGACTATTATAAATATAATTTAAGTAAATTTAAAAGTGTGTTTGATAGTAATTTTAGAAAACATTTTTTATACTTTTAACACTTAAATAATAAAAAAGTTTAAGTTTTAAAAAATATTAGAAATGCTTTCTAAAATTACACTCAAACTTGCTCTCAATGAATTAGGTGTAATCGTGTTGACATCATCGTGTCAATTAAAGAGTTGTATGTTTATTAAACCGAATAAACGTATCCTGTTGTGTCGTCTTTGTAATAACTGCATCGTCCAGGATTCTTTGGCATGAGTAAATATTGTTTAAATACTGGAATTGGATTGACTTTCAGTCTCCGACTACGAATGTAGGTAGAAGCTTCCTCTGCCGGAGTCGCATTCCTTGGTCTTTAAGTCTTTGACGACGACGAATGTAAGTAGAAGCTTCCTCCGGTGCCTTTAGTTACAGCTGAGAATATATAACTGACCATCTCCAGATCTGTTTGCGTGCCCAGCAAACCCAGGAAAAGGAAAGAAAATTTTGATTTTGAATCTTTCTGGTTGAGGGTGTCTTGTTTTTTGGGGAGCTAAAACTCCATTTCTGCTGAGTCGAATTCTCGATATGGAAATTGTTGGAGAAGCCGTTCTGGAAAAAGTCATTGGAGAATTGATAAAACCCATTTTCGATGGAGGAAAGAAGGCAGCTGCGTTCGGTGAGATCTTAAAACGAGTCAAATCCATTCTGAAACTCATAGAGCCGACCGTTCATCAGATCAAACAATCGAGCGGAGAGAGGGATGGTCCAAAGGAGGAGAGCGAGAAGCAGCTAATACAACGGTATGAAGAAGGCAAGAAGCTTATTCAAAACCACTATAGGGCCCATTGGTTGTTCAAGAAGAGGAAATACGAAGGTAAGATTACTGCCTTTTACGAGTCGCTTATTCTCCTCTTCAAGTTCCGTATGCCTCTGGAACAATTTAATACCATCAGGAAGATTTTGGCCCTTCTTCAATCTCAATTGAAATCTGGAACTGGTGAGGTGTCTGGCCAAATTGGATATTTGGGTTCGGGAGATTGCTATGCCCCTGAACCCCCTGCTTTTACGGTGGGACTGGATGTGCCCCTGAGAGAAGTGAAAGAGCTGCTGTTCAAAGAATCTGTGGTTGTGGTGTCGGCTCCTGGAGGATGTGGGAAGACCACACTCGTTCAAAAACTTTGCCAAGACCCGTATGTTAAAGGTATCCAATTGTGTCTTTTTTTCTCTGTCCCTAATTTGGGGGAGGATCCTCCTCCAGTAGGAAATGGTACTTTTTTCCTTACCCGTCCAACCATAGTCTCATTTTTTGGATTTTTGATACTTATCACAGCTTAAAAAAATAATTGGTAAAATATCGTGTTTTCCATCTAGTTTAAGATAATTTTTTTTTAAAAAAAATATTTTCTAGTAACCAAAATTATATCTTGAAGAGACAATTTTAATTTAGAAAACTATCTTGAAGATCGATTTATTTGAAATAAATTTGAGGTTTTTTCTAACTAAAATCTCTCTTCATGGAGAGAGTCGAGACGTTTTGCCAAGAAATAAACAATTTTATTAATTTTCTTTTGTCTTTCTCATTTTCTCCATTTTCTTTCCCTCAAACTTCTTTGGGAACCAAAACGTAAGGTTAATGAGCTATCCATAAGGTGGTATAAACAAACCAAGTTGGGGTACTGATATGAAATTATCAAGCAAAATTCATTTTTAGGCCAAGGATGTCTCATGAAAAATTACATAGAACTGAATACTTTGTTTAATTTTGCTACTTCTGTATGCCATATCGCGAATCTCCAAATAATCTTCGATTGGCTCCATTCTTACATGTTGTTTTGAACAGGAAAATTTAAGGACAACATCTTCTTTGTCACCGTATCTAAGGTGCCCAACATCAAACTCATGGTACGGAAACTATTTGAACATAATCATCGCCCGGTGCCAGAGTTTCAAACTGATGAAGATGCGATCAAAGAGTTGAAACGACTGCTGACAGAACAAGCAGAAAAAGCTCCTGTACTGTTGGTCCTCGATGATGTTTGGGGTGGCCCTGATATTAGGGTTGAACCTAAATTCCCTCTTCAGAAGTTTAAAGAGTTTGAAATACCGGAATTCAGGATTCTGGTTACATCAAGATACAAATTTCGAAGCTTTGGCTCTGCCTACAAACTGGACTTGTTGCATGGTGAAGAAGCCATGACACTTTTTCGGCAGTCAGCATTCCCCACAGATGGGGATTTCACGCTGGATGAAGATTTTGATGAAGATATTGTGAAGGAGGTGATTTCTCTATCATTTGAGTGAAGATTAAAAACTACTCCTTCTGTTACTTTCAAGGTATAACTGATTTATTTGGTGGAGTTGAATTTGCAGATTGTGAAAAGATGCGGTGGATTCCCTCTGGCCCTCCAAGTTGTAGGCCGATCACTCTGTGGGCTACCTGTAGAGATCTGGGAAAGCACACTGCTGGAATGGTCGGAAGGTCAATCCATTTTGGAATCTGGGGAAGGTCTTCTTGATTGCCTCCAAAGTAGCTTAGCTTCCTTGAATGATAAGCTGGAGGAGTGCTTTATGGACCTGGGCTCATTTCCTGAGGATAAAAAAATACCAGTCACGGCTCTTATAGATATGTGGGCAGAATTGTACAAACCCGATAAGTACAAACCCGATAAAAATGGCGTGCATGCTAGTTCCAGACTTATTAAACTCTCCTTACAGAATCTGCTTAAGCTGGTAGTCACAAGGTATGGGGGTGACTACCTTTTTCTCATTTGTCTTCTTATATATTGGTTTGTTCACTATTCATATCCTACACTGATTCTATAATATTTAGTTATCTAGATTAATCAAAATTTATTTTACAGCTTGTTTGAATGTTTGATAGTTGAACTTGAACTTGATAGCTTATTTTACAAATTCTGTCACAACCTTTCCCTGAGCAACCAATTTCTGCCCGCTCCCCAGGAAAGGCGCAACAGAGGTTGAAGGCTGCTATGACGACGCCTTTGTCTTGCAACATGATCTTCTGAGAGAACTGGCCATTCGTCAGAGCAGCCAGGAGCCCATGGAAGAGAGGAAAAGACTAATCTTGGACTTGAGTGGAAACAAGCTCCCTGATTGGTGGACTGAAGGAAAACAACCCTGCATCAAGGCTCGCCTTCTGTCTATCTCCACAGGTTTGCTCTCTCGTAGAATGCACCTACCAATTTGCTATATATTCTTTGTTCTCCCCATCCCCTCACATGTTATAGGGTACTTGTGTAGACGAAATGTTCTCCTCAAGCTGGTGCGACATGCAAGCGCCTGAAGTGGAGGTCCTGATACTCAACTTTCAGACAAGGGACAACAACTACACACTACCAGAGTTCATGAAGCGAATGGATAAGTTGAAGGTCTTGGTATTAACAAATTATGGTTTCTCCATTCCTGAGCTGACTAACTTTTCAGTCCTCGGTTCACTATCCAGTCTAAAGAGAATCAGGTTAGAGCGGGTTTCAATCCCAGCCCTCTGCAACACCATGGTAGAGTTAAAGAATTTGGAGAAAATAACCTTGGTTATGTGTAAGATCAATCAGGCTTTTAACAGTAGTGCCATCCAGATGCCTGTTATGTTGCCTAATCTTAAGGAAATAAATATTGATTCCTGCAATGACTTGGTGGGGTTACCTGAGTGGCTCTGTGATTTAGTACAGCTAAGGAAGCTCAGCATCTCCAACTGCCATAAGCCATCTACACTGCCAGAAGGGATGGGGAGGCTGGGAAATCTGGAGGTGCTGAGGCTTCATGCCTGCACAAAACTAGTGGGATTGCCAGACTCAATTGCAAGCCTCCACAACTTGACTTTTCTTGATATAAGTGGTTGTTTTCGAATGAGGGAACTGCCAAAACAAATGGGTGAGTTGTGCAGATTGAGAAAGCTCTACATGAGAAGGTGCTCAAGACTGAGAGACTTGCCACCATCAATCATGCGTATCAAGCAGTTGAAAGTAATCTGTGACACAGAAAAGGCCCATCTGTGGGAAGATCACAATTTCACCAATTTGACGATTGACGAGACAACTGACTTAGATTGGCTTGTTTGAAATTCTGGTTCCTGAGCAAACTTCTCTTCACAGGAATGCTGAAATGCCTCTGATATTGCCAATTTGTTTTCCGGTTAAAAAAGCCATGTGCCCTTGCAGACAGTGAAGCAGTTTTTTATTTTTATTTATTTATTTTTTTTATTATTATTTTCTTTTTGTGGTACAAAGTGGTGTGGAAAAATAAGGGAAGCAATGTTGTACATCTGGTCTCTTTGAGTGCACATTTGTGTAACTACTTTGTAGAAACCAAAAGAGATTCTGTTTGATCTATAAACCAAAAGGTTTCTAGTTCCTCTTATTTAATAAAAAAAATTCTAGACTCTTTATTTAATAGAAAAACATTTTAAATTTTTTTTATTTTATTAAAAAGGTTTCCAGGGCCGTTTATTTAAAAATCAATTTATAGATTTTTTATTAAAAAAATCATTTGTGGACCCCACGTTTCACTCGATGCGTTCCCACTCGATGACAAAACTCGCTTTTTTATTGGTTTGGTGAAAATGTGATTTTTAGAAAAAGATTTGAAGTCGCCACTTATTTTTGTTTTATTTTTTAAGGGAAAAACAAAATAAGAGAGAAAAACCCTAAGTGTGACTCTTGAAGGAAAAACATGTCTGTGAAAAACTAAGTCTGTGTTCGAGGATCAGATTGCTTATTTGAAAGGTACGGTAAAGACCGTAGCACCCTTCTTAGTCCCTAAAAATAGGTCTCTACTAAATAAGGTGAAACAAACGTGACAATTAACTAGGAGATCAATGAATACCAAAATGATCATGGATCAAAAGCAAATCATAATAACGAATAAATAAACAAAATGAGAGTGAGAGCGTACCTTAGCAGCAGGTGATAAAGCACTGTCATGAAACAAGGTTAGTTCAAGTACAAAATTATCACATGCATATCAAAGAGAAAGATCAAGCGATATTCATTAAGCATAACAGTTGACAATCAGAAGAGAAAACTCATATGTAGGGCCCCCGCCAAAACCCAATTGATTTTGCATGAACTAATCCCATAAATTCCATTGTTTTGGAATCATGAAAATCATTCTTGCTTATTTAAAATCAAGAGAAACAACAAATTATTTGAAAATCGAAGAAAATTTGTACAAGTGCATACCAAAATGAGAATGGCAACAAGCTTATTAAAATCAAGATTTTTGGTGACCTAAAACCTTAATAAAGGATGAAAAGTTGTAGAATTAAAAAAATATTTGAAAACTGAAGTGAAATTAAAACTATTTGAAAGTAAACTAGAGTTTTGAAATTTATTTGGAAATTGAAGTCTCGAAAATTATTTGAAAATTGGAGTCTTGAAAATTAAATTTAAGAATTGGAATTTTAGAAATTAAATTTGAAAGAAATTGGAATTTTGAAAATTATTTGAGAATTGGAGTTTTGAAAATTAAATTTAAGAATGGGAATTTTGGAAATTAAATTTGAAAGAAATTAACATTTTGAAAATTATTTGAGACTGGAGTTTTTAAAATTAAATTTAAGAATTGGAATTTTGGGAATTAAATTTGAAAGAAATTGGAATTTTGAAAATTATTTGAGAATTGGAGTTTTAAAAATTAAATTTAAGAATTGGAATTTTGGAAATTAAATTTGAAAGAAATTTGAATTTTGAAAATTATTTGAGAATTGGAGTTTTGAAAATTAAATTTAAGAATTAGAATTTTAGAAATTAAATTTGGAAGGAATTGGAATTTTGAAAATTATTTGAGAATTGGAGTTTTGAAAATTAAATTTAGGAATTGGAGTTTTGGAAATTAAATTTGAGAGAAATTGGAGTTTTGAAAATTAATTGAGAATTGGAGTTTTGAAAATTAGTTTTAAGAATTGGAATTTTGAAAATTAAATTTGAAAGAAATTTGAATTTTGAAAATTATTTGAGAATTGGAGTTTTGAAAATTAAATTTAAGAATTGGAGTTTTGGAAAATTATTTGAAAATGAAAATTTGAAAATTAAATTTAAGAATTTGAATTTTGAAAAATTATTTGAAAACAAAAGTTTTGAAATTTAAATTTTAAAATTTGAATTTCGAAAAATTATTTGAGAATGGAATTTTTAAAAGATCAAATTTTTTAAAAAGATCAATTTTTATTTTAACATAAAAAAAAATGAATTAGGAGGGTGACACATGGCCCGAGGAGTCGTATTTGGAAGGTGGCCATGCATGGCTAGCCACTTCAACGTATATTGTACATGCAATATCAAATTTAAATTAAGCTTGCGGGACCCTCATCCCAAATTTCATTTCTCCATGTGTTCATCCTTATTCTTAACTCTATTTGTTATCTCAAATACAACAATAGCAAATCCATTTTCCATCAACCCACTTGCCATCACACATGATTTCTTGATTTTCAACATTGACCAAACCTTTCTCCTTCTTAGCAACCTGCTGCTTAACATACCCCACATCCCTGGACCTCTCAACATGGAAAGTAAACTCTTTTCCATATGCAGTCCTAACATTGATGATTTGCAAATCAGAGAGCTTGAGAACCAAATGAAAAACATTCCCATCTGAAACCCCATAGTCCCAAACAAGAGAATTGTTCCTTGCCAATTCTCTGTCCCCACAAACCAATTTCTATTTCTTCACAACATACCCTCTACAATTTTGGGCCCTAAGTTTCACAGCCTCAATTGAAACAGACCCCATTACACGCATTGGAATATCTGAACCCGAAAACGCTAGATAAATCAGAATTGCTTTACTTGAAAAAAATCTGGGTTGGGTGTGAAAATGATTATGAGAAAATATTGCCTTACTGTTAATTGAGGCAAGTACAATAGCCGCAGATAACATTGTTTTCACAACAAAATTAAAGAATTTGAAGCTTTAAACCAATATTAAAACCTTAAACCCAAGAAATTCATCAACGAGTGTCGACCCATGATTATACTGAAACGAAATTCCGATTGGTGCACACCCATCGTTTTGAAACTAAGAATTAATTAAAATTGTACAAGAAGAAAAAAAATAAATAAATAAATAAACCAAGTAACATTCAAGCCAAGAGATTCATGTATGAACCAATTGCTCATAAATAAACCATAGAAATGAATTAATAAGCATAAAACCATGAAGAAATTATTCTGAAAATTAAAAACAATAGGATTATTGAAATTAGGGCTTCAAAATCAAATGAAAAAAAAAATAATAAAGAAGAAAATAGCGTCTTTACCAAAGAGGAAGAACCAAAGAAAATGGTGGGGCAGATCATAGCTTAAATTGAGAGGCAAAAACAACAAAAAGTCGAAAGAATTGGTGAGGAGTTGAGGAGGCTGAGGAAGCAACTATTTTAGAAAAACTGAGAATTTGGAAAGGAGAATGGAGAAAGACGTGTGTTGGGGTGGGTGGAAAGGAATGAGTGAATCTCCTTCTCATTTCTCTCATGGCGGACAAGTCCCCTTATCTATGTCAACTTGAAGCTGCCCTTTTAGCTTTAACTCAAGAACATCGTCAACCTGAAAGTGCTTTTGCAAGCTCTGTTTTCGCTTTCTCTAGAATCCTTTTCCCTTTCCAACCTTTTCTCTTATCCCAGCTCTCACCCTCACCTGCTAAAAAACCTCTCTCACACGTCCCTTTCCCGTCAATCCTTCAGACCCCCTCTTTTTCTTTCTTTTTTCCAGCTTCTCTTCTTCTCCCAAAAAAACGTCATATCTCCTCTGTTTTTTTAGCTTCTTTTTTTCTTATATCCTGCTTCTTTCTTGCCTTTCAAGCTTCCACCCATTCCATTGTTTCTTCCTTCCCTTGTAAGCTGCTACCCACTTTATTGCTCCTTGTTCAGGGGAGATGTCACCACTTTCAACCACCACTATGGCAAGTCACGTCTTTCCCACACGTCCATGCAGCTTGCTCCTGGAAGCAGTCTCCCACTTCAAATGAAACGTTCAACTCTCCAACTCTTCCCGCGTGGTAAAAAAAAAACCTTTGTTTTAAAAAAGGGTCTATAAATATGCCTATCTTCGGTAGGGTTCACGAGTGTAAGGAATATGAACACTTAAAGTGAAAAGAAAGTGTGAATAGTGAGTGCAATGAAGTGAACTCTACTGAAGAACAAATGAGACCCCCAAAGGGACACTAGTAAAACATGAACTCACTTAGGCCAATAGATGAACAAAATGGCTCAAATCCTAAGAGAAAAGCATCTCTTAAGGCGCCTCTACAGCTACACTAAGGACCCAGACTCCTTTTAAGATGTCTCCAAAAGCGACTCGAAGATCAATGTCAAAGATGAGTAACAGTCGAACCACCCTGGAGCATAGGAAAGAATGCGTCCAAAAGGAATGACTATATGTGTACACATGAGAAAGCTAAGCATAGGATGCCCAATAATATGACCAAAATATGTGTTGTGAACTTAAAAGACTAAGTCATGTGCAGTGGAAGGGAAAATATAGAAGAACATGGTGAAGAAATGATAAGTACAAGGTAACGAGGTGAGGAAAATGAGGACGAATGCAAAATCGTGAAGATAAGATGTGTAATGTCAGTTGTTAGGAATTTGAGGCTAATCCAAACTATGGTAATCACCCTAGAAGGGAGGGGGGGGGGGGGGGGAGGGGTGGGTAAATAGGGTGATGGTCTTTTTTTCACAAATTTAAACTATGCAAAAATAAGAGACAATTATATGCAAGCTTCCAATCTCCTAACCGAGTGAGGGTTCCACTATCTTGAAGCTTCAACCAAGCTTCCAATCTCTTTACAATTGGATTATGGTTCCAATTCACCCTCTTGGACTTTTGGTTCCAAGCACCCTTTACACTTCTCAAGAGTTATCTCACTTTTGAACAACCTCTCAAGTGATACCCCTCACTTGAGAAAATTCCTCTCAAAGATATACAAAGATTGATCTCACAAAAATCCTAGTAATAGAACTTTAGGCTCAAAGATACAAGAAAAACTAGGATTGAATGGTGCACTAAAGATATGCAAGTTATGAAATAATGGTGCACTCAAAAACACTCTTCCAAGGCTCAAATATATTCAAGAATGATTTGGGAAGGTTAAGCTTATGAAACAATGAAGATTGGAGCCTTTTTATAGAAGAAAAAAACCAAACTAGCCGTTGGGGGTTCGACCGGTCGAGCTAGGGGTCGACCAGTTGACTAGCCGCTAGGGAAAGTGACCGTTAGGCCTCAATTGGACCTCAACTAAACCTCAACCGGTTGAGGTTCAACCTTGACCGGGAAGAGAAGGACACTAGAAGAGAGAGAAACTTTTTGGCCTCTCTCAACCGGTCCTCGACTGGATGAGCACAACCGGTCGACCGGTTGAACTGGTTGAGCCATTTTTTTGGTTCAACACTCAACATTTTTCAACTTAAAGCCTTTTAACACAAGTTTGAGAATCATTTAACACAAGGTTTTAGTTGAAAACATGAAATCGTCCAATTCTTAAGATATTTAAAATAATATTACTCTTGGATGATTTTAGTGCATAAATAAAGAATGAAATGCATGAAAGTCTTAGTGCACTAACAACCTTACAAAGAGATCTTAAGAAGCTTTGGTCTTGAAAAACTCTTCTATTTGAGGTTGACTTCTTCTTAATGATTTCTCCTTGGCTTGATTTGTCTTTGAATTGCCACTTTGGACGTCGTCTTGCCTAATCACACTTGAAATATGATCATTAGTTCTAAACCTTGTTTTGTTATCATTAAAATCAAGATTAACCAAACCTTGGTTTCACACCAGTGAATATGAATGTTAGGAGCTATGACTCTGAATGATAAGGTTGAGGAGAAATGACTCTAAACATCAAAATGAGGGAAGATGGTAACTCTAAATACTTGAATGAGTATGCATAACGGCTCTAAACGCCAAAACTAAAAAAAGATGGTGGCACCGAATGCCAAGCTAAACAACGGCTCTGAATGCCAAAATGAAGACACGACTCTGAACGTCAAACTGAAGAAAATGAAGGCTCTGAATGTCAATAACGAATAATGGCTCTAAACGCCAAACGAAATATGTGGCTCTGAATGCCAAATTGGAGATGCGACTCCGAACGTTATACTAAAATCATGGCTTTAAACGCAAAATTGAAGATGTGACTCTGAACATCAAACAGAAGAAAGACATGATAGCTCTGAATGTCGAACTAAAAACAAACAATGGCTCTGAACACCAAAATGAAGATGTGGCTCTGAATGCCAAATTGATGAAGAAATGGTGGCTCTAAAAGCCAAAATTGAGAAGAAATGGTGGCTCTAAATGCTAAACTAAGAAGGACAACTCTAAACGTCGTAACTGAGAAGAGATGGCGGCTTTGAACGTCATAACTAAGAAGGGATGGTGGCTTTGAATTCTAAACTGAAAAGAGATGACGGCTCTGAACGTTAAAATTGAGAAGAAATGGTAGCTCTGAACGCCGAAACTGAGAAGAGATAGTGGCTTTAAACGCCGAAACTGAGAAGAAATAGTGGCTTTAAAAGCAAAACTGTGAAGGACGACTCTGAACGTCGTAACTGAGAAGATATGGTGACTCTAAACACCGTAAATAAGAAGGGATGGTGACTCTGAACGCTAAAGTGAAAAAAGATGGTGGATCTGAATGCCCAAACTGAGAAGAGATGGTGGCTCTGAACGCTAAACTATGAAGGATGACTTTGAACGTTACAACTGAGAAGATATGACGGCTTTGAACGCCGTAACTAAAAAGGGATGGTGCCTCTGAATGCTAAATTGAAAAGAGATGGTGACTCTGAACGCCCAAATTGAGAAGAGATGGTGGCTTTGAACGCCGAAACTGAGAAGAGATAGTGGCTCTAAAATCCAAACTAGAGATGCAGCTCTAAACGTTGAAACTGAAAAGAGATGGTGGCTTTGAACCCCAAACCGAGAAGGACGACTTTGAACTCGTAACTGAGAAGAGGTGGTGGCTCTGAATGCCGAACTGTAATGAGAATGCTGGCTCTGAATACTGAACTAGAAACAAGCAAAGGCATTAAATGCTAAACTGAAGATGTGGCTTTGAACACCAAATTGATAAATGGTGGCTCTGAACGCCAAACTGAAAAGAATGACTCTGAACATCGAACTGAGAAGGACGACTCTGAATGTCATAACTGAGAAGAGATAGTGGCTCTAAACGCCAAACCGAAAAGAGATGGTGGCTTTGAACACCGAACTAAAAAAAGATGGTGGGTCAAAACACCAAATTGAAAAGAACGACTCTAAACGTCATAACTGAGAAGGTATGACAGCTCTGAATGTCGTAACTAAGAAGAGATGGTGGCTCTTAACGGTAAACTAAAAAGAGATTGTGGCTCTCTACGTCAAGCAGTAAGGAGATGGTGGCTCTAAATGCCAAATTGTAATGAGATGGTGGCTCTGAATGCCAAACTGAATAGGGATGGTGGCTCTGAATGTCGTACTGAAAAGAACGACTCTAAATGTCATAATTGAGAATGGACGACAGCTTTGAACGCTGAACTGCAAGGAAATGATGAGGGAAAAATATGCCCCAATGTAGCGTGTTGCCACAACTATCAGTCTACTGAAATGGACTCCATGAGTCCCAAAAGACACTCCGCCAGTGAGCCAGAATGGTCAAATAGACTATAAATATGGCCTCACAACCCATCTGACTAAGTCGTGAGGTCTGATGAAGTGCCACAATAAGTTAGACGTCTCTAACTCACAATGCTCTATTGGAGGAATCCATCGTCGTATCAAAAGAATGATCCAATGAGGAGTCTCAAGAGAATAGTCCGATAAAGTAACTACCACGATCTCAACACAACAATCTACTAAAGAGTCATGGATAATGGGACAGTCAAACCCCAAATGTCATGCTCGTTTGGAGGCTCATCTTAACAAAAATCATCTAATCAGTGACTAGTAGTGCAAATAAATATCTCTCGTCCGAGTAATAAAGACTGTAACGAGTCTGTGAGAAAACAATCATCTCTACAACTAAAAGAGGGAAAATAGTGCTTCCGGTCCATCCTGATTACTCGATAATAACTCAATGGGGACGTATAAGAGATCTGACATGTACTATACTAAAACGATGATATAAGAGTCTATGCACCTGAGATGACTCCATCCAAGAATCATGACAATATCATAAAGTATGAGCCTGACTGAATGACTCAAGAAAGGCTCGACCAGAGAATTATCGTAAAATAAAAGCAGATCATCAACTCAACATATATCTCATAAATGGGTATGATCATGCAAATCAATGGAGATCTACAAATCTCAACCAAAACAGAAATATGACCTAGTATGGCATCAGATATGTGGTAGGTTGGAAAATCAGATGGCACCAAATCATGCATCACCAAGTGTGTAATCCTAGTTATCTATGTCGACAACTGAATTGAGTTTAAACATCAAAGAGACGTCTCCTAGAAGAAGAAACATGATGACATCTAAATATTAACAAGTGTGAGCCTAACTGAATGGGCTAAGAAAGACTCAACTAGGGGATCATGATAAGATAACGGTAGACCATCAACTCGACACGCATCTCGTAAGTAGGGGTGGGCATACAAATCCGTGAAGATCTATAAATCTCAACCAAAGAGGAAATATGTCCCAGTATGGCATCAGATGTATGGTAGATCAAAAAATCAAACAACATCAAATCATCCATCATCAAATGTGTAATCCTAGTCATCCATATTCACAACTGAATCAAGTCCAAATACCAAAGAGGTGCCTCCCAAAAAAAGAAGCATGAGGACATTTAAATATTAAAAAGCGTGAGCCTGACTGAATGGCCCAAAAAAGACTCCACTGAGGGATCACGATAAGATAACAATAGACCATCAACTCGACATGCATCTCATGAGTGATGGGGATCATGTGACTCCATGAAGATCTATAAATCTCAATCGAAAGAAAAATATGCCCCAGTATGGCATCAGATGTATGGTAGATCGAACAATTAGACAACATCAGATCATCCATCATCAAATGTGCAATCCTAGTCATCCATATCCACAACTAAATCGAGTCCAAACATAAAAAAAACGTCTCCCATAAGAAGAAGCATGATGATATCTAAATATCAACCAAATCTCAGATACCTATCCAAGTAGGGGTTGTCGAAGACGACATCTGATGTCATGGCCTCCAGGTGGTCTTAAGACATGGGACGTAATGTAGGCTAGGGTGATATGGTAATAGAAATGAAGGGAAACTAGGCCCAAATACCCAATGATAAAAAACCCATGCCCCATGTGTAAAATGCAACATGTATAGAAAAGCTCGTGAGCCATGGACCTAAGGGTGCCTAGTATGAATATAATATCAATAATGAGACGATGAAACAAATCAAACTGGTAATGAGATACTCAAGAATGATGCAAAGGAAATGTCAAACTAGGATAAGTCAGTGTAAGAAAATAACAGGGGGGTGAAGTGAATGGGATGACTCACAAGCAATGACAAAGATGATAGCGAAACAATGAATATGCAAATAAAAGTGATGATCAACTCAATTCAAACATGGAGTGAAGTCACATTAACAATGAATGTAATGATGGCAAGGATAAGGACCCAGAGCTCCTAGGAGAAGGTCACTCATCTCATTCTTAAAAAGATATGACAAAGTGAATACAAAGAAAAGAGGATCTCATAAAGCTCACATACAAACTCTCACCAACAATCATACTCAAGTGCTAAAGTAACAAACTGTCTTTAACAAGACGACCTTCTCAAACTAAGGATCTTTGAATCAGTGTTCGTAGGATAGATAGTGGAAATGATGTGACTATCCTCCATGTAATGAACTAAGGAGGATCACCACTCAGGGTGGAGAGAATATGAAGCAAAACAAGTAGTAGATAGAATAAAGGAGAAGAGATGAAGAACATGACCAATGAGATATGATGGAATGCAGTAGTGTGATGGTAGGAAAAATAATGAGAGAAAGATGTGCCCGTAGGCCTAAGGCTCACAAAACTCCTAAATGAAGCATGCATACACCAAATGGCCCCTATCTCGGTGTAGAAATGTTAGCAAGGAAATAAGAAAGAAAGACTCTGATGCACATGCGAAGCTCAATGGGCTAGCAACGGTCTATACGTCAAAAGTGAATAACAAGGTATATGGCTAACCGAAATGATGGCCACCCATCCTACGACCATGGTCTCAAACATAATACTTCTTCAGCTGATCTACATTAATTGGCTTCAAGAATCGGATTCCATCTAGATCCATCAACCATGCAGTACCTTCTGGGGTCAGCTCCCTGATGAAATAAGGTCCGCTCCAACTAGGTCTGAATTTCCTTCTAGGATTTCTAATCAATCCCTTAATGACCCTCAAGTTCATCCCAAGATGTTGAACTGTCAGATACCCTCAACTGCCTGATACGCTGCTTAATATGATCCATGCATGCGTGAGTATCCTCAAGGATTGTGGTTTGTACTACTGCAGGTAGGGAAACCTCAGAATGACCATGTAATAGATAGGGTGGGGTATGTGGCACTGTCGGACCAAGTAGTGGTGGTGGAGATGGCAATGAATCATGAGGCATCTCATCCTGAACTACTGGTTGTCTACTCTATTAATTGTTTATCTCCTATCTGAGATTGGCTAAGGCCTCCTGAATAGAAGCCATGGCGGTCATGAATTGGTCAATTGTGGCGGTCGTGAACTGGTCAATAGTGACAGTCTGCTGATCCATGCCTGATCTCTCACAAAATTGAACTAATATCCTCTCTATTCTGACCCAAAATGGTTAATGCACACTGAGAATGAAGAACTAATCATGAAGAGCATGAAACACAAGATATGGTATGCATAGGGAAAACATGGAAGAAATGCTAATCTGAATTGGAAGAAACAAGGTCAACATAAAGCGGCAGGGTGGTCCAATTGTAACTCAAACTCATACTGATATCTAAGCACTCTCAACTGGAAACCAAATGAGGAAGTACTGGATTCGAACTGTAACTAAAGAGGCTCTGAAGGCCCTCAGATGCACCCACGTGTAAGAGAGGAAATCCTGATTGAAGAATCTAAGGCTCAACCTACAAGGTCAAGGTGGCTCTAAAAAGAAGAGGAGTGAACTTTAAAGGATCCTTAGCAGAAGTGATCATAACCTCCAGTGATACGCAACCCTCTATATGCCTCCGAAGAGACGGGGTGTTTTCATGCAAGGTGGTCATCACCTCCACACATGCACTACCTTGCATCCAGGGGGGTTTCCTATAGTGAAAGCTCTCGCAACTCTCAGCACTCAGTTGTCAACTAAAGTGCACAGTGAGTGGTGTGGGTGCATCCGAAAAACCTATGAAGCTAAAGTAGAAAAAGAAACACATTGGTCACACAAATATCCATGAAACCTAGCTCTGGGTTATACAGGTCTTCAAAGATCGGACTCCAATCATCATCAGTGTGTTGGTCTCCTCCAGAATGCTCCCAAACATCGATATAGCTCGTTGCTAGACCCTACTCCTAACTACTAGCTTAGTCAAAGAAACAAGTACACACAAGGCCTCACACTTGCCAATATGAGAATTGAAAGGAAAGAAATGACTGAAACCAGAGGGTTAAAGGTAAAGAGGATAAATGTGTGACCCACACAGACAAACAACATACAAACACACAGGAGAAGAGCGGTTAAGCAGAGTGCAAGTATATCGTCCATGTCCACACATAAGTTAAATAAGAATATGACAATCAAAATGAATAGCAACAAGGATAGCATGCTCAAATATGATCAAGATAATATAAAAGCAAGATAATCAACACTAAGACAAATAAGAAATACAACAAAGTGAACATACATGTCAAAGTGAGCAGGATAATCATGGCTAGAGCAAAATCAATATACTAAGACAAACAAGTGGATCAATCAATATCATCACCATGTCAATGCCCTAAATGGATATAGCGATCAAGCATGGAAAATCATCGCATCAAAATCCTCAATGTGCTATGATCACTTAAGCATAGAGAAGCATAAAGGGAAGGTATCCATCAATCGACTAATCAAACGTCATATTTGCCTCATCTTAAGTTCAAGTTTGATCCTTTAAACTTTCCCAGCAAAGTTTCCATTTTGTGGACCCCGTATTTCGCTTGATGCATTCCCACTCAATGGTGAAACTTTTTTTTTTTTGGTTTGGTGAAAATTTGATTTTTAGAAAAAGACTTAGAGTCGCCACTTATTTTTATTTTATTTTTGAAGGAAAAAACAAAATAAGAAAAAAAAAAACCCTAAGTGTGACTCCTGAAGGAAAAATAGGTCTATGAAAAACCGAGTCTAGGTTAAGGGATCAGGTTGCTTATTAGGAAGGTACGGTAAAGACCGTAACACCCCTCTAAGCCCCTAAAAATGGGTTTCTACTAAATAAGGTGAAGTAATTGTGGCAATTAACTAGGAGATCAATGGATACCAAAATGATCATGGATAAAAAACAAGTTATAATGACGAATAAATAAACAAAATGGCAGTGAAAGCGTACCTTAGCAATAGATAATAAAACACTATCATGAAACAAGGTTAGCTCAAGTATAAAATTATCACATGCATATCAAAGAGCAAGATCAAACGATATTCATTAAGCATAACAATTGACAATCAGAAGAGAAAACTCATATGTAGGGCCCCCACCAAAGCCCAATTGATTTTGCATTAATTAATCCCACAAATTCCATTGTTTTGGAATCATGAAAATCATTA
The DNA here is from genome assembly GCF_004353265.1 of Vitis riparia. Taxonomy (NCBI): domain Eukaryota; kingdom Viridiplantae; phylum Streptophyta; class Magnoliopsida; order Vitales; family Vitaceae; genus Vitis; species Vitis riparia. The sequence continues at coordinate 1,862,437 of NC_048440.1, forward strand.
TTGCTTATTTTAAATCAAGAGAAACAACAAATTATTTGAAAATCAAAGAAAATTTGTACAAGTGCATACCAAAATGAGAATGGTAGTAGGCTTATTAAAATCAGGATTTTGGCAACCTAAAACTCTAATAAAGGATGAAAAATTCTAGAATTAAAAAAATATTTGAAAACTAGAGTGGAATTAAAACTATTTGAAAGAAAACTAGAGTTTTGAAATTTATTTGAAAATTGGAGTCTTGAAAATTAAATTTAAGAATTGAAATTTTGGAAATTAAATTTGGAAGAAATTGAAATTTTGAAAATTATTTGAAAATTGAAGTTTTGAAAATTAACTTTAAGAAACGGAGTTTTGGAAATTAAATTTGAAAGAAATTGGAATTTTGAAAATTATTTGAAAATTGGAGTTCTGAAAATTAACTTTAAGAAATGGAGTTTTGGAAATTAAATTTGAAATAAATTGGAATTTTGAAAATTATTTGAGAATTGAAGTTTTGAAAATTAAATTTAAGAATGAGAATTTCGGAAATTAAATTTGAAAGAAATTAGCATTTTGAAAATAATTTGAGAATTGGAGTTTTTAAAATTAAATTTAAGAATTGGACTTTCAGGAATTAAATTTGAAAGAAATTGGAAATTTGAAAATTATTTGAGAATTGTAGTTTTGAAAATTAAATTTAAGAATTGGAATTCTGGAAATTAAATTTGAAAGAAATTGGAATTTTGAAAATTATTTGAGAATTGGGGTTTTGAAAATTAAATTTAAGAATTAAAACTTTGGAAATTAAATTTGGAAGGAATTGGAATTTTGAAAATTATTTGAGGATTGGAGTTTTGAAAATTAAATTTAGGAATTGGAGTTTTGGAAATTAAATATGAGAGAAATTGGAATTTTGAAAATTATTTCAAAATTAGAGTTTTGAAAATTAAATTTAAGAATTGGAGTTTCGGAAATTATTTGAAAATGAAAATTTGAAAATTAAATTTAAGAATTGGAATTTTGAAAATGATTTGAAAACAGAAGTTTTGAAAATTAAATTTTAAAATTTGAATTTTGGAAAACTATTTAAGAATAGAATTTTTAAAAAGATCATTTTTTTAACATAAAAAAAAAAAAGAATTAGGAGGGTGACACATGGCCCGGGGAGTCGTATTTAGAAGGTCCATGCATGGCCAGCCACTTCAACGTATATTTTATATGCAATATCAAATTTAAATTAAGCTTGTGGGACCTCATCTCGAATTTCATTTCTTCACATGTTCATCCTTATTCTCAACTCTATTTGTTATCTCAAATACAACAGCAGCAAACCCATTTTCCATCAACCCACTTGCCATCACACACTATTTCTTGATCTTCAACATCGACCAAACATTTCCTCTTCTTAGCAACCTGCTGCTTAACATACCCCACATCCCTGGACCTCTCAACATGGAAAGTATACTCTTCTCCATATGCAGTTCTAACATTGATGATTTGTAGATTAGAGAGCTTGAGAACCATATGAAAAACATTCCCATCTGAAATCCCATAGTCCTGGACAAAAGAATTGCTTTTTGCCAATTCTCTGTCCCCACAAACCAATTTCTTTTTCTTCACAACAAACCCTCTACAATTTTGGACCCTAAGTTTCACAACCTCAATTGAAATAGACCTCATTACACGCATTGGAATCATTGAACCTGAAAACGCTAGATAAATCAGAATTGATTTGCTTGAAAACAATCCGAGTTGGGTGTGAAAATGGTTGTAAGAAAATATTGCCTTACTGTTAATTGGGCAAGTACAAGAGCCGCAGATGACATTGTTTTCACTAAAAAATTAAAGAATTTGAAGCTTTAAACCAATATTAAAACCTTAAACCCAAGAAATTCATCAATGAGTGTCGACCCATGATTATACTGAAACGAAATTCCGATTAGTACACACCCATCGTTTTGAAACTAAAAATTAATAAAAATGGTACAAGAAGAAGAACAAAAAAAACCAAGTAACGTTCAAGCTAAGAGATTCATGTATGAACCAACTGCTCATAAACAAATCATAGAAATGAATTAATAAACACAAAATCCATGAAGAAATTATTCTGAAAATTAAAAACAATAGGATTATTGAAATTAGGGCTTTAGAATCAAATGAAAAAATAATAATAATAAAGAAGAAAATAGGGTCCTTACCAAAGAGGAAGAACCAACGAAAATGGTGGGACGGATGAAAACTTAAATTGAGAGGCAAAAATAACAAAAAGTTAGATGAATTGGCGAGGAGTTGAGGAAGCTGAGGAAGTAGCTATTTTAGGAGAGCTGAGAATTTGGAAAGGAGAATGGAGAAAGACACGTGTTGGGGTGGATGGAAATGAATGAGCGAATCTTCTTCTTCACTTCTCTCATGGCGGACAAGTCCCCTTATCCATGTCAAGTTGAAGTTGCCTTTTTAGCTTTAACTCAAGAACATTGTCAACCTGAAAGTGCTACTCCAAGCTCTGTTTTCGTTTTCTCCAGAATCCTTTTCCCTTTCCATCATTTTTTCCTCTCCTATCTCTCATTCTCACTTGCTAAAAAAACTCTCTCACGCGTCCCTATCCCATTAATCCTTCAGGGCCCCTTTTTTTCTCTTTTTTTTTTCCATCTTCTCTTATTCTTAAAAAAAAAAACGTCCTCTCCTCTGTTTTTCTAGCTTCTTTATTTCTTTTGTCCTGTCTTTTTCTTACCCTCCAAGCTCCCATCCATCCCACCGTTTCTTCCTTCCCCCGTAAGCTGCTACCCACTCCATTGCTCCTTGTTCAGGGAAGATGTCACTACTTTCAACCACCACTATGGCAAGTCACGTCTTTACCACACGTCCATGCAGCTTGCTCCTGGAAACCGTTCCCCACTTCAAATGAAACGTTCAACTCTCCAACTCCTTCCGCGTGGTAAAAATAAAAAGAAAAAAAAAACCTTTGGTTTAAAAAAGAGTCTACATCATTTTTTTAAATAGTTTTATTAAAAATATTTCAACAATTTATTAAAAACATTTATAAACAATTTATTAAATAAGATAACAAAAGAACAATATGATATAGATAATACAAATAAATTAATGATCAATAATAATAATAATACAAAAAAGGAAAGAACTGCCCACGACATATATAGACAACATCCACAACATTAATACACTGACAGAAAATCTAATACAAATTAGCATATGAATAGAGAACTTGAAAGGAATATTTATGGATTAAATATTTACAGAAGTCAAAACTCGAATAAGAAAATATGAACGGAATGTTTATAGAAAAAAAAAAAGGAATGGTCAACTACCAGGATATACACAATTAACAAATATACAACAAGTTGAAATTATGAAAAAAAAAATCTCCAAAAAAATGAAAATGAAACTAAAATAAAAAGGTGAGGAATGAGAACTCTACCCAAATGCAATTAATGCTTTCCATGGCTTTCAGTGAAGCTTCAATAGTACTCCAATGATACAAAACAATGCACTCTCACCAAAAAAAAAAAAAAAAAAAAACAAATTAAAGATAAGTGAGAGCCATCTCACACCCCTTTTTGCCCAGGGCTTTATACCTTTTATAAGCCTCTTGAGCATCCATTTTTCTTCAATGAAATTTAGCCTTACACGTGTCATATATTCATGCTCAGCCAAAAAAATTGCCAACAATAAACCCATGCATAAAAAATAAGACAAACCCAAATCATAAACATGTAAGCCCAGAGTCCAAAGAGTAAATCAAGTCCAACCTAAATAAGTGAACCTCCAATTTGATAGGCCCAAATAATACAATTCAACATTTCAAAATCCAATAAACCTAAATCATTATCCAAAATGCAAAGGCCAAGTAATGTGAAATGAAGCCTAATAATAAATATATATGTAAACCCAGTAAATAAGAGTTGAATACCAAGGCCCAAAAGGCTTGAATGACACAATCCCAAAAACAAACACTATGCAAATCAACACAAAGAAGCTTACCCATGCCTCTAGAAATGAAGAAAAGTCTCCATGGGAGGTGGTGGTGATGGATTGTTAGAGAAGCGATGCTACGATAAAGGTGTGTGGTCAAAAAAGGAGGCGTAGTTGTATCAATAGGAAGAGTTACAGAGAAGATGCCCTTTATATGATTGGTGAAGGTGGGTATGAGTTGCTCCTATAGATGGCGGTAGTATGGACAGAAAGGTAGTGGTGGCGGTGCGTGGCACGACAATGGTTATGCTAGCATGTTGGATGTCTACTAAAGATAAAGGTTGAGAGAAGAAGTTGATGGTGTGGACCCATGGATATTCATGTGGATTAGAAAAAGAGATTGGTGAAGGAAATTAATGGATGTAGAAGAGAAATTGGAGGTCCATGAAGCAAGAGTAGATGTTGTTGTCATCATTACCGAAGTAGATGAATTAGGTGGTGGAAGTGCTCCTTGCTGTAGAATGGTGGATTCACTGGAGACGCTATGGGTAGTGGCGTAATTGAACTAATAGAGAATAAAAGTGAGAGAAGAGGGAAGATGGAAGAGTGAGATAGGTGTTTAGATGTGAGAGAGAGACAAGTTATGATTGTAGTGGGTAAGAAGAAAGAGAGTATGTGAAGGGTGGAATGAAAGAGATGAGTTAATAGTTATGATGGCATGAATGAAAAGGTGGAGATGGTCATGAGAGAGAGATAAAGTGAGGAATGTGCCCCTCTTTGTTAGCATGAGTGTAATAAATATGAATGTTGGAGTGAAATGAAAGTGTAGATAATGAACGAAATGAAGTAAACTATACTAAAGAGCAAGAAAGATCACGCAAATTTTCCTAGTAGAACACAAACTCATTTAAATCAAAACAAATGGAGCCTAAAAACTTCTAAAAAGAAGTAACAAAAGGTTGGATAAGGAAATAAGACTCTTAAGGTGCCTCTAAAGTTACACAGTAGATCCGAGACTCCTTAAAAAAGGTCTCTAAAAGTAGTTCAAAGATTGATGCCAAAGTTGAGTAGTAGTTGGACCATCAAAGAGCACATGAACAACACATACAAATGGAAATCTACATGTGCACTATACAAGGGCACAAGACAAAGGGCACTAAGTAATACAATTGAAACACGAATATAAGCTTAAAAGACAGTGTCGTATGAAATGAGGGAAGAGAAACTTTAGAATAGTATGATAAAAATGTGAGTACAAATGCAATGAATAGCTCTAGGTTACAAATGAATGAATGAACAACTTAGGGTTGTGAACATAACGAAATGAACAATTTAGGGCTATGATGTGATGAAAATCTCGGGGTTATGGATGTAATGAATAACTAACGACTATGGTTTCTGAAAGCTAAAATTAGTTGAAAAAGAGATCAAAATTTGTGACTTTGGGTCAAACCACTCAAAGGTGACCAAAATGATGAAAAACTTACGTTTATGATAATTAGAGACGGTGGTTAATTTTGTTTTTTAATTTTATTCAATCAAAAACCCATATCCATATGTGGATTTGACCCTTAGATTCTATTAGGATTAAAACCCTAAAAGCAAGACATGATGTAACAAAGTTAAACTTAATTGTCTCATTACTATCATTTTGGTATATAAACATTGATTTGAGCATGCAACCCATGTCTTTTACATTGTACATGACTTGTGTGCATTAGGATTTGTACAGAAGATATAGTGATAGATTCCTTATAAGTAGATAAGTTATCCATAGTCGGTTCATGGATTTGGGCAATCTAATAAAGACTGTACTGCATTACCTCATAATTGGAGAGATGACTTGTCTTGGCCTTTGAGATAGGTTTCTTATGGTGAGTGCATTAGTGCATGTGATGCATACTAGGCAGGACCTACGATGAATCATGATGTAAGGCTATCAATTGTCATGATTTACCAAGCTACTATACTACATAGGCTCTTAATCTTAAGAGAATATTGAGCCTGTGTCAAAATCAACAAGAGGCTTTGGCCTATCAGTGAAACCCTAAAGTGGTTATATATCCCTAAGGATTAAGTAACTATTGATGGAGACTGGTGGCAATAGGTATTTTCAATAGAGGCACCGTGATATCTCGTGGGATTGAGACAGTGTGTTCCCTTGGGTGATCCAAAGGACATGTGATTATGAAATTTGTGACCATAAAACTTCTGTAGTGGAATTTGACATATGCTTCTTGGAGTTAGAGTATGTTAGTTGATCACATAATAAGTGAGATCTATAATTCAAGGATTTGGGATGTAATTTTGATAAGTGATAACACTACCTTGTTAGATAACTAACACCAATTCATGGAGAGGTTGCATGTAGTGGATAGTAGGTCATGGACCCAAGCACTTGGTGACTCATGTAATATACATAGGGTATTGGAGTGTAGTTGACTCTCTGTAGTGAGATGTTGAATCAATTTCAGAATTTGTTTATGAGAGAGCCAATACTCCTATGGGTCCAAGTGGTCCCTACTCTGAGTTCATATTCCTTTATGGTATGGTTTATAAGGATTGAATGAGTTTTTAGTTCACTTTTGTGCATAAAGGTGTTTTGGTAATTATACAAGGTTGTATAAGGATAAGTGAGTGGTATCTCTAGATTGAGCTAATTGATTAATTAAGGCCTTATATGGTTAATTAATTAATGAACAATCTTTTTGGGCTAGATTAAGTGACCCAAGCCTATGGTGGGCTTAAATCACTTAAGCCCAATAGGAAGCCTATAAATACCCTTTTAGGGGTTAGCGTTTCCATGTCTTGCCATTTTCTCCTTATAGTTTAGAGAGAGAACCCTAACCTCTACCCTTAAGATCTCCACCATCTTAGTGCCTAGACACAATGAAGAGTCATCGGGTGGAAGATCATGGTGTTTGCAAGATCCATTACGACTTTGAAATTATGTACATCGATTGGAATTGATTCGGGAACATTCAGATCAAAGATATGTGGCTTTATTTTCTAGATCTATGATTTCTATGGTATCAATATTATTTTTTTGAGTACCTGGTTTTCCACTGTGATAGATTTAAAGAGCTTAGGATAGATTTTCATGCACCCTATGGGATCTAAGACATAAGAACAGGGTGATCTGGGGTTCCAACAACTGGCATTAGAGCCCTAAGGTAGGCTTTAGCATGTTAAATTTGTTCTAGGGTGTGCTAACTCTGTTTTGTAGGGTTGTTTTGTTCATTCCATGACCTTAAGGGATGAATGAATGAATTGTCTTTATTCATGCAATGAAATGTATCAATATATTTGGATTGATTAATTGTTATTGATTCAATTGAATGAATGAATATGAATAGATATCATCTATGCCTTTTGATTCTCTAGATGGGTTGTATCCAACCTAACATTTTAGAACTACTTGATTTTGGTAACTACATAAACTACCACGTATCCTTTTCTAGAGCTTCAAAAACATTATGCTAACTGCATAGTTTGCGAAACTGGAATAAGTCAAAGGGTAGGCCTAAAATTGGAAAAACTGTAGCTTGAAAATTCTGACGTTGCTGCCATTTTCCCTAAACTTGTGGTCCTTAAGGTTTTCCAAGAATTCCAACTTGAAATTGGGGGTTGATTTGGTTGTTCTATGGAGTGAAGAAATTTTTGTTACCATGTGGGAAGAAATTCTCGTTTTGTGGGTTGTAGTAAGGTTGAGGTGGAGATTTTAAGGGAGAGTTTTGAGAGTTTTGTTAGTTTGTCTTGAAGGGTTTCTTTTTAGCAAACACAACAAGATTAGCTTAAGCCATATTCACATTCAATTGTTCAACAATATTTTACCTCTGTAGTCTAAGATTAAAGCTTAAAAGCAGGCTATGAACCTCCTCTATGATTGGTTGATCAAATCTAGCATTGAAAGATGTTTCAAAGGGATTGTACTCAGCTCCCAAACCTTGAAATAGGTAAATCAATTGATCTCTATCTGAGACGGGTTCACCAATGGAAGCAAACTTATTTGCAATATTCTTAAGCTTAAGAACATATATGAGACCATCTTTCTTGATTGATTGAATTTCAGTGTAAAGCTTCAGGACACGAGAATGAGATGCTACAACATAGGTTCTCTCGAGAGTGTTTCAGATCTTCAAGGTTGTGGTGAGTTCGATGATTCTATTGAGCATCCTTTTTGTGACTAAGGAATAGAACCAACTTATAAGAAGTCAGTTGAGATGGTGCCACATCAGAAATTGGGGATTGACAATTTGTTGTTTTGGATCTATGAAGAGAGGAGGAGGAACATTGGTTTCATCTATGAAATCTTCAAACCCATTGGTGATTATAACATTCAAAAATTGATTTTTCCAGAGCAAGTGGTTATCTTTGTCTAGCTTAATATTGAGAGGTTGATTGAGAGTTGGAAAGGTTTGTTGGAGATATGAAAGAGGAAACTAATTTTGAATCTGGAGGTGGACTTGATAAAGAAATGGTGGAGGAGTAGAAACATGAATTGAGTGTTCTAGTTGTTGGTTAGGGTTTTGAGAGTTTTCTTGAGTAAAAGTAAGGGTTGAAGGAGAAGAATCCATCTGGATTGAAAGGGCTCTGATACCAAATCAAAATAGAAAGGTAAAGAAAAAAAAAATCAGAAAATGATGAACAAAGGAAATGTTGGAATGGCTCGTCTATAATAAACTATGTAAGGCTTCCTATTTAATATATACAGTGCAAAAGTTGTACACATGTTAATCTCTTGATAAAAAGATGTAGCTTTACAAACAAAAATTAAAAGAAAAAAAATTCTAATAAACAAATAGAAAGATGAAATAATAGAGAAGAAAACCAATTTATCATGTTAGCTTAATAGGGTGAGAGTGAAAAAGAAAGAGAAAGAGAGAGAGAGAGAGAAAAAAGACCGATTATGGTTGCATTAGGTAAGAAAAAAAGAGAGTGTGTGGGAGACAATATTTTTAGAACCAAACCGAACATTGAACCAGAAAAGTTACCAATTTATGATTCACTAATCGAATCGATAGTCGAATCGGTGACGTCATAAATATATATTTGATATATTATTAAAATCATTAAAAATTTAAAAATAAAAATAATAAATTTTGCCTAAATTTAAACTCAAATAAGAAAATTTAAAAATTAATGTAAAATAAAAATAAAAATAAATAACACAAAATATATAATTTAAAGATTCTAAACAAAATGTAGAAAATAAAAATGATTCAATGGATTCAATGAATATTAAAAATATGCAACAATGCAATAAAAAAATTAAATATTAAATATTTAAAATAAAAATTTTAAATGCAACAGTGGAACTTGAAACTTTGCAACTCATTATGGAAGAGGATTGTCAGCTAAGTCGGTGTCCTAGTTGGCTCTGGCATGCTCCAGGTGGAGAGTAGCAAGGGGCAATGGCTGTTGGAGGTTGGAAGTGTGGGGTGGGGCTGTTGGAGGTTGGAGGTGTGGGGTGGGGCTATTGGAGGTTTGAGGGATAGAAGTCTAAGGTTGTTGGGGGAATAAAAGGCTTTATAGTAAGCCAAAATGACTTCGTTTTGATTTTTTTAAAAAAAAATTGTTGAATCGTTTTATTCATGGGGAATCGGTCAATTCAGTCGGTTCATTAGTCCGATTGTGGGTTTCGATGATTTGGTGCTATTCTAAAGCTTAGATAGTTCAAAGCACCAAATTGAACCAAAACGGTGATCGGTCGGTGATCAAACTAGTCAAAGGACAGACCGGTCAGATTGATCAAACCGACTTGTCCAATTTGGTTTTTAAAACCATGGTGGGAGGTAGAATGAAGGAGATGAGTTGACAACAATGCTATCGTGAATGGAGAGGTAGAGGTGGTAGTAAGAGAGTAAGGAAATGAAGATGGAGAGAGAAAGAGAGGGGACATGGGGATAGTGGTCACTAGGTTTTTTTAATTATTATTTAAATTCTAGGGGGTTTACAGATTCCTGTATGAACCATTTAATCTATATGAATTATTAATCTTACATATTAAAAAATTCTAAAAATTTAAAGTACTTTTTTTAATATAATTAAAAATTAAATAATAAAGGTGTTGTTTGGTTTTTAAAAACAAAAAATAATAGTAACTTTGTCATAAAATTTAACAACTCTTTGATACTTTTTAAAGACAATAACTCGTAAAAACTATTTTAAAACATTAAAATATTAAAAAAAATTGTGGCTTCAATTTTTTTTTTTTTACAAAAATTAAAAGTAATTTTAAAAACTTAAAATAAATTTATATCTTTTATATGAAAGTTAACACTATTTTAAACTCTTTTTTTTTTTTTAAAAAAAAAGGTGGAAAATGTATCCAAATGGATATAATTTATTATAAAGAATAAAAATATTTTTATAATTAGATCATTAAACAAAATAATAAATAAATATGAAATTAAAATTTCAATTTATTTTATATTATAAACATATTATAACTAATATTAAATAATTCAATTAATTAAGATTTAAAAAGATTAAAACTTGAAAGTTAAAGTAAATAAGATATATTTTTTTAAATATTTTTTTTATAAATTTAAAATTTAAAATAAGTTGCTATAATCGTGTTAAAAAAAATTAATGGTTTAGAATGATGTTAATAAGTTGTTTGTGTTAATTCATAAACAATCCAAAGTAAACTTTTTTTAAAAAATAAAAAATAAAATTGGATTGTGTAAATTTTTAGTATTTCTTATCCCAAACGTGGCACGATTGCTATGGAATGCCACTGGAAAAGCCAAGGTAAGAATGGGCTATGCTTTTCTATTCAATTATCTTAATGTTGTGAAAATAAAATTAAAATGCTTATATTTTCCCATTATCTTAAGAATGGGAAAATAAAATTTGCTAGAACTTTTCTCAACAAGGAAACTTTTCTTAGCAAGCAAACACAAAAAACTTTGAATAGATTGAACAATGAATGTGAAACAAATTAAAATGCTTATATTTAACTTCTTTTTATTTTATGCACAATTAAATAAAAAACACAAATTTGTTCTCTTTCTTTTATAACTTTTTCAATTTTCTATCTTCCAAACTTCCTCAAAATCAAGTATAATTTTAGCAAATTTTAGTTTTCAGCGAGTTATCACACTATGTTGGTTTCTTATGTTCGATGATACCACTCCTCATTTCCTCATTGAACATTTCCACTAAAGATCATAAAAATTTTGTTACGGATGACAAAATTTAATACCATTTGTTAATTCAATTTCAACTTAATATATTTTTCATGTGTTTTGATTGAATAGATCCGTGTTTGTCAAATCCGTGTCCACTTGCGTCACATATTTAATAAATAAATAATTTTTGGATCAACTTGCATAACATGGATGTGACTTATTTAATCATTTTTGTTCATTAATAGTTTGATTCATTTAATTTATAGTTTGATTCATTTTATTAAATAGTATAACCATAATCTATTTAATTTATAGTTTGATTCATTCAAAATCTTATTTTAAATAAATTGGTTAATTGAGTCATCTGATTATTAAATTAAATTTGATTATTAATTAAATTAGATGATATATGGATTCATATTTTTAATTTGATTATATTTATGTGTGATTTGGTTGATATAAAATTGAGAGAAAAAAAGAGAGTAGAATAACAAGATAAAAGCATAGAAAAAAGTACAATAAGTGAAATTCAATCCTAATTTCCAATTGGTTTTTTTTGGCTTATCTTTTCAGAAATGTCCAATGTGGAGTCTATCGACTCGCGGCTGAAGGTTAGAAGTTGCTGTCGTACGTGGGATGAAAAATGGAATTTGAAAATTGCGAAATTCAATTTTATCATATGTGGAATTCGTGGGAGATCATTAAATCATGGCTGGAAAAACTTGGTGCAAGCCAAGTTATTCATGCAATAAAACTATATTTTGTATTATTGGGCCATTCCCATGGATATGTGGAGAGAAAAAAAAAATTATGAATAAAATAAAATAAATGAAACGTGGAGAGAAAAAAATTTATAAATAAAACAAAATAAAAGATATACTCTAAAATTGACAAATTTATATATTTATTTAAATTTATTTTTTCCTTTTTGTAATGCATATTAAATAATTTCTCTTTTTATACTTTCAAGAAATAATTTAAATGGAAGAAGAAGAATATAATGAAAAAAAAAGATGAAGAAAGCTTTATTAGAAAAAGTTGATGAAAAATTTTATAAAAATATTAATAAAAAGAGATCATTTTTAATTTTTTTTTCCTTATGTTAGGTTTTTTGGTTATAGAAAAATATAAGGAAAATAAAACTTGAAAGCTTTTCTTTTTCTAGCTACTTTTAAGTTTTAATTCAATATTTATTTATTTTGTCCATAAAAAAAATTAATTGAAGTACTTTGACTTGTATTAAAAATAAATATTAAAATTATTTTCATCTTATAATAATTTTGTTTCACTAGAATAAAAAAAATTATTTATCTTTAACTCGTACATAATCATAAATTTATTTACTTTTAATAATACTTAACTTGAATTTGATTTCATATTAATATAAAGTAAATTTATAAAATAAAAAATAAAACATTATTTTTTAAAAACAATATAAATTCTTTCATCCAAACTAGTTTTTTTTTTTTTAAAAAAAAAACTATTTTGTAAAACATCTTATGACCTGTTTGGAAACTATTTTTAAGAAAAACATAGACAACACGTTGGACAATAAAAAAGTATTTTATATTTTTATGAATAAAAAATAAGGTATTTTCATATAACATCTTTTAATTGTTTTATATTATTTTCACTTATTTTTTAAAAACTATTTAAAAAAATAATTATACAAATATTTACAATATAAAAATCATTTTTAAAACATATTTCGTCATCAATGCTTGTGGGGGATGACGTAAACATGCTTGTGTGTCTTCATTTCGTCATCAATGCTTGTGGGGGATGACGTGATCATGCTTGTGTGTCTTCATTTCGTCATCGCATGCGTGTGCGTGGCCCACAACAGGCTTATGTATCTTCATTTCGACCTCTGTCCTGTCCAGTGGATCCCCTTCCTTTTTGACTCCAAACACCGATCACCGCCTAGTGTATGTGGGAAAAGAATCCCAGAACGCGCAAGCATGCTGGACTTTTTATCCAGAACGCGTAACTTCGGTTAGATCAGAAAGTGAAAGGGACCCATAGAATTAGTAGAAACGCCCATAGCAGATGAGTGAAATTTTATCGAAAATTTATATTAACAGGCATATATAGGCACAGGCTTCCAATGTGCGATGTATCTAGGTAGGACATTAGGGAAGCCCAAGGCCATGGAGAACCAAAATCCCCCTCAACTTATCCACAGGAGGTAAGTAGATCGAGATTGTAATACAAGAACTATTTGCTTGTGTAGTCCGGCCCTCTTTGTGTACTATATATTGAATATGTATGCTGCATGTGCCTATGTATATATGCGTGTGTATGCTGCAATCTAATGTTTATTTTGTTTCTGCATCAGTGAGCAAGTAGGTGTAGGAAGAGTGTAAATAAATTTTATTTTTATTTTTGGGAATTTTTTTTAATTTATTTTATTTTATTCTATTAGTCTTATATTTTTGGGAAGAGTTCTATTGAGAATTATTTATTTTATTTTATTTTATTCTATTAGTGTTATATTTTTAGAAAGGGTCTTATTGGGATTATGCTAGTGGAGTTCCATTCCTTTTATAAGTAGAATCTCCTTCCATTTTGAGTCATATTATAATTACAAGTAGATTCTCATTAGGATTGTGTTAATGGCCTATAAAAGCATGTCACCCCTCTATCTCTAAATATGAATATCAATTTTTTAGAGAGTTTTTCAGAGAGTCTTTTCATACATCTATCTGGAGGAATTTAATCAAAACCCGAGTTGTACACATCTAGATTACAAAGTGCACCCAAGGAAGATTACAAAGTGCACCCAAGGAGAGATCTGGTTGTTGAATCCTGGAGGTAGACCACTGATACCCTAGTGCATCGAGTTCGTCTTCGAAGAGGGTGGATTTATTTCAAGGATAGTGTTTGTCACGCCTCAGCCGATAAGTTTTACCTTCTTATTCATTTTGTTCTTTGTTTGTGTCTTTTGGGCTAGTATTTTGTTTCCATACCCTTAAATCCAACAATCTTGAAATAGATCCAAATAAAAGCTTTCCTAGTTCACACCCATTCTGACACATCTAAAATTAATCCCTCCAATGGGACATTCTTTAAGAGATGACAGGAAAAAGTTTTCTTTGCAATTGTTTTATCCATGAAAGTGATGTATATAATATAAATATTAAAAAATGTTTTATACATTTCTAATTATTTGTTTAGAGTATATATATTTTTAAATATTAAAAATACATCAAATTTGTTTAACATTTGGGGTTATTATACCCTGGAGCTTAACAAATAATGCCCAGTAATATTAGTAGAAGAACAAAATAATAATTTTTAATAACAATTTAATATTTAAAGTAAAAATTAAATAATAAAACCTAAATATCAAAAATTAAATTTGTGAAGCGGAGTGGGTGGAAAAGGGGCAACCGGTTATTAATGGTCAACGTATACCAAAGTCAATGGAGTGGAAATCAAAGTCTTCCCAAATTTTCCATGAAGAAAACACGTCTGCAGATTAGTCACCGACCAAAACACGATAGGAAGGAAGATGGGGAAAGTAAATCGTTGATCTGGAATCTCATGTATTGTTGACTCAAATCTTAGTGACTTTGGGTTAGGAATTATCATAATTATGTGGATTCATATAACTTTTGTGCAATTTGAAGGTTAAACTTATTTCATTGTATTTATTTTTATTAAATATTAAGTATTAATAGGGTGAGGTTCATGTTGAAATTATATTTTGATTGTTTTAAAAGATTATTTTTAATTGCTTGAATTAAAGTCAAATATTTAAGTTTTTATCCATTCATCCAAAAAATTTTAAAAATAAAAAATAAGTGAAAAATAAATTATCTCAAGTTTAAAAGTAAATTACATTCAATATTAAATTAAAAAAAAACAAACACGACTTTAGTTGTATTAAAATAATTTTGTGGATCCATATATTTTTTTTTTACGTCTATTCTCTCAACGATCCAATTGATCAAGATGTACAATGAGGATCCTATCCATACGATTTTGCACTTCTCGACAAATATAATCTGTTTCGTTATTCTAAGTGGTTATTCTATTCTGGGTAATGAAGAACTTCTTATTCTTAACTCTTGGATTCAGCAATTCCTATATAACTTAAGCGACACAATAAAAGCTTTTTCTATTCTTTTATTAACTGATTTATGTATCGGATTCCACTCGCCCCATGGTTGGGAACTGATGATTGGCTCTGTCTACAAAGATTTTGGATTTGCTCATAACGATCAAATTATATCTGGTCTTGTTTCCACCTTTGATGACAAGATTCATTTTTATTAATGAAAAACTAATTTTTGAAAAATTGGAGTCCCACTTGTTTTAGTTATTTAAAAGGAAAACAACATAAGAAAAAAATCATATGTTATTCCTTATTTGGAAAAAAAGATAAGTTTGCAAATTAAAAATGGATTTAGGGTCAAGTTACTCCGAAGGTATGGTGATGAAATGTGCATTCTCTTTTTAAGTTTGTATACTTACTGTCTCTACAGATAAGGAGAATTGTGACAATTAACTAATTAAAAATATGATGCAAATATATAAATAATATAATATAAAATGAAGTTGTAAGAATATATAAAACAAATGATGATAGAATTGGACAAAGCGATTATTAAGTTAATTAGAAAAAAACTGAGTTTTATTATTCTACTTATCACAACATAATTTAAAGAAATTTTGAAAGAACCTATTTATACTAAAAAAAAAAAACAATCTAAGAATATTCCAATCCAATCCAATTTATTAGAAAAATGATTTCTGCAATTTTAATTTATATATATATATATATATAAAGATTTTCATCCATTTTTATTAAAGAAAATATTTTACAAACTCTATTTATAAAATTATTTCCAATTCCAATCTATTTATGGAAAGGGAGTCATATTTAATTTCATTAAAAACATATTTTGCAAAATGAATTTAACTTTATTTTAAGAATAGGTTCAGTTTTATTAAAAGAGTTTCAAACTTTATTCAATATTTTTCAAAGAAAATCAAATTTATTAGAAGAGGTTATTATTATTTTTAGAGAAAAATTTAAGGAAAAAAAAATGCAGAAGGAATTTTATTACCTCTTCAATTAAAAGGGTTTTTGTAATTTTATCTTTAGAAGAATTTTTATTTTTTATTTTTTATTTTATTTTATTTATTTATTTATTTATTTTTACGGAAAACAAGATTTTGCAATCTTTTTATTTAAAATACTCCAAAATTTTTAATAGTTTTTATTTAAAAAGGCATTTTTGGTCGGTTTATTAAAAATTATAATTTGGATAGGTAAAAAAAATAAAATTAGGACTATTATTTAGAAATAAATAGACTTTTATTTTAAAACATTTTGGACTCTTTTTTATTAACAATATTTTCCAGATCGTTTTTTTTAAATAAAAATAAAAATAAAAATAAAATTATGAACTTCTTTCATTTTATTAAAAACATTTTTTTTTGGATTTTTTAATATTTTTTAAACATGATTTCTAGACTGTTTTATTTAATAAAAATGATTTCTAAACCTTTTATTTAATAGAAAAAAATTCCAAACTGATTATTTAATAATAAAAAAAGATTTATGGATCCTCTTATTTTTCAAAACTGATTTTTGGACTGTTTACTTAATATATAAAAAAAAAGGTTTTTGGTTCCTCTTATTTAATAAAAAAAAATATTCTAGACTCTTTATTTAATAAAAAAACATTTTAAAATTGTTTTTATTTATTAAAAAGGGTTCGTTTATTTAAAAATCATTTTATGGATTTTTTAATTAAAAAAATCATTTTTTTAAATAGTTTTATTAAAATATTTCAATAATTTTTTAAAAACATTTATAAACAGTTTATTAAATAAGATAACCAAAAAACAACAGTTTATTAAATAAGATAACAAAAGAACAATATGATATAGATAGTACAAATAAATGAATGATTAATAATAATAATAATAAAAAGAAAAGAACTGCTCACAAGATAGACAACATCCACAACATTAATACATTGACAGAAAATCTAATGTAAATTAGCATATGAATAGAGAATTTGAAATGAATATTAATGGATAAAATATTTACAGAAGTCAACTCAAATAAGAAAATATAAACGGAAAGTTTATAGAACAAAAAAAAAAAAGAAAGGGAATGTTCAACTACCATGTGGACTCACATTTTTTACATGCGTCCTTGCTTAATCGGTGGAACTCGCTTTTATATGGTGAAAAATTAGTTTTGGAAAAGTCGGAGTTGCCACTTATTTTATTTTATTTTAAAAGGGAAAATAAAACAAAAAAAAACCCTAAATAAGTGACTTCATAGTTTTTGGAAAAGTGTCTTTGAAAAACCCAAGTCTAGGTCCGAGAATTGGGTTACCTATTAGGAAAGTACCTCTAAAAGGTAGCACTCCTCTAAGCCCTACAAAGGTCTCTACTGACTAAGTTGAGGGAAATGAGACAATTAATTAGTTGATTATAGATACCTAGGTAGATTAAGGTGATTTCAGAATTATCATACCAAGCTAGAAAGTCCAATCACGATCATAAAAGAGAGTCAAAGTGTATACCTGAACTGCTTCTCAAGCACTATTATAAAACATCAAAGTTAGTATAGAAATATAACACACAACATGTGTTTTATCCTAGCAAATCAAGCATACATCTAAGCACCTAAGGATTACATCAAGTATGGATATAGTCATCAATAACATACGTGTCCATAGAACTCTCGAAAGTGTAGAGGAGTGTACCTAGATAGCCAGCTAAGCGCTTCAATGGGAAACAAGGTTAGCTCAACAATAGGTATAAACAATCTCAATCTTATGTATTGCAATGAGGATCAATGTGGATCAATCATCAAATAAACGCCCCATTTAAATCAATATCTGAGATGATGTCTAGAATGTTGGATCCCCCACCAAGATCCAAATTACTTTTGCAGGAATTGATTCAATCAGTCCCATTATTTGGAACCATGAAGTTTATTTGTGCTTGTTGAAAAACCATGAAGATTCCCAAGAAAATGCATGCCAGAAGGAAATTTGACAGCAAAAGATTTATGAGAAATTTGAATTTTAGCAACCTAGATATCTAAGGATGAAGTTTGAAAACTGAGAATTATTTCAATGAAAAATATTTTTGGAGACTTGATTTAAAACATGTAAAATCACAAAGAAAAGAGAGAAAAAAAAAAAACAAGAGGATGATGTGCATCAAAGTGGCCATGACGAAAGTGGGGTTCGAGAGTAATTGAGCTTGTAGTTCAAATCAAGGTTGTGGAGTTGTTCCATGAGCTAAGAATGTCGTTCCTTGAAGAAATCAAGATGGGTCGTCAATTCCACCAAAGCTAAACATGCAGTTGATGGTTGTCTGGGATAATCCAACACCTCGGCTGCTCTTGAGGTGGAAGAAAGCTCGACCACTGGGTCACATCATGGGACACAGAAATAGTCTTTGGAACAAAACCCATACCCTTCATCTGTTTAAGCAAATCCTCTGCTTTTGTGTACAAATACTGTCTGTGCATCTTTTACTCATTTAATAGCTATCTACGTGATATAAGATTGACTGGAACAACTTGGATCCTCAAATCGCAAACATCCAAAACACCCGAACCATTACCATCATCTACACCAGAATTATCAATGAATTCAGTATTGGAAGTCATTTCATTTTAGTACTTTGCAGCAGAGCCTCTCCATATATAGAGACTAAGTTGGCATCAATTTCATTTTCTAGGAAATCAAGTTGAACACCTTCAGCAACTGGACTATAACTTTCTGGGTCATGGCTCCTTCCATCAACATAATGCTAGTCTCGTTTGTTGGAGCTCCATTATAGAGATTTTCTCTGGTCAACACTTCGTTAAGCTCCATGAAGAAGAAGACTCTAGTAGCCACAATCTTTCATTTCTTGCTCATCAGAGTCATGCTTGCAAAAAATGAGCTTCAGCATTTTGAGAATATTATTCATCAACCCCTTGATCCAGTTCGACCCATAACTTTATTCACCACAACAAAGAAATTTCTCTTTGTCAATATTTATGTCTTCCATGTTCCATGTTGAATTAAGTGGAATGTCAGTAGCTTTTTCTATCCGTCTAACACATGGGTTCTTCAAATTGATGAATGGTAGTTTTTCATTGATTATTTCATTCGTTCATGTACAGAGTATATATAGAAGGTAATCACCATTCTAAGAAAGGAAAAGAATGATACAAGAAATGAATGATTTAAGGAAAGAACAACTAATATCCTAATATCTCAACATTTCTAATATCTCAACTTTCCTAATATCTAAACATTCCTAATATCTCAACACTCCCCCTCAAGTTGGTGCATAGATGTCACACATGCCCAACTTGTTTAAAAATTTTGAGAACACTCGACTTGAGACTACAACTTTGATGAGGATATCGGCCAATTGATCTTCTGATCGAATCTTAGGCAATTCCACAATCTTATCATCCAACTTCTCCTTAATGAAGAATCTATCCACCTTGACACGCTTTGTACAATCATGTTGTACTGGATTATGAGCAATATCACATGCAGCTTTATTGTCACAAAACAATCGGATTGGTTGCCTAGATAGGTAGCCTAAATCTTGTAAGAGGAGTCTTAGCCATAATGCCTCACAAAGTCCTAGAGCCATATCCCTAAATTCCGCTTCTGTAGTTGAACGAGCCACGACATTTTGCTTCTTACTTTTCCATGTCACAAGATTACCACCTACAAAGGTAAAGTAACCAGATGTAGATCGCCTATCATCCACTGCACCGGCCCAATCAGCATCAGTATATACTTCTATACTCTGATGATCAACATTTTTAGTGAACAAAATTCCCTTCCCAGGAGCATTCTTCAAATACCTCAAAATACGCATGACTGCATTCATATATTGTTCTCCAGGATTATGTATGTATTGACTTACTACACTTAATGCATAAACAAGATCTGGTCTTGTATGAGCTAAGTACATTAATCTACCCACAAGTCTCTGGTATCTTCTCTTATCGGTTGATACTTGATTAGGCTTAACACACAATTTTAGACCTTCTTCTATTGGTGTATCAACAGGTTGACATCCCAACATTCCAGTCTCCTGTAAAAGATCTAAGGCATACTTTCTTTGAGACAGAAAAATCCCTTCACTTGATCAAGAAACTTCAATCCCAAGAAAGTATTTCAGAGGACCTAGATCTTTCATTTCGAATTCTCTAGATAGATAATTTTGCAGAGCTTTTCTTTTTTCAGGATTATTTCTTGTAACTACCATGTCATTTACATATACGATGAGTGTCATAATCTTATCATGTTGCTTTTTCAGGAACAAAGTGTGATCTGAATTACTTTGATGATAGCCGAAAGCTCTCATTGACTTTGTGAACCTTCCAAACCATGCTCTCGAGGATTGCTTCAACCCATACAATGACTTCTTCAATTTGCACACCTTCTGACATTGCTTTTTTGACACCATGCATGCAGGTGGAAGATCCATATACACTTCTTTAGATAACTCACCATGCAGAAAGACATTTTTCACATCGAACTGTTGTAATGGCCAATCCAGGTTTGCAACTAAAGACAGTAATACTCGAACTGTGTTGATCTTAGCTACAGGTGAAAATGTCTGTTTGTAGTCAATTCCATAAGTTGGAGTGTACCCTTTTGCTACCGGTCTTGCTTTAAATCGTTCAATACTACCATCTGCCTTGTACTTCATAGTATAGATCCAACGACACCTAACTAGCTTTTTTCCTAGTGGACATTCTACGAGTTTCGATGTTTCATTCTTCTGCAATGATTTCATATCTTCATTCATGGCTGCTTTCCACCTTAGATAAGCTAAGGCTTCCTACACACTGTTAGGAATAGCTACAGTAGATAATTGATTTACAAATGACTTATTTGATTTAGACAAACGATGGTTAGACACATAGTTGTTCATGGGATATTTGACTTTGGTAGACAATTCAGGTTCATATGTGAGTTTAGGAATACCTCTATTATGACGGTGTGGAGTTAAGGATCCTTCCCCAATGACTGGGGCTGTGTTACCATTGGCTGTGGAAACAATTTTTTGTGAGGAAGGTCTAAGGGGTGAGACCTGTTTAGAATCAAAAGTCATATGATTTGTAGCACCAGAATCAATTATCCATGTACTATTAATAACAGGTGTAGAAGTATTTAAAAACTTACCACCATAATTTGTAATGGCTACCAATGCAGAGGCTTTCTCAGCAACATTAGCCTCTGGTTTTATTTTGGCAACAATTGCAATTGAGGTTTTCTTGGAATCTTTTTTTCTGTTGATCACGACTATGATCCCACCAATCTGGATATCCCATAATTTCAAAGCAACGACTCTTAGTATGACCAGTCTTATTACAGTGAGTGCATTTGAAGGTTGACTTATCAATATTAAGGTCTATCTTAGGATGGTTGGTCTTGGATTGGTCTTGCCAATTCTGGGTTGATTGCTATCGGACTACCATAGCTGAGGTGTCAGGGTTGTCAAATTCTGCTTTCATATTAGCATGACACACTGCCTCTTGTCGAATCAGTGCATAGCATTCTTCCAAATCAGGAAGAGGATTTTTGTGTAGAATCTCTCCTCGAACTTGCTCAAAGTCACCATCCAATCCAGCAAGAAAGATGTGCACCCGTTGTCGTTCAATGGATTTTCGATATGCTGCATTGTCCTCAAGGTCTTTCATGACTACCTTATCTCGATGATCCAATTCGCAAAAAAATTTAGTTAACTCTCCATAATATTTAGAAAGAGACCTGTCGCTTTGTTTGGCAGTGAAAGCTTTTTGATTCAAAGTGAAAACTTGTAATTCATCACTTCCATCATAGAAGGCCTTTGATAATGCACTCCAAATTTCTTGAGCGGTGGGTAAGCGTAAGTAACACTTCATAATTTCTGGACTCATGGACATTAACAACCATCTCTTCACCTTTTGATTCTCAGCATACCATTTTTCATATCCATTTTCTGACTCCTTTGGTGGATTTATCTTACCTCGAATGTAGGAAAGTTTTTCCCGTTTAGCAATATTCATCTCCACGAGTTGTGACTAAACGTCATAGTTTGATTCAGTCAAAATAATTCCTGGATAAAAAGTACCTTCAGATTGAAAAACAATAGTATTTTTTTCACTCATTTTTTTTTCGTAAAGGAGGGGCGATGGCTAGCCTTACCGACAAAATATCCAGGATTTCAGTTCCATGGCTCTGATACCATATTCAAATTGATGAATGGTAGTTTTGCATTGTTTATTTCATTTGTTCATGTACAGAGTAGATATAGAGGGTAATCACCATTCTAAGAAAGGGAAAGAATGATACAAGGAAGGAATGATATAAGGAAAGAACAACTGATATCCTAATATCTCAACATTCCTAATATAAGGAAAGAACAACTAATATCCTAATGTCTCAACATTCCTAATATCTCAACTTTCCTAATATCTAAACATTCCTAATATCTCAACATGGGTTTCCCCATTGCTTTCTGCGTTCAAGTACCAAGTGACAAGCCAATGTATACTAGTGCATCAAAACAAAAGTTGGCTTGATTCCATGAGCCTCCATCGTTGGAATTAAATAAAAATTTGGGTGAGGATGCTTGTGTCTTCCGAGAGGTCTTCTTTTGAACTATAAGCTCCACAATTTATGCAATCATCCATAATTGATTCCTCTCTCAAACAAGTGTCTTCATTCATAGACAAAACCTCAAAATACCATCATCAACTATCAAGATACTGACATCGAAGGTTCTGCCACCAAGACAAAAAAAAGGGATGTTCCTCTCATCACCATTTCTCATTAGAAACACTTTTTGTTGACATGCATTTTGGTTTCTAGGGAATTAAGCATGTAGTCGGAGATGACGAACCAGGAAAAGGCCCTCTTCCTTCAGAATCCCGACAACCCTTCTGCCAAATTCCTCTATTTGGGAAGTAAATCCCAAAGCATTAAAATTCACCCAGTGACAACTTTTAAATCTCTAAAGGCAACCCGTTACTAGCCAGATGAGCATCAGTTTTTTTTTCAAGCGTAAAACTTTATGCTATTGCACCAGAGGAAGAACCTGATGCAAGTAGTGGGAAGTGTTGGACCAACCAACAGGTGGTAATGAATATATTCGTATTAATTCAACTCTTGTCTTCATTCAAGGCAGTAGCTTTTTCAATATTTGAATTGATCCTTGTACTCATTTCCAACTCGGGTACCATCTCACAAAACCAAGGAACTGCATCTGGAAAGGATTCTTGAAAATGGAACACCAAAAGGTGGCTATGAAGGCCATGCAGAAGTGGGGAATAGAGAAATGGGCTATCCGGGACTGTGCATCGAAGATGGTCTTTCCTTGTTGGCGTCGAAACAAGTACTTCCAGCTCTTTGTCTTATGTTTTATCTAGTACCCAAAGACGTTTTATTCTTAAAGCTTGCCACATCTAAAGAGCTTCTGGGCAATGCCAAATTTAGTCAAAGTTTTCTTCAAATGATCCCTAAGAGAGGAACAGAAGACGCATGTTAGTGAAGCTGAATGGTGCTAAATAAGCGTTTTGAAGACCATGATGTTATGTAAAGCCAGAGACATTCCATCAGAAGACTGGGCAATATTAGGCCATAGTAGAAGCTTCAATAAAGCTACAATCCCTGATTATTCCATAAATAATCAGCAAATTCAGGAATTTTCTATATTCTGTGAACCAGAACTGACACATGGAAGATACAAAATTGGATCAATCATTCATCACTAATTTCTATAGCATTTGATTTTATTGGTGACCATCATTTCTTTGTCTTCAAAAGCCATTTTCATTGCATCAGTCTCAAAACTAGTTTTCAAACCTGATTCGCGTATCAATGGATACTCATCCGTGAAAATTGACTGTATAACCAAATCTGGCAAAACTCTATCAAACAATTGGGAACAAACTGGGGACCTTCATCGTACATAAAAATCCAAATGCTTTCTCAAAATTGATCATGGAGAAATATCAGCAGAATCAGATGGAGAATTGGAGGGATTGCATCTCATGGCTTTCTCAAAATTTTCCAATTTACAAGGAACTAATAAAAGACAATGCACCAAAAGGCCGGAAAGTGCATAGAAAGTGGGACAGTCAAATACGGGAATTCCATCTGAATCAAAGCCTTGTGACGAATGGAACAACTGCAACTTTTGGGTGACCAATACACAACCCTTCATCCCTGCATTTTAAATAATTAAATGGCCATATGAAGCCACATCTGTACGCCTAAGCCCCATGGCTCTCTTGTTTACTGAATCTAAACGGTCCTCATCAAATAATTTCTCAATTGCGAGAATTGATGCCAACAGATTTTGAAACTCTTTCTGTAAGTATAATTGACCATCACCATACCATGAGCTTTCACCCAATGAATATTGAACCATCGTTTGCTCGGCTGAATCGATAATTCTGCATGTAGCCTCTGTGTTTAAGGTTTAATGCTCTCATTTTCCGATGAAGTAAACTGTTGCACTGCATTGTTGAACCTCTGATTATGTTCTTAGAATGATAGTAAAACTGACATTAGATCTACTCAGAAATTCCGAGCTGGTCCATGAGATGTTGAACATGTAGCTAACCAGTATATAAGACAAGTATTGTAAGGGTTCTAAAAAAAAGGACCGCTTCTTCAGGCCTAACAATCCCTATTAATTAACGGGTGTATTCTGGCTCATTAGTTCAAGAAAAGGTATTAGCTCATCATCATCAACGGTTATAGACGTCTGCTGACTACCGACATTATACTTATTCAATTATTCTGCAAGATTGTGATTCAATTTTTGATACACTTGTAGCAGCCGGTAGATGGTGAGAAAGGTTGCTATTACCCAATTTGGAACTTGAGATTTCTCGCTGTCACATGCACCAGAATCCTATCGTGAAAGTGAATGTTTCCACTCACCGATGTCAAGCTTCAATGATTTATTTGGTATCTGAAAATTGCCTCACATAAACAGAGAATACTACAGCTTCAGCAGTGTCATCGAGCCCATAGGTAGTTTCTGTCGCTAAGATGTAAGTTCTAGACAATCGCCCATCTTCTAGTGCCGACCCTTCTCCTACACAACCAAAGTGGTGTCTCCAATAGAAAATACTCTTATTAGCACACGCCAAACTTGGGGTTGTTCCTATGGACCTCTGATTACTGTCATATCTTGAACTCTCTTAGCCTATAAAGGTGCTATAATTAACCAGCATATGCACCATGAGCACATAAAGAGAAATCTTGAGGAACCTCACTAAAGCCAATTCCCCCAACCGTTCTGGCAGCAACAAGGACCAGACCAGTAACTTAAACTTTCAATTTCCACAGTCCATCAAACCCAGAAACCACTTGGAGTTAATGAAAAACAATTTTTTTTTTTATTACCATTATCCCAAGACTACTAGATAGTTTTTGAAGAATAAAGGTTGGTATCCTTTTGGAAAGCATAAAGGGGGATTTAAAAAAAAATAGAGCACGCTCAAGACAAAATTATCAAACATTCATTCAAGACTCCATTTCATACCGCCCTCAATAGGACCAAATGGGTGGGACAAGCAGAGAGTAGCGATATGATGAATCAAATATCAAGCTCGAAAACAACCCATACATCTGTTATCATCGAGAAAAGTCAAAGAAAGCGTAAAAGAACCAAAATATAGTAGATATGAAAACAAAATCAAACTCAGGAAAACCACCATTTGAACTTTGAAGTCCATGCCAATCAACAAGTTAAAGTCCAGAAAATCAACAGAAAATAGAGTGAAGCAATAAAACAGAATGAGAATCTAAAGCCAACAGTGACCATACTTAGAGAGCTCACCTCAAGCAATATTGCTTGACTTCCAATAAGTTGTTTCTTCTTCCAAAGAAAATTATCCAGAACCAAAATAAGCCTCCATTTTTCCTTCGTTCCTCTCTGCTTTCTCTCTAGTGTTCCATCTTCTTTTTTCTTTTTCTCCTTCTCTCGAAATCCCCCTTCTTCTATATCTCCCAGCCTCCTCCAAAACCCATTTGCCTGTGCTTTTCATAGCAATTGGCAGCTATTCCGCCTCAGGAGTCTTCCTCTCTCCGAATTCGATGTCTCATCCACCAGAAAAAATCCTTTTTAAATTTCAAAAAAACCAATCCATGCATATGACGTAAGGAGTCCCATCTTTTCCAAAAACCCCTTTATCCCTATTTTAACTCTCCGGAAGAGCTCATTTCCTTTCAAAGTCTTACCAATTTCACAATTCTTTTTCCTCCTATTGGTAAATTTTGCCATAAAAACATCAAATTCTTACATTAAATAAATGAATAAAAAAAATAAAATAAAATAAAAATAAATAAATAAATTAGAGAATGATAAAATAATAATAATAGATAAAAAATAAACAACAAGATAATAAACAAAAAATAATAATAAATAATAAATAATAAATAACTAAATAAATAAAAGTGATTGATAACAATGAAAATAAATTAAAATAAATAAATAAATAAAAATATAACAAATGATTAAATAAAAGTGATTGATAATAATAATAATAAAATAAATAAATAAATAAGTAAATGAGATAAATGGACCATGCAATCATACAAGTCACGCTAAGAATGTCTAATGGGTCAAGTGTGCCAAATGGGCCTAAGTGAACTTAAATGGGCCTAAGGTGTCTAAATGAGCCTAAGTGAACCTAAATGGACCTAAGGTGTCTAAATGGGCTTGAGATGGTGCTTAATGGGCCGGGTATACCTATATGAGACTAGGGTTAGATTAGGTGGGCCTAACTAAGTCTAACCTAAAGTGCACTTAAGTGAAGCCTAATCTAAACTTGAAGAGCAGACAAGGTCATAATGTGGAGCTGGATAAACCCCTCAACCAAAGTCTCTAAAGTGACTCAGAAAAGATAAGCTACATGAGAAGTAATGGTCCATCAAAGAAATACTGTGGAGTACTGGAAGTGCACTTAAAGACGTGTTAAAGGGATAAAATGGAGGGTCTACATACCAGTATACAAAATTAACAAATATAAAACAAGTTGAAATTATGAAAAAAAAAACTCCAAAAGAATGAAAATGAAACTAAAATAAATATGTGAGGAATAAGAACTCTATCTAAATGCAATTAATGCTTTCTATAGCTTTCAGTGAAGCTTCAATAGTACTCCAATGATATAAAACAATGCACTCTCACAAAAAAAAAATAAAAAAATCAAAGAGAAGTGAGAGCCATTTCACACCCCTTTTTGACTAGGGCTTTATGCCTTTTATAAGCCTCCCGAGCATCCATTTTTCTTCAATGAAATTTAGCTCTCCACGTGTCATATATCCATGCCAGCCAAAAAAAATTGCCAACAATAGACCATGCATAAAAGTTGAGACAAACCTGAATCATAAACATGTAAGCCAAAAGTCCAAAGAGTAAATCAAGTCCAACCCAAATAAGTAAACCTCCAATTTGACAGGCCCAAATCATGTAATTCAACAATTCAAAATCCAATAAACCTAAATCATTATCCAAAATGCAAAGCCTAAGTAATGTGAAATGAAGCCAATAATAAATATGCATGTAAACCGAGTAAATAAGAGTTGAATACCAAGGCCCAAAAGGCTTGAATGATACAATCCCAAAAACAAACAGTATGCAAATCAACACAAAGAAGCTTACCCATGCCTCTAAAATGAAGAGAAACCTCCATGGGAGGTGGTGAGGATGGATTGTTAGAGAAGCGATGCTACAATAAAGGTGTGTGGTCAATAAAGGAGGCATGGTTGTATCAATAGGGGGAGCTATAGAGAGGATGCCCCTTATATGATTGGTGAAGGTGGGTATAAGTTGCTCCTATAGATGGCGTTAGTATGGACAGAGAGGTAGTGGAAGCGGTGCGTGGCACGATAATGGTTATGATAGCTTGGTGGATGTTTACTAAAGATAAAGGGTGAGAGAAGAAGTTGATGGTGTGGACCCATGGATATTCATGTGGATTAGAAAAAGAGATTGGTGAAGAAAACTAATGGGTGTAGAAGAGAAATTGGAGGTCCACAAAGCAAGAGTAGATGTTGTTGTCATCATTGCTAAAGTAGATGAATTAAGTGGTGGAAGTTCTCATTGCGAGAGTGGAAAAGTGCCCTCTATAGAATGGTGGATTTGCTGGAGACGCTATGGGTAGTGGTTTAATTGAACTAATAGAGAAGAAGAGTGAGAGAAGAGGGAAGATGGAAGAGTAAGATAGGTGTTTAGGTGTGAGAAAGAGACAGGTTATGATTGTAATGGGTAAGAAGAAAGAAAGTATGTGAAGGGTGGAATGAAAGAGATGAGTTAATAGTTATGATGGCATGAATGAAAAGGTGGAGATGGTCATGAGAGAGAGATAAAGATAGCACGAGTGTAATAAATATGAATGTTGGAGTGAAATGAAAGTGTAGATAATGAACGAAATGAAGTAAACTATACTAAAGAGCAAGAAAGATCACAAAAATTTTCCTAGTAGAACATAAACTCACTTAAATCAAAACAAAGAGAGCTTAAAAACTCCTAAAAAAAAGTAACAAAAGGTCGGACAAGGAAATGAGACTCTTAAGGTGCCTCTAAAGTTACACTGTAGATCTGAGACTCTTCAAAAAGGTCTCTAGAAGTAGTTCAAAGATTGATGCCAAAGTTGAGTAGCAGTCAACCACCAAAGAGCACATGAACAACACATACAAAGGAAAATCTACGTGTACACTATACGAGGGCACAAAACAAAGGGCACTAAGCAATACAATTGAAACACGACTATAAGCTTAAAAGACAGTGTCGTGTGAAATAAGGGAAGAGAAACTCTAGAATAGTATGATAAAAAAAAAAAGTGAGTGCAAATGCAATGAATATCTCTAGGCTACAAATGAATGAATGAACAACTTAGGGTTGTGAACATAACGAAATGAACAACTTAGGGCTATGATGCGATAAAAAGCTCGAGGTTGTGGATGTAATGAATAACTCAAGGTTGTGATGTAATGAATAACTAACGACTATGGTTTCTAAAAGCCAAAATTAATTGAAAATGAGATCAAAATTTATGACTTCGAGTCTATGAATCAATATTTCCTAAAATCCTAAATGTTATAAATAAAATAAAAGAAAGAATGTTCTAGAGAGTTTCACAATACAATGTCAAATCCTTAAAGTTAGAGCATTATAAAATCTAGGGTTTATGATCAAAGTTAACCTATGATCGAAATGAATCTTAAGACCAATATTGCATTTAAAACTTAGATTTTTCCTTTTTAAAATAGATTCCTAAAACCATTAAGTGAATGAAATTAATTAACGATTAAAGGTTTAGCTTTCTAACTTTTCTTGATCCTTGTAGCTTTGTTTTAGGACAAATAACAAAATAGAAGCCTAGGATAACTAATGATCAAGAATTACCAAGAATAACTAGTATCAAGCAATAATCCACCATGTCATTCCCTAATATAAGTCACAAGGATGGGACTAACTAATCATTAATCTCATTATTATAATTCTTAAAAAAATTAGAGACAGTGGTTAATTTTGTTTTTTAATTTTATTCAATCAAAGGCCCATATCGATATGTGGATTTGATCCTTAGATTCTATTAGGATTGAGCCCCTAAAAGCAAGACATGATGCAACAAAATTAAACTTAATTGTCCCATTGCTATCATTTTGGTATATAGGCATTGATTTGAGCATTCAACCCATGTCTCTTACATTGTACATGGCTTGTGTGCATTAGAAGTTATACAAAAGATACAGTGATAGGTTCCTTGCACTACAAGAAAATGTACTTTTCGTGACAAAAATTTAGGGGCGAATTCTAATTTTGTCGCTAAAAGTAACTTTTACCGATGAAATTTTAGATGTTGTCAATAATGCCAATTTTCTACAAACTTTTCCTAACGAATTTGAAATTTTTGTCGCTAAAAGATGTGGCGGGAAAATTTGGCGCTTTTTTTTTTGCGCAAACACTTTTGTGACAAAAATAAACTATTTCCCTACGAAAATATTTATCACTAATTATAATTTTTGGTGATGAAAATAATTTCCTCACTAAAAGTTACAACCTTTTATCTATTTTTGCTTACAAAATGGTTTCGTCGGTAATTATATTATTTCCTGACAAATTGAGTAATTTTGTCACCAAATAATGTTATTAAATTGTGATATTAATAAAGAATATTAATAAATAAGTAGATTATTTATACTATGAAATAATACAATATATATTTGTTGACACTTAATATTTATACTATAATATTTTATTTATATAAATAATAATAAAAATTAAGGATCCACAAAATTAAATACTAGAATGTAGATTTATTTAAATTTAAATGTTCTATTATGTAATAATAGTATTGTTATGAAATAACAAAAATGTAAATTATTTAAGCAATTAATATTTATAGTGTAATATGTTATTTATATTTATATATATATATAAATAATAACAATAGATAATCCAAGATATGTAAGATTACATCCTATGATATAAATTTATTTAAATTTCAATATTATTATATGGTGCTACACATACATAAATACTACTAAATGATTTTTATTATATTAGGTAAAAGTTATCCATACAAGTCCAATGTAGTATTAAATTTATGTTAGCTATGAATAAGTAAATTTATTCAAAATCATACCTGATCCACTCAAGAAGTAAATTTATACTAACATTTAGTTACCTAGTTTAAATTAATAGATTTTTTTTTAATTATTACTTGGTTTTTAAATAATTGGTCAGAATTAACTTTCTCAAATAAATTGTCTAGTATCTATAAAAACATTCTACCTACATAAAATTCCAAATATTATTTATGTGTACGAAGATATCATATATTATTAATAAATAAATAAGTATAAGTTAAATATTATATGATATAATATATTGTAAGTACTATATGCCTAGCTCTATTTTCATATTTACAAAATAAAAAATGTCTGATATATATAACACATATGAAATTCTATATAAATATAAAGTTTTTTAAAAAGTTTTCAACCACATCTTTATTAATAATTGGTTATTTTATTTTTTATTGATCAATTATATATTTATTATTTTTAATTATTAATTACTAATTTATCAAAATTGATTAGTTATTAAGAATAAAATCTTAAATTATACCGCAAAATAGTAACTTCTATGGCTACTAACTTGTAAAGGAGTTTTTATACTTGTATGCATTTTTAATCAAATATTTAAAACAAATGTAGTTATAAAAATAATTGAAATATATCATAAATTATTATATGATTTATATTTATAGTGTTTCATTATGTTTGATATTTTTGTTTGGAATAGATGAGAAAGGGAAAGAAAAAAAAATGATGTAGAATCCTAATTTCATTTTGATCATTATTTTATTAATGTCAATATGAGTATTACACTTTGGCATTCTCCTAACATTGTCTTTCAATTATACTTTTATTTTATATTTCAAATTTATCACTTTAATCCATAAGTCTAGAATTGAATTTATTCTAGCTATTAATAAACTATAGTCCTCTAATTTGTTCTCATTCAACATTAGGTTTGTTTAGAGGTGACAAAGTTTGATATGACTTGAATCTAACACCCTTTCATGATTTTGGGTTGAGTATAATTGAGTTCAAGTCAAATTCATGTCGACTATGGAGAGTGACCTTAAATAATATAAGGTCCCAATTCTGATCACCAATTGGTTTTCAGAACAAATGGGGGCCTTGTCATAAAATACTTTGTGGTTAAGCGTGCTGCAATCAAAGAAATCTTAGGATGAGTGACCCACTGGGAAGTACGGAGCCCCTCGATCTACAAGTGGTATCAGAGCTTGGTCACATGTTTGACGGGTGAGCTAGCATTGTGGGTGAATGGCGAAGGCCTGGGGCGTGGCCAAGACAACTAACAAAGAGGGTAGACTATCACCGACGAAATTAATTTGTTACCAAAAATATTTGGCAATAAAAATAAAATTCGTCGGCATTAAATATTGACGACTTTTGGGACAAATTTTATTTTTTTCGTGACAAAAATTCTTACTTTTGTCGATGAAATATTTCGTTGGAAAACACCTTCAATGACAAAATTTTATTTCATCAAGGAAAACTTTGGGCGACGAAATAAGATTTTTGTCACGAAACTTTTAGCGACGGGTCTAGGGCGACGAACAAGGCACGAAAGAATTTTCGTTGGGGAATGTTTTTGTAGACGAAATTTAGACTTTCAGTGACAAAATATTTTGTCGCTAAAAGTCAATTTTCTTGTAGTGTTGTAAGTAGTAGATAAGTTGTCCATAGTCGGTTCATGGATTTGGGCAATCTAATAAAGACTGTACTGCATCACCTCCTAATTGAAGAGATGACTTGTCTTGGCCGTTGGGATAGGTTTCCTATGGTGAGTGCACTAGTGTATATGATGCATACCAGACAGGACTTACAACGAATCATGATGTAAGACTATCAATTGTCATGATTCACCAAGCTACTATACTACATGGGCTCTTAACCTTGAGTGGATATTAAGCCTGTGCCAAAATCAACAAGAGGCTTTGACCTATGGGTGAGACCCTAAAGTGGTCATATATCCCTATAGATTAGGTGACTATTGATGGAGGCTAGTGGCAATAGGTATTTTCAATAGAGGCACTGTGATATCTCATGGGATTGAGACAGTGTGTTCCCTTGGGTGATCCAAAGGACAAGTGATCATGAAATCTATGACCAGAAAACTCGTTTAGTAGAATTTGACATATGCTTCTTGGAGTTAAAGTATGTTAGTTGATCACATAATAAGTGGGATCTATAACTCAAGGATTTGACATGTAATTTTGATAAGTGATAACACTACCTTGTTAGATAACAAACACCAATGAGGAGGCTGCATGTAGTGGATAGTAGGTCATGGACTCGAGTACTTGGTGGCTCATTGTAATATACATAGGGTATTGGAGTGTAGTTGACTCTCTGTAGTGAGATGTTGAATCAATTTCAGAATTTGTTTATGAGAGAGCCAATACTCATGTGGGTCCAAGTGGTCCCTACTCTAAGCTCATATTCCTTTATGGTATGGTTTGTAAGGGTTGAATGAGTTTTTAGTTCACTTTTGTGCATAAGGGTGTTTTGGTAATTATACAAGGTTGTATAAGGATAAATGAGTGGTATCTCTAAATTGGGCTATTGATTAATTAGGGTCTTATATGGTTAATTAATTAATCAATTAACAATTTTTTTGGGCTAGTGTAGACCCTCAATTTTGTCCCGTTAGCACATGTCTTTTAAGTTCACTTCCAATGCTCCACAGTAGTTCCTTGGTGGCCCATTACTACTCATACTAGTTACTTTTTTTTTTAGCCACCTTAGAGATTTTGGTGAGGGATTTATCTAACCTCATTGTGAGTCTTAGCAGCCCTAATTTAGACTTAGGTTTTTCCTTCTTTTTTTAGGATAGCTTTTAGGTGCACTTTTAGGATAGCACACTTAGGCACATTTAGATCACTTAGACAATGTCCTAATCACTTTAGGTCACTTAGACACTATCCTAAACCACCTAGGCCCATTAAGACACATTAGGGCTACCTAGGTCACTTAGGCCCACTTGGTCCATTAGAGATTTTTAGCATGACTTGTATGACTTGCATGATTGCATGGCTTGTGTAGGCTAATTTGACATTTGATTGCATGTGATATATATTCCTAAAGTTTCCTTTTGCTTTTAATCACAAAGTTTATTTTTAATTTCAATTTATATAAAATTTACTTTAATTATATAAAATTTACTTTTAATTTTAAATTTACATAAATTTTACTTTTGGTTACACAAAATTTAATTTTCAATTGCATAAAATCTACTTTCAATTAAAAAAAAAAAACTCAAAGTGGAATTTCATCACACCAAGTGGGAGTCTCTATAGGCGTGTCTCAAGAATATATGAAAACATGCGTGTCTCTAGAAGGGATGATTCGGTATGAAGAACACATGAACATGGGAACATGCACACCACACCTAAGAATGAGTGACAGTTGGAGTTCTAGTGACTTTTGATGTTGGTACAAAAAGGAGCCACAACACCGACAACAAGACTTTTGGACATTTTCTTGAGGAGAGCAAATTCTGCATTGAAAAAGGCAAGTTCATAATTGTCGATGTAGTTCACCATTGTTAAAGCTTGCTGGTTTGTCAGTGGAGTTCATCATTGTCGGAGTAGTTTGCCACCGTTGAAGCTCATTGGTTCGTTTATAGAGAGTCATCACCGCCATTAGAGTTCATTGTCATTGGAGAGCAATATCCATCACAACCATTAGAGTTCATTGTCATTGGAAAACAATATTCATCACAACCATTGCAATCCACCAACAATGAGAAAGGATCATCAAACGAGGGAGATGTAGAGTCCAGATCCGAGATCGGGAACTGATCGAATTTCATATCCTCAGTACACAACGAACCTACTACTGTTAAATCGAAGTTCCTGCCTGCAAGCAAGTCGAATAAATTCAATGACACTGGATCGTCTGTGAGATACAACACCAAAGCCGGCAAAATCTCCGATCTGAAAATTGTTGTATGACTTCGTGATTTATCCAAGATTGTTGCATCACTTAAGGAGTACTTCGATAAGGCTTCATTAGACAGTGAACGTGTTTCCGAGATGCTCGAAACAGGTAGAGCTCAGCTCAATCGAAGCTTCTGAAAATTGAAGAAAACTATGTATCATTCAAGTGGTGTATTGAGTAACTTGAGCTCGACTTGGACCTCCAAGCCGCCGTTGGCAGTTAAATACCAGCTCGAAGCCGGCTCACTCCATGAACCTGGTTGTCTAAAGAGCCTTTCCTCTACCTTGGACTGGTTGTTTGCATGGGAGAAGAGGAAGAGTCCTTGTTCATTAATCTCGATGAGTTGTTAGAGTGTTCATTGGTTTTTCGATGAAACGTGCATTACAGTACAGATGCTCCATTGTGTGGCGGTACAGGATAAAGCCCCTGCAACTTCCAACTCAGTCACTCTAATCAACAGTTGATATTGTAATTATCAGGATTTGATCACTTACCAAACAAAAGATGGGTTGTATCCTTGAGAAAATCTCCAAGTAAGCCACACATATATGCACTTCCCATATCCATGTGCATTCAAAAAAGGAACAGAATATTCCATAGAAGGAGTGGGCTGCCATATAAATAAAAATATAAGAATAGGGAAAAGGGAAAAGGGGACTCCTGGAGGGCACACACAGATTTTGGAAAGCAGTAGAGGACTATGGACAATAGATTGGGTTGCCACTTTGACATACCAAGAGAGGATTTTTCTCCACAAATCAAAAGGAAGGACTAACACGCACGAGAAAGCTCTCTCCACAACTCATGTTAGTTTTCAATAGAGCATTTTTTTTTTTTTTTTTTTGTATTTAGCTTAGATTTTGTTTAAAATTTTAGTTTATTGGTTTAATTAATTCTTTGTGATAAAGTTTACATTTTTTTTTAATCCCAAATTGGTTTAGTTTTAATCTATCTTTTAGTTTAAGTGTGTTGGTGATTTTAATTCATTAGTTTAAATAATCATGTCAAATAAAGTTTGTGTTTTTTATTCCAATTAGTTTAGTCTTAATTTATTATTTAGTTTAGATTTGTTGTTGATTTTAATTTATTAGTTTAATTAATCTTATTAGATAAAGTTTAATTTCAATTTAACTTAGTTTTAAGTTATTCTATATTTTGAATGTGTTTGTGATTTTAATTCAATTGTTTAATTAAACCTCTTAGGTAAAGATCTTGTTTTTAATTCCGATTTAGTTTAGTTTTAATTTACTTAGTTATTTATTTGTTTTAGTTTAGATGTGTTTGTAATTTTAATCCGATAGTTTAATCAATCTTATTGGATAAAGTTGATGTTTTTAATTCCAATTTAGTT
Source organism: Vitis riparia (assembly GCF_004353265.1). Classification (NCBI taxonomy): domain Eukaryota; kingdom Viridiplantae; phylum Streptophyta; class Magnoliopsida; order Vitales; family Vitaceae; genus Vitis; species Vitis riparia. The sequence goes on from NC_048440.1 coordinate 1,898,376, forward strand.
TAGTTTTAATTTATTTTTTAGTTTATATGTTTAATCGATCTTATGTTAGTTCTTGATTGTTATTCTCAATTGATGTATTCCTTGAATCTTAGTCATTAATTCTTGGTGGATATCTCGTTAGCTTATTTGATTTAAGTTTTAATACTTTATTGTTTTGGTAGTCTCTTGTCAAATTTACTTTTCAGAGGCCATCGAAAAATAGTGAAGATTGGCCTCCATTCTCACTGCTTTAGTTTGCTCGGTTGTCAAATATTTCACTTTGTGATTTCGTTTCTTTTGTTTTGCTTGGTATTATGTTTCTTATGTTTTGTTGTTTTCAAATGAACCTCTTTTATTTTAAAGCAAAACACTTTTTTCAAAAGATCCCTTTGAAAAACTATTTAAAAAATTCATTTAGAGTCATTAGAATCAAAATCTCATTTTCTTAAATAATATGCAACCATGTCTTGATCGGTTCGCATCTTTCTTAGTTTTCAATAAAAACTACGGTTTTGAGTAAAACATGAATCCAAGCTTGTGGTCCCAAATAAATCGGATAATTCTAGGCTAGATTCGTGTATATCATCAATTGGGGAATTGGTGAAACCCCCTACATAAAATCTTTTTTTCAAAACTCATGTATGCTGCCACCTTTGCTACTTGTTGTAATTATATCTATCTATTTTTTTTAGGAATTATATATAAGATGTTTGTGATAATTGATTGTTTTCTATACTTTAATCATTTTTTCTATGCTAATTAGATAACAAGCATGCTAGGATTTCTTTATTTTATTATTTAGTATCTAACCCCTCATGTCTTGTGGAAGTACGTTACAAGTTACCTATGCTATTCAGGTACGCTTCTTACCTTCGTATCTTAATTCCATAAATTATGTATTGCTTTATACATGATCATTATGTATTGCTTCGTATGCGATTGTCAACCTATTCAACATATCTTTTTTATCGTTTGTTTAGCTTGCCATGTTTGATTAAGATACTAGGGTAAAATACATGTTGTGTGTTTTATTTTCCAAACTAACCACTGATGTCTTATGATAGCACTTAAGAAGCAGTCCAGGTACACACCCTAACTCTTCTTTATGATTTGTGATTGGTTTTCTTGTTTGGCATGCTATTTTTTTTAAATCACCTAGCCTACCTAGTTATTTATAATCAACCAATTAATTTTCATATTTCCCTCAACTTAGACCGTAGAGACCTTTGTAGGGTTTAGAGGGGTGCGACCTTTTAGAAGTACCTTTCTAATAGGTAACCTGATTCCCGAACCTAGACTCGGGTTTTTTCAAAAACACGTTTTTCCAAAAACTATGGAGTCATTTTTTTAGGGTTTTCTTTCTTGTTTTATTTTTCCTTTTAAAATAAAATAAAATAAGTGGTGACTCCGACTTTTCCAAAACTAATTTTTCACCATATAAAAATGAGTCTTGCTGATTGAGTGGGGACGCACGTGAAAAATACGGGTCCACAGCTAGATTAAGTGACCCAAGCCTATGGTGGACTTAAGTCACTTAAGCCCAATGGGAAGCCTATAAATACCCCTTTAGGGGTTAGGGTTTCCATGTCTTGCCATTTTCTCCTTATAGTTTAGAGAGAGAACCTTAAGATCTCCACCATCTTAGTGCCTAGACACAAGGAAGTGTCATCGGGTGGAAGATCATGGTGCTTGCAAGATCCATTACGACTTTGGAGTTATGTACATCGATTGGAATTGATTCGGAACATTCAGATCAAAGGTATGTGACTTTATTTTCTAGATCTATGATTTCTATGGTATCAATATTATTTTTTTGAGTACTTGGTTTTCCACTATGATAGATTTAAAGAGCTTAGGATAAATTTTCATGCACCCTATGGGATCCAGGACACGAGAATGGGGTGATCTGGGGTTCCCAACAACTAGCATTAGAGCCCTAAGGTAGGCTTTAGCATGTTAAATCTGTTCTAAGGTGTGCTAACTATGTTTTGCTGGGTTGTTTTGTTCATCCCATGGCCTTAAGGGATGAATGAATGAAATGCTTTTATTCATGCAATGAAATGTATAAATATATTTGGATTGATTGATTGTTATCGATTCAATTGAATCAATGAATATGAATAGATATCATTTATGCCTTTTAATTCTCTAGATTGGGTTGTATCCAACGTAACATTTTAGAACTACTTGATTTTGGTAACTACATAAACTACCACGTATGCCTTTCTAGAGATTCAAAAACATTATGCTAACTACATAATTTGCAAAACTGGAATAAGTCAAAGGGTAAGCCTAAAATTGGAAAAACTATAGCTTGAAAATTCTAACGTTGCTACCATTTTCCGTAAACTTGTGGTCCTTAAGGTTTTCCAAGAATTCCAACTTGAAATTGGGGGTTGATTTGGTTATTCTATGGAGTGAAGAAATTTTTGTTACCATGTGGGAAGAAATTCTGGTTTTGTGGGTTGTAGTAAGGTTAAGGTGGAGATTTTAAGGGGGAGTTTTAAGAGTTTTGTTGGTTTGTCTTTAAACCAGAATTTCTTAAGATTAGCTTAAGCCATATTCACATTCAATTGTTCAACAACATTTTGCCTCTATAGTATAACATTAAAGCTTAAAAGAAGACTACGAACCTTCTCTATGATTGGTTGATCAAATCTAGCATTAAAAGATGTTTCAAAAGGATTGTACTCAACTCCTAAACCTTGAAATAGGTAGATCAATTGATCTCTATCTGAGACAGGTACACCAATGGAAGCAAGCTTATTTGCAATATTCTTAAGCTTAAGAACATATTCATCAACAATGAGACCATCTTTCTTGATTGATTGAATTTCAGTGCAAAGCTCCAAGACACGAGAATGAGATGTTACAACATAGGTTCTCTCGAGAGTGTTCCAAATCTTCAAGGTTGTGGTGAGTCCGATGATTCTATTGAGCATCCCTTTTGTGACTAAGGAATAGAACCAACTCATAAGAAGTTGGTTGAGATAGTGCCACATCTGAAATTGGGGATTAACGATTTTTTGTTTTGGATCTATGAAGTGAGGAGGAGGAACATTGGTTCCATCTATGAAATCTTCAAACCCATTGGCAATTATAACATTCAAAAGTTGATTTTCCAGAGCAAGTGGTTGTCTTTGTCTAGCTTAATATTGAGAGGTTGATTAAGAGTTGGAAAGGCTTGTTGGAGATATGGAAGAGAAAACTGATTTTGAATTTGGAGGTGGACTAGATAAAGAATGGTGGAGGAGGAGAAACATGAATTGAGTGTTCTAGTTGTTGTTTAGGGTTTTGAGAGTTTTCTTGTGTAAAAGTAAGGGTTGAAGGAGAAAAATCCATCTGGATTTAAAGGGCTCTGATACCAAATCAAAACAAAAAGGTAAAGAAAAAAATCAAAAAAAGATGAACAAAGGAAATGTTGGAATGGCTCATCTATAATAGACTATGTAAGGCTGCCTATTTAATATATACAGTGGAAGAGTTGTACACGTGTTAATCTCCTAATAAAAAGATGTAGCTTTACAAAAAAAAAAATTAAAAGAAAAAAAAATCTAACAAACTAACAGAAAGATGTAATGATAGAGAAGAAAACCAATTTATCATGTTGGCTTAATAGAGTGAGAGCGAAAAAAAGAAAGAGACCGATTATGGTTGCATTAGATAAGAAAAATAGAGTGTGTTGGAGACAATATTTTTAGAACTGAATCGAACATTGAACCAGAAAAGTTACCAATTTATGATTCACTGATCGGATCAATAGTCGAATCGGTGATGTCATAAATATATATATATATATATTTGATATATTATTATGTAAACCCTCTTGTTGGCCACCCGAGAGAGCATTTCATTTCCAAGAGTGGGGGATGGCTTCCTAAGGTTAAAGGTTGCATGGGACATGTGGAAAAAGGAACATCACCACCTTGTCATGGTGGTGGTTGAAGATGGTGACATATTTCTTAAACCGGGAGCAGTGGAGCTAGTAGAAGCTTAGGGGAGAAAGAAGAGCAAGAGGTGCTTCATTAAGGAGAGAATGTGAGAAAGAAAAGCTAGACTGAGACAGAGGGAAAAACAAAGGAGTGGGTTAGAGGTTTTGGGGTGAGAGTTGGGAGGAGAGGAAGGAAGGCTGAGGGAACAAGAACAAAAGAAGATTCTTTGCTAAGTTTGGGAAGACAATAGAGAGCGCGAAGCCCAACTGAACTTGCTGGAGAGGAGTGTTTATAGGTATTTTCGGGCATGGTTTAATTTCCATGAGGAGTTTTTCTTCCTCTTTCTGCTACCTCCAATCATATTTCAGTCTAGTTTCAGTCTATCTCCTATAAGTTCTATCTCGACTCCATCTCCAGATATCTAACTAATATGTTTGTATTTGGATTTGCATTCGTTGGTTTCCGTTCTCATTATTGCAATATGCAGAAACCCTTATTTTCAAATTTTGGGCCAATTGTGACATTTGCCATTGTGGGAACATTTATAGCTTCAACTGTTACGGGTATTTTGGTTTGCCTTGGTGGTATAATTTACCTCATGTATAGACTCCATTTCTTGAATGTATGATGTTTGGTGCTCTTATATTAGCAACAGATCTTGTCACTGTTTTGTCCTTATTTTAAGTGCTTTGATCTCTAGTCTTTGCCTTTATCCATAATGCAATTGGTGGTTACCATGGGTTTGGTGTTGTTGAATATGGTAAATGCTTTTAATGAAACCAAATTGGGAAAACAAGAATCCATGAAACCACACAACACGGTAAACCATCTTTGAAGTTGAAGAAGATATGTTGATTATTATAATACATCTAGTTCAGCAAGTGTTGTGGTAATTATTTGGGATAATAGAGCACTGGCATTAATCGGGATGGAAGTTGGTGCTATTTCCATATCGTGCTGTTTTAAATGCTGCAAGGATGACTTTTTGTGTGTGTTTTAAAAGGGTTTATGGTCAGCCCACTACCCAAATGGGCCTAAGGGTTGGTCTTTTTAATTCTTCAATTTTGATTTTAAAAAGTTAAGTTATTTTTTTAAATTTCCTTCTCAAATAATTTTCCAAAATTCCAATTTAAAATTTAATTTTCAAAAATTTCATTCTCAAATAATTTTCCAAATTTCAAATTTAACAAAACTTCCATTTTCAAATAATTTTCAAAATTCCAATTTTCAAATAATTTTCAAAACTATAATTCTCAAATAATTTTCAAAACTTCCATTTTCAAATAATTTTCAAAATTCCAATTTTCAAATAATTTTCAAAACTATAATTCTCAAATAATTTTCAAAACTTCAATTTTCAAGTAATTCTTCAAAATTCCAATTCTCAAATTTAATTTTCAAAACTCTCATTTTCAAATAATTTTTCAAAATTCTAATTTTCAAAACTCCCATTTTTGAATATATATATATATATATATATATATATATATATATATATATATATATATATATATTAATTCTAATTTTAAATTTAATTTTTAAGATTTCAATTTTCAAATAATTTTCAAAACTCTAATTTTCTTTCAAATAATTTTAATTGCACTTAAGTTTTCAAATATTTTTAATTCTACAACTTTTCATCCTTTATTAGGGTTTTAGGTAAAAAAAATCTCATTTTTAATAAACTTGTTACCTTTCCCTTTAAATAAGGACCTTCACAAATTTTCTTTGATTTTCAAATAATCTTTTATTTCTCTTGATTTTAAATAAGCATGAATATGATTTTCATAATTCCAAAACAATGAAATTTGTGGGATTAATTCATGCAAAATCAATTGGGCTTTGGTGGGGGTCCTACATATGAGTTTTCTCTTCTGATTGCCAACTGTTATGCTTAATGAATATTGCTTAATCTTTTTCTTGCTCAAGGTTTCCACGATAGCGCACTATTACTTGTTGCTAAGATACGATCTCACTCCCACTTTGCTTATTCTTATGTATTATTCGTTTTATTATTTTATCATTTCATTGGTATCCATTGATTTCCTTATCAACTGTCACACTTGCTTTACCTTATTTACTATAGACCCATTTTTAGGGACTTAGAGGGCTGTTATGGTCTTTTTATCGTACCTTCCCATTAAGTAACCTGATCCTCGGACTTAACTTTGGTTTTTCACATACTTGCTTTTCCTTTAGGAGTCACACTTAGGGTTTTTATTTCTTATTTTGTTTTTCCCTTTAAAAATAAAACAAAAATAAGTGGCGACTCCAAATCTTTTGCAAAAAAATCAATTTTTTTACAAATAAATAATAAAAAATGAGTTTGCCATCTAGAGGGAGCGCACGCATGCAGAAATACAGGGTCCACAAATTAAAATCATAAAAAATTTAAAAATAAAAATAATAAATTATGCCTGAATTTAAACTCAAATAAGAAATTTTAAAAATTAATATAAAATAAAAATAAAAATAAATAGCACAAAATATAAATTTTAAAGATTCTAAAAAAATATAGAAAATAAAAATGATTCAGTGGATTCAATGAATATTAAAAATATGCAACAATGCAAAAAAAAAAAAAAAAAATTAAATATTAAAAATAAAAATTTAAAATGCAACAATGGAACTTGAAACTTTGCAACTTATCGTGGGAGAGGATTGTCAACCACGTCGATGTCCTAGTTGGCTTGGGCATGCTCCAGGTGGAGAGTAGCAAGGGGCAATGGCTGCTGGAGATTGGAGGTGTGGGCTGGGGCTGTTGGAGGTTTGGGGGTAGAAGTCTAGGGTTATCAGGGGAATAAGAGGCTTTATAGTAAGCCAAAACGACGTCATTTTGATTTTTTAAAAAAAAATTGTTGAATCGTTTTGTTCATGGGGAATCAATCAATTTAGTTGGTTCATCGATCTGATTGTGGGATTCAGCGATTTGGTGCTAGTCTAAAGCTTAGACGGTTCAAAGCACCAAACTGAACCAGAACGGTGACCGACCGATGGTCAAATTAGTTGATGATCAAACCGGTTAGATTGATCAAACCGACTGGTCCAATTTGGTTTTTAAAACCATGGTGGGAGGTGGAATGAAGGAGATGAGTCGACAACAATGTTGTCGTGAATGGAGAGGTAGAGGTGGTAGTAAGAGAGTGAGGAAATGAAGATGGAGAGAGAAAGAGAGGGAACATGGGGACAGTGGTCTCTAGGTTTTTTTAATTATTATTTAATTTCTATATATGAATTTCTAGGGGACATGTATGAACCATGTAATCTATACGAATTTATTAATCTTACATATTAAAAAATTCTAAAAATTTAAAGTACTCTTTTTAATATAATTAAAAATTAAATAATAAAGGGGTGTTGTTTGGTTTTTAAAAACAAAAAATAATAGTAACTTTGTCATAAAATTTAACAACTCTTTGATACTTTAAAAAGAAAATAACTCGTAAAAACTATTTAAACAAATTAAAATATAAAAAAAAAATTGTGGCTTCAATTTTTTTTTTTACAAAAATGAAAAGTAATTTTTAAAAACTTAAAATAAATTTATATCTTTTATATAAAAGTTAACACTATTTAAACTATTTTTTTTTATTTAAAAAAGGTGCAAAATGTGTCCAAATGGATATAATTTATTATAAAGAATAAAAATATTTTTATAATTAAATCATTAAACAAAATAATAAATAAATATGAAATAAAAATTTCAATTTATTTTATATTATAAACATATTATAACTAAAATTAAATAATTCAATTAATCAAGATTTAAAAAGATTAAAACTTGAAAGTTAAAGTAAATAAGAGATTTTTTTTAAAATATTTTTTTTATAAATAATTTTTTTATAAATTTAAATTTTAAAATAAGTTGCTATAATCGTGTTAAAAAAAAAAATTAATGGGTTAGAATGGTGTTAATAAGTTGTTTGCGTTAATTCGTAAACAATCCAATGTAAACCTTTTTTTTTTTTTTTTTAAATTGGATTGAGTAAATTTTTAGTATTTCTTATCCCAAAACGTGGCACGATTGCTATGGAATGCCACTGGAAAAGCCGGGGTAAGAATGGGCTATGCTTTTCTATTCAATGATCTTAATGTTGTTCAATTTGCTACAACTTTTCCCAACAAGGAAACTTTTCTTAGCAGGCTAACACAAAAAACTTTTAATAAATTGAACAATGAATGTAAAATAAGTTAAAATGCTTATATTTAACCTTTTTTTTAATGCACAATTAAATAAAAAAACATAAATTTTTTCTCTTTCTTTTATAATTTTTTCAATTTTCTATCTTCCAAACTTCCTCAAAATCAAATATAATTTTAACAAATTTTAGTTTTCTACGGGTTATCACAGTATGGTGGTTTAGTTTTCTACGAGTTATCACACTATGTTGGTTTCTCATGTTCTGACTATACCACTCCTCATTTCCCCCATTGAACATTTCCACTAAAGACAAAATTTAGTACCATTTGTTAATACAATTTCAATTTAATATATTTTTCATGTGTTTTGATTGAATAGATTCGTATTTGTCAAATTCGTGTTTACTTGCATCACATATTTAATAAATAAATAACTTTTGAACCAACTTGCATAATATGGATGTGACTTATTTAATAATTTTTGTTCATTAATATAATTGTAACTATAATCTATTTAATTTATAATTTGATTCATTTAAAATCTTATTTTAAATAAATTGGTTAATTGAGCCATCTAATTATTAAATTAAATTTGATTATTAATTAAATTATCTGATATATTCTTTGTTTATCGATCAGATGATATTTGGATTCATATTTTTAATTTGATTATATTCATGTGTGATTTGGTTGATGTAAAATTGAGAGAAAAAAAAAAGTAGAATAACAAGATAAGAGCATAGAAAAGAAAGAAGAAGATGACACCATAATATAACGTGTGGTTTGACAATTTGTCTATATCCATTAAGAAGAATAAAAGAAATTTTCATTATTACAAAATTCTATCAACGAATAACTCTAAAATAAATATAAGATTCTGTCAACCCGAGTAAGTCAATAATCATAAAAAAATTTAATATAAATAATCATTAAAAATCAACTATAGAATGAGAAATAAGTATTAAAAGATTTTACTCCTTTAGAAATATGATTCGCCATTCCACAAATATTTCGCTCTAGATATTACTCATTTTGAAATATGATTGGGTTTTTCTTTCCATTTCAATTTTAATAGTTGACGTACTTAGTGGTCCTTGAAATTCAAATTCTAATTTCCAATTGGCTTTTTTGGCTTATCTTTTCAGAAATGTCCGATGTGGGGTCTATGTCGCCACGTCTGAAGGTTAGAACTTGCTGTCGTGGGATGAAAAATGGAATTTGAAAATTGCGAAATTCAATTTTGTCAGATGTGGAATTCGTCGGAGACCATTAAATCATGGCTGGAAAAACTTGGTGCAAGCCAAGTTATTCACGCAATCAAACCATATTTTGTATTATTGGGCCAAGTTATTCCCATGGATATGTGGAGAGAAAAACATTATGAATAAAATAAAATAAATGAAACGTGGAGAGAAAATATTTTTATAAATAAAACAAAATAAAAGATATACTTGAAAATTGACAAATTTATATTATTTAAATTTAATTTTTCCTTTTTTTGATACATATAAATATAATTTCTCTTTTTATACTTTCAAGAAATAATTCAAATAGAAGAAGAATATAATGAAAAAAAAAGAAGATGAAAGCTTTATAAGAAAAAGTTGAGGAAAAAATTTATAAAAATATTAATAAAAAGAGATCATTTTTAATTTTTTTTCCTTATATTATGTTTGGTTCTAGAAAAATATAAGGAAAATAAAACTAGAAAGCTTTTCTTTTTCTAGCTACTTTTAAGTTTTAATTCAATATTTATTTATTTTGTCTATAAAAAAAAATTGGTTTTTGTTTCATCTAAACAAATTTTTAAAAACAATACAAATTCTTTCACCGAAACAAGTTTTTTTTTTCTTTTTTTTTTATAAAAAAATCTATTTTTTAAAACATCTTAACACTCTTATTTTTAAAAAAATTCTAAAAATTTGGTTTTTGTTTTCTATTTTAAAAACAAGTTTTAAAAAACAGTGCCAAATAGGCCTTACTCTAAAATAAAATAAAAAAATCATAAAAAAGAAACTAAAGTATGACACAATCACTTTCTTCTCAAAAAAAAAAAAAAAAAAAAAAAAAAAAATCTTCTATGACTTTTTTTTTCCTTTATTTAACCTATTTTTCTAATTTCCTTTTGATTTCTTTAAATTTTTTATTGGCCAAATAAATTCCAATTCAAATGATACCTTAATAAATAATTATTTACTAATTTTTAGAAATAATTAGAAATTTATAAACTAATCCAATTAATACTAGAAAGTCATAAAACTCAAAACCAATCCAATTAATATTAGAAATTGATCTAAATTCATTATAAATTAGTTTCTTATTTATTTATAATCATACTTTTGAGAATTTTTCATCAAACAAATATGCCTCAAATCAAGTAATACTTCATTCATTTGATTTAATAATAATCAATTAAATTTAAGAAATAATTAAAATTCAATAAAAGTGACTCATGAATACTATAAATTTATGAACAAAAATTTGTCTAAAATCATAGTATTGTTTCTCGTATACATAAAATCATATTTTCCTGATTTTTATCATCAAACAAATAGACTCCAAATTAAATACAACTCAATACATTAAATTCATTAACAAGTTTATTAATTTTTTAAAAATAATTTAGAACTCAAAAAATAACTTACAATTACTATGTGAAATTTACAAACTAAATTAAGTTAGTCCTTTCTCTTACATATAAATAACTATATTTTTATGAAATTTTTTTGATAGAAAAATAGATTTCAAATCAAATAATAGATAATTTATTAATGAGTTTAATCATTTTTTAAAAGAATTAGAATTGAAATATAAATTTAATCACTATTATATATAACAAATCAAAAGTTATAATTTTATTGTTTTCTTATACACACAACTATAGTTTCAAAATTTTATGATTAGAAAAATAAATTCTAAATCAAATGAGACTTAATATTTTAAGATTTTTAATGAATTTTCTAGGTTTTAAAAATAATTTAAAATTTAAAATTTGATTTAATTAATTGTATATTAAATCAAAGTTAGTCTAAAATAATATACTTGTAATTGAGTACTAGATGTGTATATGCAATGAAATTTTTGATTTATTTATATATTAAAAGAAAATTGTTTGTTTTTAAATTCATTTTAAGTGAAATATTATTAGTCATTATTATTTTCAAGTTTTTATGAAGATATTAATATCCGTAGTTGTAATATCTACCAAAATAATATCATTTCTTGTAAAAAAAAAATATATAACTTATGATTTTATTATAATATTAATATCAATATTTTACTAAGGAGTATTTAATTTTTAATTTAGTTAAATTTATCAAAATTATTTTTATTTTAATAAGATTGAATTAAATTGAATTATTTTTATACAAATTGAATTTTAAAAATAAAAAAAAACCAAATGGTAAAATTAATTTTCAAAAGTTATATATATATATATATATTGAAAAGTGTTTGTAAAAGTAAATTGTCAAACTCCCCTACTTTTAGAATACTATAATTGGTTTTTTTGTTCTTTTAAATTAAAAAATAATTTAAAAACAAGTTTCAAAAATCGTACCCAAATAAGCTTAATTTAATGGGAAAAAATAAATGACACTTAAGGTCTGTTTGAGAACTATTTTTAAGAAAGATTTTATAGAAAACACATTTAACAATCAAAAACTATTTTTTGTTTTTAAAAATAAAAAATAGAGTATTTTCATAAAACATTTTTTTTTATTGTTTTATGTTATTTTTACTTGTTTTCTGAGAGTTGTTTTAAGAAATTAATAATTATATAAATGTATAAAATAATTAAAAATAAAATATTTGATATAAAAATTATTTTTAAAACATATTTAAAAATATTAGAAATGGGTTAAAAATATTTTAAGTTTCCAAATAGACTTTTGTTTTACAAAAATAAGAAAATAATTTTAAGAAATTATTCTTAAAAATTACTTTTTAAAATTGTTTTTGAAAATAATATCAAATAGGAGTTAACCTTTTTTTAAAAGTACTCTCAAACAACCAAACATAGGTTTACTTGAGCTCATTTTTGACCAAGCATGACACGTGTAATTTTAGGAATCTTCGGGTCTTGTTTGGAAGTAATTTTAGTTAAAAAATTTATGTGCAGTGTTTTTGTTAGCATGACTTCCATTCGAATTTCTTTTTAAAAAATCATTTAGTGTTGGATATAAAATAAATAAAATACTTGGTGATAGTGTTTTGGTAATATATTATATAAGAAAATAAATGATTTTCAAAGGAGTCGTATATTATATATATATGAAAAAATGGATATGACGTGAACATGCAGGCTTATGCGTCTTCATTGCAACCGGTGTCCTGTCCAGTGGATCCCTTTCCTTTTTGACTCCAAACACCGATCACCGCCTAGTGTATGTGGGAAAAGAATCCCAGAACACGCAAGCATGCTGGACTTTTTATCCCACTCGTAACTTTAGTTTGATCAGAAAGTGAAAGGGACCCATAGAATTGGTAGAAACGCCCATAGCAGATGATTGAAATTTTATCGGAAATTTATATTGACAGGCATATATATAGGCACATGCTTCCAATGTGCGATGTATCTAGGTAGGACATTGGGGAAGCCCAAGGCCATGGAGAACCAAAATCTCCCTCAACTTATCCACAAGAGGTAAGTAGATCCAGCTTGTAATATAAGAACTATTTGCTTGTTTTAGTCTGGCCCTCTTTGTGCACTATTTATTGAATATGTATGCTGCAATCTAATGTTTATTTTGTTTCTGCAGTAGTGAGCAAGTAGGCAATTGGATCGAACTTAGTAAGGTTTGGACATCTTTCATTTTGCCCCAAATAGGCTTGTTTGCCTTCAAATACAAACCAGGGGAGAATCCTCTATTCAAAGCAGATCATGTAGGTGTCTTTGGATTGTTGGGGTTGTCTTTGATTGTCTACATTATAACCTTGGTGGTCTTGTCTCTGACGAAAACCCCAACTCCAACCACAAGCCGTCTTCCATTATTGATATGGCATGTTTGTTGGAGTTGTGGAGCTCTAACTTGTGGCATCCTCTCCTCCCTACTTTTCCTGTATGGTTGGGTTATTTTCTGCTTCTATGCGTTATTTTTATGGGTGGCACCATGTAAACCGTTAAGGTATCTCAGATGGCTCCGCCCGCCTCCAAACACTCAACAACATCTGGATTCAGTTGATCTTATAGTGGAAGAGGTGCCAGTGCTTCATCCAGCAGCATCGACTTTTGATATGCAGGAGTATTCCAGTTCTACTTCCAGCCCCTCCTCTTCTGACAAAGAATTTGAAAACCTACAAGTTTGGAAGTATATTTGATGCATATTTCTTAAACATGCATGCATGCTTTGCTGTTTGTGTACTTGTAAAAAGGAATCCAGAATGTTAAAAATAAGATCTACTTGGTGGTACAATAGGTAAACTATGATTATATATAAAGTAAATTAGTACAACCGGACCGAGTCATATTTCCATATCCGAGTCAAGTATTTTGATTAATTAATTGTGAAACAATCGGATGCCCAGAAATAATTTGGTTGTAGATTACTCGGAGAAGACACAAACTTAGAGATGAAATACTACTTCTCTCGATAACTATGTTTGGTTGGCGGAAAATTAATGGTAAAATCTAAGGGAAAGAAAATGGTAAGAAAGAGAAACTAAAGTAAAAAAGAAAATAGCTAGATATAGAATTAACAAATAATTTTTATATGTTATTTGAAATTTTTTTTTTTTTTTTTTCAAGGTAAAGATTAAATAATTAAAAAATATAAAGAATTTTAACAAATTTTAATTATATTTAATTTTTTTTAATATTTTATCCAATAAAACCTAATATAAGAAAATATTTTTTTAAACAATTTTCTTTTATTTATTTTTAAATATTTTCCATAAATCACACATAACCTTTTTTTCTAGAAGACACATCACATCACATCACTTAGAGTCTAGATTTCATTGAGGTCTGCAGGCAAAATGAGAATAGATGGTGGTGTGGGTTAATATGAATCCAAAGGAGCCACGATCCTGGGAAAGAGAAAGGTATCATAGACGAGTGAATGTCTTACCTTCTAGATCTTGTGGACCAGTAACGGACACAAACCAGTCATTTTTAAAACTCATGTATCTATTGGAAATGGGAGCCACATGCTAGGAACCAGATAAGGTTGAAAATGACAATGTAAAATGTGGAAGCTGCCGACCAGATACTTTAAAGAACCAGTTAGAGATGGTAGACTGAGCTTCAAAGATCTATCAGAATTTTGGATTCATCAAAACAGTTCTTGATGTGGATGGACTTCCTGGTTAGGTTCCACTGGTGGAGATTGAATGGTCCCATCCATGATCCATCGATGAGCATCCATTTGCTTTATATGTTACATTTCGGTGACGTGGATGCAATTTTTGAAGTTTTCTCCCTCGTTTCGTTGAAGGCCCCTCCTGAGGGGTCTATTTCGTAACTGTTTTCAAAAGCAAAAAACTTAATGTTTTCAAAGAATCTCTTAATTATTTTTTATTTTTTTTTACTTGTTTTCTAAGAATTATTTTAAAAAAGAATGATATAAATATGGAGAATGATTCAAAAAAATTATTATACATAAAAGATATTTTTAAAACATATTTAAAAACATAGAAAATAAGTTAAGAAAATTTTAGGTTTTCAAATAAATTTATATTTTACAAAACACTAGAGAACAATTCTCTAAAACTAGTCTTACAAACTATTTTTTTGAACACTTCCCAAATAAAGCTTAATTGCATAAGTTTAATTTGCTTTGTGTTGAGGGAATGGGAGGATGGTGAGCATGTAGTTAAGTGTTGAATATATCCATTTCTGGCCATTTGTCTATCAAATATTTTAGATTATTGGAGTGTCCCTTGCCATTTGCTTATCAAATATTGTAGATTACTAGTTTCTAGTGCTAAACTTTTTTGAGATATTGTATCTTAGATAATAAATTTTGCAGTATGGGGCGTTAAAGAGTACCAAGGGTCACATTTTCTTAGGTTTGGGATATTTTATTGTCCTTGCTCTGTGTACTTAGGGCGACATCCCCTTTCCTACTTGACTTAGACCCATGGATTCTTGTCGATGGCAACCCATTTAGGGCACTTCATCGAAGCTTCCTTAAGTAGTGTATTTACTCAATTTAAAGGTGGAGTGAATAGGTATTTCAATTTTTCCAGTGTTCAATTAAAATTTATCCAATTTCTTTTGGTATACCAATTAATTCAAGATTAAGGTGGTGTTTGTTTTTTTACTTAATTCTAAATAGAACCTTAATGCTTAATAGTGTTAAATATTAGGTTGTTTGTTTTTGTAGTATTTTATTTCTATTAAGTATTAAAAAGTAAAAAAAATCAATATGTTATTTTTTCTATTTAGAAAAAGCTACATATTTTGGCTTTTTCTATTTAGTAAAAAGTTTATAATAAGTAATGAAAAAGTAAAAAAACAAACAACCTAGATTCTAAAACTAAATTGCATTCAGCAAAAAGCGAAAAAAACAAACACCACCTATAAAACCAAGAATAATAAGAAATATAAATAAGGTCAATCTAGATTAATAGATATATAATATACAAAGGAAAACCACTCATGGAGTCTCCAAAAAAAACTTTGCATATGTAGACAATCATAGCTCAAATGAATATCATGTTAGTGCTAAAGCCAATCTAAACATGCCTAAAAAGCATATATCACCAATCGAATCATGCTCAAAATATTAATAGCATATATCAAATGCAGAAATAAAGGAAGAACTAAAACATACCTTTAGCCATTGATGGTTTAGGAATCTGGAAATCAAATTTCATATTCAGATGGGTTGAGGTGCTTCTAAACCCTTAATCAATCTTAAATGATGGTGTATATATGTTTGAATAGAGATTGGAGGCTTAGGGACCTAACCATGAAAAGGATTTATTTATATTCACTCTACCCATCATAGAGTCAATGCCATAATTTATGATTGTTAATGGTAATAAAAAAGGAAAACTAGATCAATGGAAATCCCAAAGTATTATGAGCCAGATTTCTAGACCCATTTAGGAAAGTCTAACATTATTTCCAAAATTGATGGAAGATTATGGGCTAGATTTTGTTTATGAAAATTTAACATTCTCCCACTTGGTCCATATATTCCATCATTCACCGTAGTAATTAAGAAACAAAATGTACGAATCATGGCGATAGGTTCTCTAAAACGAGTATTATCTTTCATGTATCACACAATGCATTATGTCTCTTAAACACTTACCTTCATTACTTAATGAATAAACCTTATGTTTATTCTAAGTCCAAACATTAGCAATATTTCTCTAATGAATGAATGTGTACACAAATTAGAAACAAATGCGAGAAAATATTACCATATAAATAGTGTTTCATCACAAATAACATTCGTCCTTAAAATGAAAATCATACAAAGGAACCAAGTCCCATTCTATCCACATGATCCTTGAATTTCAATGGTAGCATGCCTTTTGTCAAAGGATCAACTATCATCAATAAAATGTTGATGTGTTCAATAACCACTGTTTTCTCCTTAACATGTTCCTTTATAGATAAATACTTAATGTCAAAGTGTTTGCTTCGACTACCACTTTTGTTGTTTTAAGCCATAAAACCATAGTTGAATTGTTGCAATATATCCTCAATGGCCTAGAAATTGAATCCACAATTCTAAGCCTAGATATGAAACTCTTCATCCATGCACCATGCAAGGTAACCTCAAAACAAGATTCTAACTTAGCCTTCATATTGGAAGTAGCAATCAAAGTCTGCTTTGCACTCCTCCAGGATACAGCTCCACCAACGAACATAAAAATATATCTAGATGTTGATTTCCATGAATCAACATAGCCAATGAAGTTTGAATTTGAGTAACCAATCACTTCCAAATTATCAGTCCATCTATACATAAGCATGTAGTCTTTTATCCCTTAAAGGTATCTTAACACCTTTTTTGCAGCTCTTCAGTGGTCTGTACCTAGATTACTTTGATATGTTCCCAAAATCCTAACAACAAATGTAATGTTAGGTTTTGTGAAGACTTGAGCATACATTAGGCTTTCAACAAAAAAAGCATATGGAATGTTCTTCATTTGTTCCATTTCAAGATCATTTTTCGGGCATTGGTTCAAATTGAACTTGTCACCCTTCACAATGCGAGCTATACTTGGTGAAAAATCTTTCATTCGAAATCTCTCACAAACTTTGTTAATATAAGTCTCTTGAGACAAACCCAAAATTCCTCAAAATTTGTCTTTATGTATCTTAATGCCAATGACATAAGATGCATCACACATATCCTTCATGTTAAAGTTTTTAGATAGAGATTGTTTCACCTCGATCATGTAGCAAAACCTTATCATTAGTTGTAAGTAAAATGTCATCCACATATAGAATAAGGAAACAGATTTTACACCCACTAACTTTCTGGTATATACATTGATCCATAATATTCTCTACAAACCCAAATGAAGGGATGACATTACGGAATTTCATGTACCACTAACGGCAGGCTTATTTCAATCCATATATGGATTTCTTGAGCTTGCACGCCAAATGCTTAGCATTTCTAGAGGAAAATCCTTATGTTTGTTTCATGTAAACTTCTTCCTCTAGATCTCTATTGGAATCTACAAACTTGTTTTGGACACCTCACATATTTTGTAGCTACGTGATACCTTTTATGTTCCTTTTTATGTCCAAAAACCTCATTTCTTCGTCTAAAATTGATTTGGAAGGATACATTTTCAATTTTGGAAATCAATCTCTTCGCCTTTACAAAATTCCTTCCTAGTTGGTTATGAGGTTTTATGTGATGGGTTATATAGAATTAATCTTCATCCTTTGTTTGCTCAGTCTCTTTTAACCCTACGTAGTAATTAATGTTGGTATGAAATGTGGCATCTTGAATGAAAATTCGTCTATGTTATGTTATAAGAGATTAGTGCACATTTCTAGACAAAGACTTGAGAGGTTAGTAAAGGATGGAGTTTTGAAAATTTTAGACTTTTCTGATTTTGATATTTGTATTGATTGAATTAAAGGAAAACAATCTAAAAGTACCAAGAAATGTGCAACTAGAAGCTTAGGATTATTAGAAGTGATACATACTAATATTTGTGGGCCCTCTCCAAATGCTTGTATAAATGGTGAACAATATTTCTCATCTTTGTTAATAATTTCTTAAGATATGGATATGTCTATCTATTAAAAGATAAAGTTGAAGCTTTGCGATATTTCACAATTTTCAACACTGAAATTGAAAATCAATTAGATAGAAAAATAAAAGTTGTGAGATTTGATAGAGGTAGAGAATACTATGGTGGATATGATGGGAGTGGTCATAATTCTATACCATTTGCTAGATTCCTAGAACAATATGGAATTATTGCATAATATTCATTGTCTAGTACACCTCAATAGAATGGTCTAGCTAAGAGGCGAAATCCAACACTTATGTATTTGATTAGAAGTATGATAAGTAATACATCTTTATCTTTATTTTTATGGGGAAAAACATTAAAAACTGTAATATACATGTGAAATAGGGTTCCTAGTAAGGCTATATAAATAGTTTTATTTATTTATTCATGAACAAATAAGAAGCTTAGTTTAAATCATGTACATATTTGGGGATGTCTTATAGAAGCAAGAATCTTCAACCCATATGAAATAAAATTAGCTCCTAGAACCATAAGTTGTTATATTGATTATCCAAAAAGATCTAAAGGCTATAGGTTTTATTGTCCTAACCACATCACTCGAATTGTTGAGACTAGAAATGTTAAGTTTCTTGAAAATGATAGTGATAATGGAGCACTGCTTCATGAATGGTGGTATTTGAAGAACAAAGAGTAGATCTTCTTTTACCTAGTATAGTAAAAGAAGTTGAGTGTTCACATAATCATGTACCACATGATGAAATGGAATCTCATTTTAATCAACCACCTAATGAGGAAATTATCGCTATCGAAAATGCATATTAAAGTAACTCAAGGAATTTTAAGATGATCTCAAAGACATGAGAGGCCTGCAATTCCTAATAATTACCTTGTGTACTTACAAGAAGATGGATTTGATATTGGTGATAAAGAAAATCCACTAACATTTTTTACAAGCCATTGAAAGTAAATATAAAATTCAATGGATTAATCCTATGAAGGATGAGTTAGAATCCATTCATAAAAATGAAGTTTGGGATTTAGTTGAATTACCTGAAAGGTCTAAACCAATTGGTTGTAAATTTTCAAAACCTAAAAAGGCTCCAAAGATAAGATGGAAAGATATAAAGTGAGACTTGTTGCAAAAGGATTTACTCAAAATGAAGGAATTGAGTATAGGGAAATTTTTTCTCTTGTATCTCAAAAAGACTTATTCAAAATCCTCATGGCACTAGTACTTGTGGACCTTCATTTTTCACATGTGTTGCCACTTGATGACGAGACTGATCACTTTTTAGTGAAAAACTAATTTTTATAAAAGTTGGAGTCGTCACTTATTTTGTTTATTTTTTTAAAAAGAAAAAAAACTCTAAAATGACTCTTTATTTAGAAAATTATGTGTTTGGAAAAGTATGTGTTTGAATAGGGGCCAGGTTACTCTTTAAGAAGGTTCCATAAGGTAGCATCCCCCTAAGCCCTAAAACAGATCTCTACTAACTAAATTAAGGTAATTATGACAGTTGACATGTAAATCAATAGATACCAAGGATCAATGAATGTATCAAAGTAATAGTGAAAACATTATCAAAGAATATCCAAACAAGCCATGCACACCAAATAAATCAATAATCAAAGTTAAGGAAAGAGTGTACCTTATTAACATGTTAAGCACTTCTATAAATAAAAAAAAAAATTAGTTCACAAGTAACAATTTCATAATATACACATTATGCATTTCATCCAAATCAAGAAGCAAAGGTATGGTAATATAGAAATCAAACAAAGCAAGATAAACCAATCATGAAAATTGAATATACCTACAAATAGAAACAAAGATAAGGAAAATAAAAAATGTACCTTGATAGCATATAAAAGTGCTTTCATAAAGATGAGGGTAATTCACAAATAATGATAATGAATATACAATCACAATCTAAATCCCTTGGCATATGCAACATAACTCAAATTATGGAATAAAAGATGACAAGGCATGAATGCAAAGAAAACAAGTATAATAATCATGTTTAAAAGTTCCTAGGTTCACTTCCAAAGACTAACCCAAATAAAATACCAAATGAAAGATTTTGTTCTAAAAGAAGATTCAATTAATGTGTATAACATATCTACAATATAAATCAATTTATCAAGAAAACTCTCAAGCATGTTCAAAAGTGATCAAATTATCACAAACCACCAATTATCATTAATAGGGTAAAATAGAGGTATCAACAAATAATTCTTACATAAATATCTAGAAAGGTTATTTCATCCAAATAAAAATTGGGCAATATCTTTAACATGTTTAAATCATTATCCAAAAGGACAAATTAATTAGTTACATCTTGGTTAATATTAGATTAAATCATAATATAAGAATTACACAAATTAATCAGCATGTGATGATCAGAAAATGAGACTTTGAAAAATAAATCCCCAAAAATTATTTTATTGAAATATCAATCTCATGCAATCAAAAATCCAAAAAATCAATTCCATTGTATTAGAAATCAAAATGTCAATCACATGCATATCTAAAAAAAATAAAAAATATTAGTCTCATGTAATAAAAAATCAAAAGACAATCACATACAACCAAATATTAAAATATCAATCTTATGCAATAAAAAAAAAAAAAAAACTTCAAATACTTATCTGATCTTACAATCATGCAATGGAAAGACAAAATCAAACCTAAATGCACTAAAAATAAATCAAAACCAATAAAAATCCTAAAGTAAAATTAGAGGTCACTAAGTAATCACATTAGAGATCCCTAAAAATCCTTCAAGATGTCTCCAAAAATAGTCCAAAGATAGTGATCAAGTGAACTACAATACAATGGACCATCAATGGAGACTCAACAACTACTCAGAAAAGGACCCTAAGTGTATATCAAAGGAATTGGTATCAAGGAAAAGAACCAAAGGAAAGCATGTGCTAAGAAGACAAAATTGAGGGTCTACAGTACCCCATTTTGATTTAGAGTCACATGAATTAGCTTAAAAGTTTTGAAGAAAATGAAAAGAAAAATCTAGTATGCAAATTAAAGAAGTCCATATATGGACTAAGATAAACTTTCTGATAATGGTATTTAAAGTTTAACTATGTCATTACATCTTTCAAATTTATAGAAAATAGTGTTGATCAATATATATATCTTAAGGTCGGTGAGAGCAGGTTCATATTATTAATCCTCTATGTGGATAACATCTTGCTTGTTAGTAATGATATTAATTTACTTAAAGAAATTAAAGTTTTTTCTTTTTGAGAGCTTTGATATGAAGGACTTAGGTGAATGATCCTTCATGATTAGAATTGAAATCTTTTAGGATAGATCAAAACAACTCCTTGGACTATCCCAAAAGAATTATATCAATAAAGTTCTTGAAATATATAATATTCAAAATTACTTAGTTGGAGTAGTACTCATGTTTACAGGAGAAAAATTCAATATATATATCTTAAGGTCGGTGAGAGCAAGTTCATATTATTAATCCTCTATGTGGATAACATCTTGCTTGCTAGTAATGATATTAATTTACTTAAAGAAACTAAAGTTTTTTCTTTTTGAGAGCTTTGATATGAAGGACTTAGGTGAATGATCCTTCATGATTAGAATTGAAATCTTTTAGGATAGATCAAAACAACTACTTGGACTATCCCAAAAGAATTATATCAATAATGTGCTTGAAATACATAATATTCAAAATTACTTAGTTGGAGTAGTGCTCATGTTTACAGGAGAAAAACTCAATTCTAATCAATGCCCAAGAAATGAAGTTAAGAAGAGCAAAATGAGAGATATTCCATATGCTTCTATTATGGAAAGCTTAATATAGCTCAAACTTGTACTTGCCCTGACATTAGTTTTGCAGCTAGAATGTTGGGAAGATTTCAAAGCAATCTAGGATGAATCATTGGGTTGCTGCCAAGAAAGTAATGTGATATCTTCAAGGAATGAAGGACTACTTGCTCACATATAGACATACTAAAAATCTTGAAATATTTAGATTATGTTGAGTGTCTTGATGTTAGGAAATCAACATTTAGATATGTGTTTTTGCTTGCTGGTGGAGCTGTCTCATGGAAAAGTTCAAAGCAATCATTAATCGCTTCCTTTACTATGGAATCCGAATTTGTGGCATGCAATAAGACCACTTCTCATGCATCTTGGTTAAGGAACTTCATCTCAAAGCTTCGTGTTTTAGATTTTTTTCAAAGTCATTAAGAATTTTATGTGATAATTCCATTATAGTTTTCTTCTCCAAAAATAACAAGAGTTCAAATCAAAGGCTATTAACATAAAATATCTTGTTGTGAAAGAAAGAGTACAAAATCAAATACTATTAATTGAACACATCAGTATGAACTGGATTATTATGAACCCTTTGACTAAAGCATTAGGGCCAAAGACCTTTAAGGAACATGTTTGTAACATGGGTCTTCATATTTTGTCAAGAGATTTTTAATTGACACATTATGAGATCTCTTTATCATTCATTATGATTATATTATATCCTATTTCCATTATGTGCACATTTTGATGGAATAATATTCAAAACAGGATGTCATGTACTTGATAATAAAGTTGGACCATTAAAGTTTGTAGGCATAATAAAATTATTTTATCCAAAATTCTTCATTAAAGGTTGTTAAGACAAGAAAATATATTACTAATATTGTGGTGCATGTTCAAAATTAAATTAAAAGGGTAATATAGAACCATCAAGATCCGTATTAGCAATTTATTTGTTCAAGTTGTACAATTTTAGAATTTAAAGTAATTGGAATTATGGATGACCATTTAATGAATCTTGTAAAAAGAGCTTAAAGACTTCATTATAAATCAAGTGAGAGAATGTTGGAACTAAAAGTGGTCTTAATGATCAGCTTAAGTTTTCTTTTCTTCAAAGTTAAGTTTTCTTTTGATAAAAATGTTCTAATTCCTTTTCCCATGCATGAATTTTGATGAAATTAAATTGGATTTATTTCGAAATTCACGAAGCTTGTTGAGTTCATGTTCTAACCATTTTTAGTATTTGATTACTACTCAAAAAGTACTCTTTTATAGCTTGAAACTAACTGTTTTAAACACTTTTGAGTAGTAGTTAATACTTTTTAACTCAATTGGCACATTAAAGAACCTAGCAAGGGTTATTAATCAGTTTTTGGCAAGTTTTGGTGTTTTTGGTAGCTATTTGATCATTGAAACAAGCTAAGAATGAGGGAGAATTTTGTGAAATCCATGGCAATGCAAGTTAAAGCTCAAATACATGAAGAATCCAAGCTTTGGAACACTTCATAGCCCTTTGCCAAGCCAATCAGAGATGCAAGGAAGAAAACCAGAGGAAAAAAATCCAACAACCAGCATTTTCGCATGGTTGTGCGAAATTTCGTACACCATGCGAAACCACTTGAAGCAGCCAAAGGATTTCGCACACCATGCGAAATCTTCCTGTGCACCAACTTCGTTAGATTTTTAGCTCCAGATATTTTGTGTAATTTCCTATTTTCTCCTTGTAATCAACTTAGATATTTTCATATATATCTTTTTATATATTTGGGGTGTGTCCCATTTTTTGGGACACAGAGGGATGTAATTAGAGAACACTTGTAAAATTCCCCGTAGTAAGAAATATACAGAGCTTTTGCTCTGCCTTTCCTTCTCATTTTGTTTTCACTCTTCTTTTTAGCCAAACAACCTCTGAGGATGATTTCTCAGGGGATGAGTGGTTATGTTTTACGTTTCTTGGAGTGATGGAAGTTAGGTGAAGGACCTGAATGCAAAGGTGAGAGTTGTCCTTGCTTTAAATGAAAGTGGTTGTTAACCATTAATGGTCTTTATTTCAAGGTTTAGCTTTAAATTCCTTAAAAGCATTTTGAATGACCAATACTTGGTGAACTTTTCAGATTTTATGGATGCATATTGCTAGATCCATGGATGTCTATTAGTTATCATTTACGAGCCATTGGAAGGTGATTCAAGGTGAGAGTCTTTAGTGTTTGAAACCATTAATGGGAAACAACTATTATTTTTCATGAACCCTTTGGATCAAATCTTAATTGCTAAATATAAAACCGGTTCGGGAGATAACCATCTTTTATGTTTGTCCCCAACGCGAGGAAAAGATCCGGAATCTCCCCCTTTGCCTAAGGAACCTAATCCTAGTGACCTAAAGCTCCAAGAAACCTAAAGCTCCAAGAGACCTAAAGCTCCAAGAGACCTTTTCTTTATAGTTAACTTCACTTACTAATTTTGCTTAACTAAAAATCAATCTTTGCAACCACAATTCCATTTTCTTTAAAATTTGATTTTCATAAGAAAAAGCACTATTTTATTTCCTTCACTAAAGTCAACTGTACGATGAAAACCCATCCCTATGGACAATCCTAGAGCCACTATACTATGTTAGCTATACTACCCTAGTATGAGGTGATTTAGGTTTTATAAATTTTGTTGATAACACCATTCTAAGCTAGAATCAAATGGCGTCGTTGCCGAGGATGGTGCAAAAGTACTTTGACATGAATTTTGGTAAACACTTGTGATCTTCATCACAAGTTTGGTGATTTTTCTTTTACTAATTCTTTTTCTTTGTCTATATTTTAGCTTATCTTTTATTTAGTTTTTAGATAACCTTAACTTTTTCCTAGAATTGTATTTCTTTTGTTTTCTTTGTTTTTGTTTCAGTGATATTTAGTTGTGCATGCCTTATTGGATAAGAGATATTGAGGGAAGACTTGTGAAGATTGAAACTCCTCGAGAAACTGAGTTGGAAGTGTGCTTGAACATCATGGATGTTCCACCTGAAGACCAGAATAGCCAACATGGTCAAGAGGATAATTTCAACGCATACCGATCCATGAGGGATCGCATGCATCCACCTCGTATGAGTGCACCGTCATGCATAGTGCCTCCCATTGAGCAGCTAGTAATCCAACCTCACATTGTGCCACTCCTACCTACTTTCCATGAGATGGAAAGTGAGAATCCCTACTCGCATATTAAGGAATTCGAGGAGGTTTGTAATACATTCCAAGAAGGAAGAGCTTCAATTGACTTCATGAGGCTCAAACTATTTCCTTTCACTTTGAAGGATAAGGCCAAGATTTGCCTTAATTCTCTAAGGCCAAGGAGTATCCGAACTTGGACTGATTTGCAAGCCGAGTTTCTTAAGAAGTTCTTCCCTACTCATATGACCAATGGTTTGAAAAGGCAAATTTCGAACTTCTCAGCTAAAGAGAACGAGAAATTCTATGAGTATTGGGAGAGGTACATGGAAGCTATTAATGCTTGTCCTCACCATGGCTTTGACACATGGCTCTTAGTGAGCTATTTTTACGATGGTATGTCTTCTTCAATGAAGCAACTCCTAGAAACTATGTGTGGAGAAGACTTCATGAGTAAGAATCCGAAGGAAGCCATGGACTTTTTGAGTTATGTGGCTAAAGTTTCAAGATGGTGGGATGAACCAAACGCTAGAGAGGTGGGAAGAATGAAGTCTCAACCTAATGCTAAGGTTGGGATGTATGTTTTGAATGAAGACATTGACATGAAGACAAAGATTGCAGCTATGGCAAGGAGATTGGAAGAGTTAGAAATGAAGAAGGTACAAGAAGTGTAAGCCATTTCTGAGACACCAGTGCAAGCTATGCCTTGTTCTATTTGTCAATCTTATGAGCACTTGGTGGAGGAGTGTCCTACAATTCCAGCAGTGAGAGAGATGTTTGGAGATCAAGCAAATGTTATTGGTTAATTCAAGCCCAATAACAATGCTTCATATGGCAACACCTACAATTCGAATTGGAAGAACCATCCAAATTTCTCTTGGAAACCAAAGCCACCTCAGTACACACAACCTGCTCAAGCACCTTAGCAAGCCTCAAATCTTGAACAAGCTATTGTGAACCATAGCAAGGTTATGGGAGACTTTGTGGGAGATTAGAAGTCTGTCAATGCTCAACTGAATCAGAGAATTGACAGTGTGGAAAGTACATTGAACAAAAGGATGGATGAGATGCAAAATGATCTGTCTCAGAAGATAGACAATGTCCAATATGCAATCTCAAGGCTTACCAACCTCAATATAGTGCAAGAGAAAAGAAAGTTTCCTTCTCAACCTCATCAAAATCTCAAGGGTATCCATGATGTGGAGACTCAAGAGGGAGAATCTTCATAGGTGAGGGAAGTCAAAGCAGTTATCACCTTGAGGAGTGGTAAAGAGGTTGATCAGCCCACATCCAAACCAAAGCATGATGAAGAGAGTGTAGCAAAAAAAAAAAAAAAGAGTGAGAAAAGTAAAGGAATGAGAAAAGGGAAAAGTACAAAGAAAGATGAACATGATTCTAGTGTGGATGAAGAACCCGAGAGAACAATGATCAAGGAAGATATGATGAAGAAACACATGCCTCCACCTTTCCCTTAAGCTTTGCATGGCAAAAAGGGAACCAATAATGCATCAGAAAATTTTAAAGTGTTGAGGCAAGTGAAGGTCAATATTCCTTTGCTAGACATGATCAAACAAGTGCTGACATATGCAAATTCTTAAAGGACTTGTGCACTGTAAAGAGAGGGTTGAATGTGAACAAGAAAGCCTTCTTGACTGAGCAAGTGAGTGCCATCATACAGTACAAGTCTCCAGTGAAGTACAAAGATCCGGGCTGCCCTACCATCTCAGTGAGTATTTGAGGGACTTGTGTGGAGAAAGCTTTGTTGGACTTGGGAGAAAGTGTGAATTTGCTACCCTACTTTGTCTATAAGCAGTTGCGACTTGGAGAGTTGAAGCCAATATCCATCACTCTATCTCTAACTGATAGATCAGTGAAGATTCCAAGAGGGATGATCGAAGATGTCTTGGTTCAAGTTGACAAATTCTACTATCCAGTGGATTTTGTTGTTCTTGATACGGATTCGATTGTCAAAGGAACTAATTATGTTCCTATCATACTTGGAAGACCATTCCTAGCTACATCAAATGCAATCATCAATTGTAGGAATGGAGTCATGCAACTCACGTTTGGCAACATGACATTAGAGCTCAACATCTTCCATTTGTACAAGAAGCATATCCATCCGGAAGAAGAAGAAGGTCCAGAGGGAGTGTGCATGATTGACACTTTAGTGGAGGAGCATTATGATAAGAGAATGCAAGAGGATTTGATTGAGAGTTTTGGGGATCTTGATGAAGGGTTACCTGAACCCTCAGATTTGCTTGCTACCCAGCCCTCTTGGAGGAGGAGAGAAGAAATTCTACCCTTATTCAATGAGGAGGAGACGCAAAGAGCTGCTAAGGAGGAGCCCTCAAAGCTTATTCTTAATACACTACCCACAGAGTTGAAGTATGCATACTTGGAAGAAGACAAGCAGTGCCCTGTTGTTATATCTTCAGCTCTTACCATTCATCAGGAGGATTGTCTACTTGAAGTCCTTAGAAGATCTAAGAAGGCAATAGGGTGGCAAATTGCTGATTTGAAAAGGATAAACCCTTTAGTCTGTACCCATCATATTTACATGGAGGATGAAGCTAAGCTAGTTCATCAACCTCAGAGAAAGTTGAACCCTCACATGCAAGAGGTGGTGCGAGCTGAAGTTCTTAAGCTACTTCAGGATGGTATTATCTACCCCATATCAGATAGCCCATGGGTGAGTCCTACTCAAGTTGTGCCAAAGAAGTCTAGGGTCACGATGGTGCAAAATGATAAGGGAGAAGAGGTCTCTACACGCCTCACTATAGGTTGGAGGGTGTGCATCGATTACAGAAGGTTGAATGCAGTGACAAAGAAGGACCATTTCCCGTTGCCCTTTATTGATCAGGTGCTTGAGAGGGTCTCTAAGCATCATTTTTATTGTTTCTTGGATGACTACTCCGGGTACTTTCAGATAGAAATTGATGTTGAAGACTAGGAGAAGACCACTTTCACGTGCCTATTTGGCACCTATGCATATAGGAGAATGCATTTCGGGTTATGCAATGCACCTGTAACTTTCTAAAGATGCATGTTAAGCATTTTCAGTGATATGGTGGAGCGTATTGTGGAAGTCTTTATAGATGATATCACCATATATGGAAGTGCATTTGATGAATGCTTAGTCAACTTAGAAGTTGTTTTGAACCGATGCATTGAGAA
This sequence comes from Vitis riparia, assembly GCF_004353265.1. NCBI lineage: Eukaryota > Viridiplantae > Streptophyta > Magnoliopsida > Vitales > Vitaceae > Vitis > Vitis riparia. The sequence continues at coordinate 1,926,731 of NC_048440.1, forward strand.
AGACTTAGTGCTTAACTAGGAGAAGTATCATTTCATGGTACAACAAGGGATTGTCCTTGGACACATCATCTCCAAGCAAGGCATTGACGTTGACAAAGCAAAGGTTGAACTTATTGTTAAGTTCCCATCCCCAACAAATGTCAAAGGAGTAAGGCAATTCCTTGGCCATGCCGAGTTCTATAGGAGGTTTATCAAGGATTTCTCTAAGCTTGCAAGACTTCTTTGTGAACTATTGGTCAAGGATGCTAAATTCATATGGGATGATAGATGCCAAAGGAGTTTTGAAGAATTGAAGCTATTTCTGACAACCACACCAATAGTGAGGGCTCCCAACTGGCAACTACCCTTTGAGGTAAAGTGTGATGCCAGTGACTTGTGAAACAATTTCGCACACTTTGCGAAAATAAACCAACCCTGCGAAATCATTTCGAACACTCTGCGAAAATTTCGCAAAGCATGCGAAAATTTTCGCACACCAAACACCATTTCGCATGATGTGTGAAAACCTAAGGGGTCTGTGAAACCATTTCGCATCCCCAAAGCCATTTCGCACACTGTGCGAAAACCAAGAGGCGTTGTGTGAAAATGAAAGGTCACCCTGCCATTTCTTTTTAAACCCCCTGAGCCCTAAAATCCCTTTTTCACAAACACCTCATACCCTACGAATCTCTCATTTTCCTCTGCCACCTTGCGACCTTGCATCTCTCTATTCAACATCCCACCCCGCGCATCTCATTTCGAAGACTCACAATCCACGCCCCCTACGAGCAGGGATTTGAGGCTCACCTTCCATTTCCGACATGGCGCGGACCCGAGGAGCTCTTCAAGCCCCTTCATCAAGACGCACTCCGAGGCAGAGAGCCTCCTCTACTTAGATGCCTAGTGATTCTCCATCTTAGGCTGCGGAGGCCTCGTAGATTCCATCTTCGGAGGGTGGAGCGGCCACTAGTCCTTCTTCACCCACTCCTCAGTGCAGATACGAGATGAGGAGACCACCTACTAGACCAAGGGTGACTACTTCACGCCTTGAGAGTTCAGCACGACGCTCTCCTACCAAGAGGGCCAGGACTTCAGGCCCAAGCGAGTCATCTAGAGCTTTACAACTTGAGCCTCTTGTAGATTCTGAGGTTCCTACTGATATGTCACTGGAGTCTATTATCAGACGCCCGATGCTCACAGCACCGCCCATTGAGGGTAACTCAGATTGCAGAGCGAGACCTTTCCACTCGGAGTTATATTTTGATCAGGAGGCCATGCGATAGCAGCCTGAGCTCCGAGACTCTTACGACCTACTACAGAGGTACCACCTTGAGTACCTTATGACTCCTCGTGAGTTCTTCTATCCCAGAGTAGCATTAGACTTTTACCAGTCTATGACCACTTGTGGCGTCCCGAGTCCTACTGTGATTTACTTCACCATTGATGGACTTCATGGTATCCTCGAGGCCAGACATATTGCAGAGGCTCTACAAATTCCTTTCGAGCTAGAGGATCCATCTGCTTTCCGCTAGTGGTCCCCAGTATTTCAGAGAAACACGGTCCGCATTTTATCCAGGGGGGACATCTATAGATTTGATCATTCTATGGAAGGAGCTTTCACCTGGGATGTTCCTCGTAGATGTGGTGCTACGTTCCAATCTCTTTCCCGTACAGCATTCGGTACAAAGGCGAGAAGCTATTTTAGACGCTTTATTCCGTATATTAGAGGGCTTTTACTATGGCCCGCACCACTTGATCATGGTCTCTCTCGCCCACTTTGAGGAGAAGGTCCATAGGAAGAAGCTTCAGAGGGTGGACACCATTCCATTACTATTCCCGAGGTTGTTGTGCCAGATCTTGGAGTATATGGGCTTTCTTATTGAGCCTCGGCTCAAGATTCGCCATCTTTGTCGAGAGCGATTCACTCTCGACAAATAGAATCAGTTGGCGGGCTATTCTGGACCTCTAAGAGCCCCTCCCATGGTAGCACTCCCAATGCCCCCACAGCCAGAGTAGGGCGAGCCCCTGGCAGAGACTGCACTACCAGTGCCCATGCTTGAGGCTATTTCTACTGCTCCCCCTATGACTCCTACGGTTCCACCAGTCGCGCCTACTACATCCGAGCCTTCCATCACCATCTCGGCTTCTGAGTTTCGCGCCCTTGTGCATACCTTTCAGACACTCACCACCACCATTTATGCTCTCTTCCAGCAGATGGCTGAGATGCATGCCCATCAGGACCAGCAGACTGCTATACTCCCCCAGATTCAGTAGCACCTGGGACTTTTGCTTCTGCCTCAACTTGACCTTCTCGCATCATCAGAGCCTTGAGCTTCAGCTGAGGATACTATTCCACCTGAGAATACTACCACAGTAGAGGTCCGGATTCTGCCACCTTAGGAGGCTACTATAGCTACACTAAATGATGCATCATCTCCACCCGAGGCTCCTACTACTTGATCATAGGACATCTCTTTATCTTATTGTATTTATATATTATATTAGTGGAGATTTGTCCTTGTTTTGATGCTTTATAAACTGGGATTGGATGTATTACCTGATGATATCTTATATTGTACTTTCTCATATTAATATATAGACATCATGTTTTTTATTATACTTAACATTTTTCTTTTTCCTCTACTCATTACCCTTTTGTTTTTTGACTCATGTGGTTTTTCCTATATGACTCAGACTCCATTTCACTCAGGAGGTACCACATCCTTCCTTTATTTTCAATTGCTCTTGACACATTGAGGGCAATATTGATCTCAGTTGGAGAGAGAGTTAAGGAAGGAAGTTTTGTTAATAATGCTAGGTTAATTTTTTAATTTAGTTACTTTTTGCTTAATTTTAAAAGTTTGACTCTACTTTCCATGGTTATTAAGGAAAAATTCTCAAAATGAAATGGGAGAAATAGAGTCCTTGTTTTTTTTACTTGAATCTTAGAGTTTGTATTATGCTTATTGAAGTTGATGAATGATTGAAACTCCTATGGAATTCATCCTTATTTCTTCCACTTTAATCTTATCACACATTGTGCACATTAGGTTTCGATTATAAGATAAAAAACTATCTCACCCCCTGAGCCTTAGGAAAATTTCGACTTGGTACCTTTGACCTCGTTTTAATAGTGTTGGAGACCTTATAAAAGGCCAATGAGCCTTCGAAAAAAAAAAAAGAAAGAACAAAGTGTTTCGCTTGCCTTGAAACCCGAGTAAGGTCCAAGGGGTATACGGTGAAAGTCTTTAAAACTTGATGCCCTAAGCCTTGATTGGTTGGGAGTCATCGACCTCAATGCTCGTTACAAGGGTGAATAGGTGGAGTTTAACATATTGTAGGTGCTTGGGTATTGAATTTCAATCTCAAAAGTCCGAAGAAAAATCTGAAGAGTTAGAGGTCGAAAGATCCTTAAAGCTTGATGCCCTAAACCTTGATTGGTTGGGAGTCATCGATGAATCCCCGTTACATGGACACTTTAGAAAACAATACCTTTAGCATTGCACTCCTACAATGGAAAAAATTGTGAAATAAAATAGGTGCGTTCTTAGCCTATTGGAGGTTGGTTAGTTTGCTAAGGTTTGAGAAAGAACTAGGTTGGGGGGAGAGAGTAGTTGGACATACTATAATCAGAAACTAATAAGCTTAACACTTAGATTTTTGTGAAAAAATAAGGTTTGGACCTTTGGGAGTGGAAATTCTTTTGTTGCTTAAATTTCCATAATGCCTACTCTTTATAAATTGTAATTAGGCAGGAGATTTGATGACTCTTGTTGAAGGTTGGGTTTTGCCTATTTGATGTTCTATGAGAAAGTATAATCCGTATCATGCCACTTGAAAATTTTTTTGAAGTGATTAACATGATTTTGTAAATTATTTTACTGTCTAATTTTCTTTATCTTTCCTTCATTGCTAAAGGACTAGCAATATGTCGGTTGGGAAGAGTGATTACTACTCAAAAAGTACTCTTTTATAGCTTGAAACTAACTGTTTTAAACACTTTTGAGTAGGATTTAATACCTTTTAACTCAATTGGCACATTAAGGAACCTAGCAAGGGTTATTAATTAGTTTTTGGCAAGTTTTGGTGTTTTTGATAGCTCTTTGATCATTGAAACAAGCCAAGAATGAGGGAGAATTTTGTGAAATCCATGGCAATGCAAGTTAAAGCTCAAATACATGAAGAATCCAAGCTTTGGAAAACTTCATAGCCCTTTGCCAAGCCAATCAGAGATGCAAGGAAGACAACCAGAGGAAGAAATCCAACGACCAGCATTTTCGCATGGCTGTGCGAAATTTTGCACACCATGCGAAACCACTTGAGGCAACCAAAGGATTTCGCACACCATGCGAAATTTCCCATGGTATGCGAAATCTTCCTGTGCACCGACTCCGTTAGATTTTTAGCTTTAGATATTTTGTGTAATTTCTTATTTTCTCCTTGGAATCAACTTAGATATTTTCATATATATCTTTTTATTTTTTTTGGGGTGTGTCCCATTTTTTGGGACACATAGGGATGTAATCAGAGAACACTTGTAAAATTCCCCGTAGTAAGAAATATACAAAGCTTTTGCTTTGCCTTTCCTTCTCATTTTGTTTTCACTCTTCTTTCTAGCCAAACAATCTCTGAGGATGATTTCTCAGGGGATGAGTGGTTAGGTTTTACGTTTCTTGGAGTGATGGAAGTTAGGTGAAGGACCTGAATGCAAAGGTGTGAGTTGTCCTTGCTTTAAATGAAAGTAGTTGTTAACCATTAATGGTCTTTATTTCAAGGTTTAGCTTTAAATTCCTTAAAAGCACTTTGAATGGCCAATACTTGGTAAGCTTTTCAGATTCTATGGATGCTTATTGCTAGATCCATGGATGTCTATTAGTTATCATTTATGAGCCATTGGAAGGTGGTTCAAGGTGAGAGTCTTTAGTGTTTGAAGTCATTAATGGGAAGCAACTATTATTTTTCATGAACCCTTTGGATCAAATCTTAATTGCTAAATATAAAACCGGTTCGGGAGATAACCATCCTTTATGTTATTGTCCCCAACGCGAGGAGAAGATCCGAAATCTCCCCCTTTGCCTAAGGAACCTAATCCTAGTGACTTAAAGCTCCAAAAGACCTTTTCTTTGTAGTTAACTTCACTTATTAATTTTGCTTAACTAAAAATCAATCTTTGTAACCACAATTCCATTTTCTTTAAAAGCTAATTTTCATAAGGAAAAATACCATTTTATTTCCTTCACTAAAGTCAACTATATGATGAAAACACATCCCTGTGGACAATCCTAGAGCCACCATACTATGTTAGCTATGCTACCCTAGTGTGGGGTGATTTAGGTTTTATAAATTTTGTTGATAATACTCGTTTGAGCCAGAATCAAATGGCATGACTGCAATGGGGACGAATCAATATTATTACTTAATGAAAAGTTCAAATAATTTGGTTGATGGTTCATTGATGGGAAGAACCATATTACACCCATAAACAGAGAACTTCTTAGTCCTTCTCACTACTCTTATAATTAATGAAAACATCTCCATACCCATCACTAAGGAGTGCATAAAGGAAGAGTAGGAGAGTGAAGATAAAAAATGAAGGAGTTCAAAATGGTTTTTTCAAGAACTTCAAATCATATAGAAGTTAAGAGTATGGATCAAGGTATGGTTTTCTTCTTCATATCCTAGATAATATTTTTTTTTAAAGTTCAACATTAAACACTAGATGAAAATATTTTTCCAACAACTAACTCATTCTAGTATTAAATATTCCTACTTTAGAACCTTAAAAAATGACAAAGCACAAAATGGAAACTTCAAAGGGAGAATGAAGTACTAAGGACTTAAGCAAAAAAATAATCAACCAAATCCACTCATGGCCTACTAAAGAATATGAAAGATGATCCTTTTTTGTTGGTGATTTAAATTAGATTGGCAAATGTATTATAATTTTGCACTTATCTGACATAACTTACTTCCTTGGGTCTTAATTGCCTTGATCAAGTTCAAGTCATTCATGCATGAGTTTAGATAAGATAAATATGTATTTCGAGATGTAAGACAAAGTAATTTAAGAGTGAAAAGAATATAAGTAAATAAATAAAAAAAACATATCAAAACAAGTGGATTATAAGGGTGTTTAGGAAGCCCTTCAAACATTCCATGGAGAGTTTAGATGCCGAACATGATGTTTGAACATCCTTCATGGAAGTTCAAATATCCCCTATAGTGTTTGAACACTCACTACAAGAAAATAAAGATTTTGTCATGCAATTTTAGTAGGGATAGAAAAATATGTAACTAAAGAGGATGTATAGCTTCCCACTGTCGCACCTAAAGGTATTGGATGAATTCGCATCAAATGATTTGGATTGTTAGGGTACTAATATTTTGATTCTATAGTAGTGTTGGTTCATAAGGTGCTACCAGAAGGATGCTAGAGTTGTAGATTTATTGCAACCACAAATATAGGATTTTCTTAAGTCACTTAGGTTGGCTTGGCTGCTACAATATGAACCCCTTAAATTTGGCCTAAAACTTATGGATACCTTAATAAACACTAGGTGCTAAAAGATCCCTTTGTCTTCTTTGATACTTATATCTCATCACTATTTAGATCGTTCTCTATTTCTCTTCAAGTTCCATTACCAATTAAGAGTATTGACTAAAATTTCGTAAATAATCATTTCCTTGCTAAGTTTCCTCACATTTTCCAGCCACAACAACCAAAAAAAATCCAAGTTCTAACCAATCTTTAGTGAAATCTGTTCGCTCTATCTTCTTTTTTCACAAGTATGTACATTTTGTTCTCTTATCTACTAGAGAAACCTGCTCCATTTGTGGTTATGACTTCTATTTTTCATTTGCGCCTACATCCTGACTATAAGATTCAAAACAAATTCAACAACTATGGTTACATCCCACAATAAGATCCATACAAATAGCTTCTCTCATTTTCCTTTGCTCTAATTCTGCTTGTTTTATTTTCTTTGGTTTCATTTCTTTTTGTCTTTGATTATACAGTTGAGAAAACCCCATGTCCTGAATTATTTTATTAATTGTAACATTTTATTGTTGAAATGAATCTAGGAACCTTCATTCATTTTGGTATCAATATTTTTCTTGATTTTATTTTATTTCTTTATTTCTTTAGCTATAAATTTGTATTTTAAATTTATGCTTGAAAGTAGTACTCTTAACTATTGCCCTGAATTATTCAAAAGTACTTTGAAATGCATGGTTGAAATGGCCCACCATGACTCAAACGCCCTCCAAAAGCCAGCTAGATTGTTTGACATTCTCTTTTGTAAAATTGAATTTTTAAAAATCTAAAAATTGTCTTTTTGCACATAAGTGCATTGATCCATAAGCTTCACCACAAGTTAAAAGTGATCCAGTGAGTGTATGTGTTAATTACTATAAAAACATTAGAAGTGATGGGATCATATAAAACCTTTCTTTTGATGTTTGTGGATTTTATCTATGATTTTCATTTGAGCTATGATTGTTTACATTTGCAAAGTTTTTTATGGTTTTCCTTTGTATATTCTATTTCTATTAATTTAGATTGATCTTATTGATATTCCTCACTATTCTTTGTTTGATAAACTTAATCTTGAATTAATTGGTATACCCAAAGAAATTGGATAAATTTTTAATTGAACACTAGAAAGATTGAAATACCTATTCACTCCACCTTTCGATTGGATAAATACACTACTTAAGGAAGCTTCGATGAAGTGCCCTAAATGGGTCGCCATTGAGGGTAAGAATCCATGGGTCTAAGTCAAGTAAGGAAAAGGATGCCACTTTAAGTACATAAAGCAAGAAAAAATCTCTCATTTGTATAGGTGTCGTCCTATAACCAATCCCCACTAAGTAATATATTATTAGTTCTAACATCCTCTCTCAAGATCACAGGTCTTGGGACAACCATAAGCTTGTTGCGCAATGCAAGAAATCTTTGAGTAGGTAGTGCTTTAGTCAGTATATCAACAAGCTGGGATTCAAAAAGAGTGAAGTGAACAACCAAGGATCCATTGGAGACCTTTTCACAAACAAAATGATAGTCAATCTCCACATGTTTTGTCCGAGAATGTAGAATGGGATTAACAACAAGGTAAGTGGCACTAATGTTGTCACAGAACAACAATAGTGGAGGAGAAAACATGAAAAAAAAAACTCCACCCAAGTTACTTTAGTAGCAGCATTAGCTAATCCTCTATACTTAGATTCTATGCTTGAACGAGAAACTACTTTCTATTTAGAAGAACTCCAAGAGATCAAGCTTGAACTAAGTAATGTGCAATAACCACTAGTACTCCTCCTATCATCAGGGCACAAGGTCTAATCAACATTTATATAACATGTCAATGAGAGATTTGATGCAGTAGAAATGGAGATGCCATGAGAAACAGTGCCATGTAGATACCAAAGAATCTGTTTCACTGCTTGCTAATGCACATCGATAAGACAATGCATAAATTGACAAACCTCGTTTATTGGAAAACAAATATCTAGACAAGTAAGAGTACAATATTGAAGAGCTCCAACCACACTATGGTAGAGAGTAGGATCCTCAAAAGGTTAGCCTTCATGAATGGACAATGTATGATCACAAGCCATTGTAGTAGGTAAAGGCTTGGAGTGTTCCTTAGAAGCTTTAGCTAAAAGATTTGATATATACTTTGTCTGACTAAGATGCAAAGAATTTTATGTTCAATGAGCTTCAATACCAAGAAAAAAAAATGGAGATCTCTAAGATCTTTGAGTGCAAAATGAGAATGAAGAGTGGAAATCAGATGTGCTATCAATTGTGGATTAGTTCCTGTGAGCAGTTTGTTATCCACATAAATTAGAACAATCATCATATTAGCACCAAACTGAAAAAATAAACATGAAGGAATCAACTTGAGACTGTTTGAAACCCCAATTAGTAAATGAGGAATTGAGTTTAGTATACCAAGCTTGTGGTGCTTGCTTAAGACCATAAAGAGCCGTTTGCAACTTACACACATAAGATGGATTAGCTAAGTCAATAAAGTCAGGAGGTCGCACCATAAACACGTCTTCTCCCAGTTTACCATGTAAGAAAGCATTATGCATATCCAATTGCTTAACAGGTCAATTCTTAGACATGGCCAAAGTAAGAACAATTCAAATTGTAGTAGGTTTAACCATTGGACTAAAAGTCTCAAAATAATCCAATCCAATAGTTTGGGAATAACCATTAGCAACAAAACTAGCCTTATGTCTCTCAAGACTGCCATCTAGTTTGGGCTTAACCTTGTATACCCATTTACAACCAATGGGTTTGTAATTAGGTGGAGCAGGTACAAGAGATCAAGTGTCATTAGCCTACAATGCATCAAACTCAACTTGCATTGTCTATTGCAACATAGAATGTTGAGAAGCTTGTTGGTAAGTGGTAGGCTCTATCAAAATGGAATTGGAGGTAGCTGAAGTGGAAAGGTTATATCATGTACATATTATCAAAAGATTAATATTTTTGTATATCAAGTTATACAAATAGGTAAGTGTTTGATAGTTTTTATAAATTTCTATTATTAGAAGTTATACTGTCATTAGTAGAAAAAATTACATATATTATTGCATGTTGTCACATACAGTATTTTTATTAATGCAATAATTTCATTATCCAAATTAATTTTGAAATTACAATAAGTTCAACTATTGTTCTCAATATATTATGTTATATCTTTACATATATGTTCACATGGATTTGTAGTATTTCAATTGAAGTTTTGAGACAACAAGATGCTTTAAATCATGATATATTCTCTTGAAATTTTGATTTATGAATTAATTTTTGCACATTGATTTAGATCATAATAATATTTTGAATAAAATTATTGATCTATCACTACAATTAGTTTGATTATTGAAATACTTCCTAGTTATTTCATGTATAAATTGCTCCACACTTCCAAAATTAAATGTGTGAGATACTTTCAAAATATATTACTTTAAATTATCTTTTCATATTTGTCTTATTGTGTTATATATGCTCTCATTGATTTTACAGAACTTATTATGTCATCATCGATGACTAATATTTTTCCATTGATTTTAACTCTTTCTCTATAATAATATTTCTTCAACTCTATAAAGACGAGGTCTTTATGACAATGTTTTATGACTTGTTACTTTGATGAAACTCTTGTCTCATTAATTACACAACATTGATGTCAAGCAATGTTAATACTATATCAGGTGATAGAAAACTAATTAAAGGCTCCAAAAGAGCTTATACTATGTCACTAGTAGTATTTGATTCCATGTGAATGACACTTTATACGATGATAAATCCAGAAGAATCTTGTAAGACCAACTTGGTCGCCCGGGGTAAAAGGTCATATGGATGTACATTATAAAACCAGAAGTTTTTATTTAGTGACTAGTCTACCTATATACTTAAAAGGTAGAATGACATGTTGTGCATATTATCATTTTAATGAGACAATTTTTCCACCGTTAGGGGGAGAAGAGCCAATTCTAGAAGAACGGCGTGAAATTATTTGGAATGCATTGACTTTGACTCATCTTGATCCTCGTACCAATCAGTGTGAATTAAAAGTTTAAATGGTACTAGATGCATTCATTGAAACAAAGAAAGTGACAAAGTCATATATCTTAGCTGCAAGTATTCCAGCACGGATTGATGTCCTTGTAGGACAAATAAAAAATGAATATAAGATATGCTTGAAGCATGGTAGACTTGTTAGCTCAAAGGATATAACTCCCCGGAAGAGAAGAACCCAGGAAAAACTTGGCACTCTAGAAGAGACCATCAAAATGACTGATCAGCTTAAAATTGGTAAATCTATAGCCCTAGAAGAGGCACAAATAATGCAAAAAGTCCCTGAAGAAGCACATATTGAACAAAAAGCCCATAAAGAGGCACATATTGAACGAAAAGCCCCCGAAGAGGCATAGGTACTTGAGAATTGTGAGATCTTAGTAAGTTATGTATACACGGGAGAAAAATGAGATCAAAATAATATTATTTTCATTTTCAAGTGGCCTCCATAAGAAATGATGAAGATCCTGAATCACGAAATGTGGAAGAATGTTGACACAAATGATTGGCCAAAATGAAAATAAGCTATAAAGAAAAAGTTAAACTCATTAACAAAATGAGAAGTTTTTGGACCTGTAGTCCAAACACCTGAAGATGTAAAGCCTGTTGGGTACAAATGGGTATTTGTACAAAAAACGCAATGAGAATAATGAGATCATAAAATAGAAAATGTGATTAATAGCACAAGGTTTATCACAGAAACCTGGTATTGACTATGAGGAAACATTCTCTCCCATCATGGACACAATCACATATCATTTCTTAATTAGTTTGGCAGTCCCAAATGACTAGATATGCGTCTCATGAATGTTATTACAACATATTTATATGAATCCATAGATAATGATATATACATGAAAATCCCTGAAGGGTTTAAATTGCCTGAATAAAATTGTACAAAGCCTCATAGCATGTACTCAATCAAGTTACAACGATCCTTGTATTGATTAAAGCAATCTGGATGCATGTGGTACAATTGCCTTAGCAAATACTTGCTAACAGAAGGGTATGTGAATAACCCTATATGCCCATGCATCTTCATTAAGAAATTAGAGATCGGATTTGCAATTATTCCAGTGTATGTTGATGACTTAAATCTTATTAGAACTCCTAAAGAGCTCACAAGAACAACAAATTAATTGAAAAGGGAAATTTTAGATGGAAGATCTTTGAAAAACAAAATTTTGTCTCGGCCTGCAAATCGAGCATTTTCCAAATTGAGTTCTAGTACATCAATCAACATATATTAAGAAAGTTTTGAAGCGTTTTTATATGGATAAAACGCATTCTTTAAGTTCTCCAATGGTTGTTGGATTACTTGATGTGAAAAATAACCCATTTCGTCCTTGCGAAAAAGATGAAGAATTACTTGGTCCTGAAATACTATATCTTAGTGCTATTGGTGCACTTATATACCTTGCCAATTGTACACATTCAAACATTGATTTTTTTTCTGTCAATTTATTAGCAAGATATAGTTTCACTCCAACTCGAAGACATTGGAATGGTATCAAACATATATTGTGTTATCTTTGCGGAATTACTAGTATGAGTCTATTTTACTCAAGGGAATCAATGCAACAATTGCTTGGATATGCAGATGCAGAATATCTTTCAAATCCATATAAAAGTAAGTCACAAACATGGTATGTGTTTAATTACAATGGTACTGCTATCTCATGAAGATCTATCAAACAAACAATGGTGGTCACATCATCAAATCATTCAGAAATTCTTGCAATTCATGAAGCAAGTCCTGAATGTGTATGACTAAGGTCAATGATCCAACATATACAAGAAACATGTGGACTACCTTCCATTAGAGGCAATGCAACCGTGTTACATGAAGATAATGCTGCTTGTATTACACAAATTAAAGGAGGATTCATAAAAGGTGACAGAACTAAGCATATCTCCCCTAAATTCTTCTATACACATCAGCTCCACAAGAAAGGTGAGACTGATGTTCAATATATTTGATCATACAATAATCTAGCATATCTATTCACAAAGGCGTTACCTTTGACCAGATTGAAAAAGTTAAGGTATGACTTTGAAATACGAAGATTGAGAGATCTATCATTTAAAATGTTGAAGAAATCATAATCATGTTTACATGAGGGGAAGAAAGATAATATGGATATACTGCACTTTTTTTTCCTTCGTCCGGGTTTTGTCCTAATGGGTTTTATTGGCAAGGTTTTTAACGAGACAGTTATAGTAATCCAAAAAAATATTGTACTATTTTTCCTTCTCTAAGGTTTTTTCCCATGGGGTTTTTTCTAGTAAGGTTTTAATAACGCATATTCTTATGATCATCCAAGGGAGAGTATTATAAAATATGAGAATTTATCGGATTATGGGAACTTGTGGATGATCATCCATATTGATGTATATCTCTTTGTGACTCCCTATAAAAGGGAGATACCTCTAATGATTTTCTATTCTCTTCATACATTCTAAATTCTCTTTCTTATTTTCTTCTCCTTTCACTTTATAATTTTATAACACATAGAAGATTTATTTTTTTTTTTAAGAGTTAGGGTCATTTTGGTAGTGTTTTTGTAAAACTTTAATATTTTAATATTGTAAGATGAAAATAATTTTAATATTTATTTTTAATTCTAGTGAAACAAAATAAAATGAAAATTGTGTCATAATTCTAGTGAAACAAAAATTATTATAAGATGAAAATAATTTTAATATTTATTTTTAATACAAGACAAATAAGTACTTCAATTAATTTTTTTTTATGGATAAAATAAATAAATATTGAATTAAAAGTAGCTAGAAAAAAAAGGCAATATATATATATATATATATATATATATATATATATATATATTATTTTTTGCCATTAGAGCACATATTTTAGCTCAAATCAATGTGCAATTTGTATTACGTTCTTCACAATACGCTAGTGGAGCCAACTTCAAAGTGATGCATACTTTTAATGTATGCTTCCCCTGCATATGTTCTCTATGCTTGGTGAATTGTTGGGACTACCCCAAAAATGCCTTCAACTTGTAGAAATCTTATAAAACACATCAAAAGAATTTTTCTAAGGCACTAGCATCAAAATGAAATATTGAGATTACTATGAGTGCCTCAAATACACTACAATAATCTTTTTATAGTCATCCACGGATTGAGTTCAAGTTCTCATTACTCGTCTTGATTATTTAAACATATTCTCGTCCTCATTCCAAAAATATAAATGAATAAACAAGGTAGGGTGGGGTGGGTATGGGTTCCCATTTATTTATTTATTTTTCATTTTTTGTCAAAATTTTCAATTTTTTAAAATTTTTAATTCTATTAAAAATAAATATAATTTGTAAATAAATGAATCTTACAAATTTTGATAATTTATTTTAATGAGAAATAATTTTTATTTCTATATGTGTTAAAAAAAATGGTATAAATTTGTGCCTGTGTGTGGTACCAAAAATAGTCAGACCTATTATCATCATTTATCTAATATCTAGGCCCATTGCTACTTGCTAACCTTTATCTAATATCCAATGTTTTGAAAACCACATTGGGTTAGTCGATCCGACCAATTTGACCATCGACCGATAACCTTTTCAATTCGATCAAACCATTTGAGTCGGTAAATTTTTGAATCGGTCTTGAATTGTCAAAACCAATAGTCAAACCAATGAATCGGGCAATTCTTCAAGAATCGAATGGTTCACTACATAATTTTTTTGTCTTTTATTTTTCTTCCAAAACAATGACGCCATTTTGATGCATTTTACAATGAGAATGATGTCATTTTGTCTTCTATTTTAAAATAATCAGACTATGGGCCCAACATTCATAAGGCCAATCACACCATTCCTATGAGCAACCCATTGACCTTATGTATGCCCTTTTAGAGTTTGTTTTTGCAACTTTGACTTACTAAATTTTGGATGTAGGATTCACTATTTTTAAGGCCAAAAAGACATTTAAAAGGGAGTGGATTGTGGATAGGATTTAGGTTGTTTTTGGTGAGAAAAAGCAAGAGCATCCAATGAGAAAAAGGAGGTGCATATAAATATATATATATATATATATTATTCAAAAACTTAAAAATAGATATAATAGTTATGATTTACCAATATATTATGGATAATAAATATCAAAATAATATAAATTAAATAACTAATAATTTTAAAAATAATAAAATATATAGTTATTAAAATTATAAAAATTCTATTTTACCTTAATAATTAAAATTTAAACATACTTGATAAAATTATAAATATTAATAATTTAATAAATCTTCATAATATCTTTGTCATAATTTAAGCTATTAGTATTAATGATAAAATGGAGAATTGTGTTAAAAATTAACATTTGGTCCATATATCACGCATATTTAAGTTCAAGACCCAAACAAAATATGAAAGTTAAGATGAAGGATATTGTCTTTCATTAATTCCTAAAATACCTTTAACCCTTACTTAGGCACAAGTGAGTGTGAATTTCATTTTTTTGTGTTTTTTTTCCCCTTTTCTATTCCCTATTAAGTATTACTTATTTCTAACTTTTTTTTTTTTCTTCCAATCTATATTTCTATTTTATGTCAAATAAAAAGCAATAGTATCTTTTTGTTTTTCATTTTTAAAGATATTGAATCTTTTTGCTCTTATTATAAGCAATGATAAAAATTTTGGGATTTTTCATCCAAATATTTTTTATCTTTTTGTATTTATCTTTTAGTTTAATTTTCATTTTTTATTTTAAATTTATATTACCCTTTCATTTATATTTTTCTCTTATTTTTAATTATTTTTTATATTTTCTACATTAACCATATTTTTAAAAATTTAAAAATTGACTGTCACTTCACTTTATTATATATATATATATATATATATATATATATATATATATATATATATATATATATATATATCCTTTAAGCTTTTTAATTTTTAATGTTTTTTGTTTTAAAATTTTAGAAAAGATAAATTTATTGAAAAAAATAACTAAGATATGAAGTTCTAGTATTATATTAATAACTTTTCTTATCTAAATAGACTAATGCAAAATATTTTGACTCACAACAAGAAAATTGTCAATACAATTTTTTAGTTAAACTTTAGAAATTAAATTTCAAATAAAATATATTATATAAAATTTTATCTAAAAATTATTGAAAGGGGTATTTATTTATTTTTATTGACTTTCAAACTTATCTAATTTTTTACTTGAAAGGTAATAGAACATGTTTACAAAAAAAAAAAAAAAAATTAGTTTTTCATTTTTTAAATAAATGAGTATAAATATATTAAAAGAATTAAAGATAATCTTAGTAAAAAATTTGACAAATATGATTATACTTTTAAATATAGATCCATTTGGATAAAATTTCAGGAAAAAAAAATAGTTGAAAGAAAGAACATTGCTAAAACTACAAAAACAAAATATGCAATTACAAAATTTTGATGATGAAATTTAAAAATAAAATTCGAAACAATTCTTGAGTGAGAGAATTTAAGTGGGGAAAAAATCTTTGAGTGGAAAAAAATGGGGAAGCTTTTCAAAATCACTTGAAATCCTTAACAAAAGGTAGTCTTGTATACCCTTGTACAATTAATAAATTTATCTTCTACAGTTAGTGTAATATCCTTGTACAATAACTTAAATTTCATACATCATCTCATGAATATCTGACAATAGGTCGGTTAATCATGTTTGCATTGGTTTGGTTTTAAAAAAAAAAAGAAAAAATGTTGTATAATTTTGTTTTACAATCATCATAAGTGAGGTGCCTATTCAAATGACCATATACAAGTTAGATAAAGTGTATGACATGAATATATGTTTAACCAATGTGTGTAAGGAATGTCATTTATCCTCGGTTAGGGGAAATAAACAAATAAGTTTTTTAGAATCACTTAAAATCCTTCACAAATAATTGACTTGTACACCCTTGTACAGTTAGTATATTTGTCATGTGCACTGTAAATACCTTGTACAGTGACTCAAATTCCATATATCCCTACTCATTGTGTAACCATAGGTAGGTTAACCATGTTTTCATTGGTTTGTTTCAAAAAATAGTGAAAGATGGAAAAACAAAATTTTCTCTCAAACATCATTAGTGAGATAAGTATTCGAATTATCATGTGTGAGTTAAATAAAGTGCATAAGATGAGTGTGTAATAGAGGAATGTGTACCTTAAGAGTGTGCAATCCTTAGATGACAAGACAAAAAAAAAAAAAAAAAAGTTGTCCAAAATTGATTAAAATCTTTCACAAAGGATAGCCTTGTATACCTCTTGTATAGTTAGAACATTTGTCTTGTCCAATTGAATATTTACCTTGTACAGTTAGTATAACACCCTTGTACAATGGAGCAAATTTCATCCATATGCATACATTATGTGCCGCATATGATGTGTGAACCATGTTTTCAATGGTTTGATTTAAAAAATGATATAAAACGTAAAAACAAATTATTTCTCTAAACATCATTATTAAAGTAAGTATTTGAATTGTTATATATGAGTTAAATAAAGTACATGAAATAAAAGAATTTGTGGTAGGAGAACGTATAATCCTTAGATGACAAAAAAAAAAAAAAAGTTGTTCAAAATGTATAGTTTTGTACACTCCTTGTATAATTAGTGTAATAACCTTGTATAATGATATAAATTTCATATATATATATATATATATATATATATATAAATTATATCCACATGAGTGTGTAAACTATGTTCCCAATAGTTTGACATTTAAAATAATTAAAACAAATAAAACGTTATTTTATTTTATTTTCAATGCAAAATGTAATTAAAAATAAGACAAAGAAATTACTTAAAAATTATTATTTAAGTCAAGTTTATTTATTTATTTCCTTTTATTTTTGGAAATAAAGAAAAAAGAATAAAAAAATTTATTTAACCATAAGAAATATGAATATAAGATCAGTTAGAAAATACAAAATTTATTTATTTATTTCATTTTATTTTTGGAATTAAAGAATAAAAAATAAAAAAATTATTTAACCATAAAAAATATTGATATAAGATATGTTAAAAAATAGAAATAACCCCAAATTTATTTACTTATTTCATTTTATTTATTTAAATTAGAAAGTAATTTATTTTAATATATTAAAATACGCACAATTGATTTATTACTTTGTTAATTATGGATATATTAAAATTTTCTATTAGACAAAAAATAAATAAAGAAAATAAAATTAAAAAGAGTAATAAATATATATAATTTAGTTATTTAATTATTTTTCATGTAAAAGATAATCCCACAAAAAACACATAATTGATCAATTTCTTTGTTTAATTGTAAACATACTATATTTTTTATTTTATTATTAAATAACTAATGGAAAAAAATAAAAATGGATAATCAATGAATGAAATTTAATTCTTTTTATTATTTTCATATAAAAAATAGTACTAAACATGGTTTTAAATTTTTATTTTTAAAAATAGTTTTCTTTTTTAATTAAATGTTTTTTCAAAAAGAAAATATAAAAAATATAAATCATATTACCATTTTTTAGAAAGTATTTTTTTAAATAGTTTTTGAACATAATTTTTCTTTATTTATAATTTAAAATAGAAAATAATGCTGATTTTCAATTATTTATATAAAAAAATTAAAAACAATGAAAATTCCAAATTGTTAAAATAGAATTATTATGGTTGCATGAATAGTGGTGCAATAAAGACAAAAAAAGCTTATGTGAAAGGTCATTAGGTATTTTAGTCCATCACTATTTTATATCCTTAAAAGGTAATATAAAGAAATTTGAAGGATATATTGGTCTTTTAAAATCTTATATCTTTTTCATCAATTATGGAAGTTACATGAACCAAATGTTAATTTAAACACAATTCTCCCATGATAAAATCATGAAATGTATTTTATTTTTAACTATCTATATTTTTGTTTCAAATTTCTTATAATTATTTTTAATAAGATATAAATTACATATTTATGACATCACTGATTTAGTCGCCACCGATCCAATTATTGAACTGTGAATCAAAAACTTTTTCAATTTAATGACCAATCTGTTTTGAAAACATTACTAATATCCATTAATCCTGTTCTTTCTCATCAAAAGTAAAGGTGAAAGCTTAAATCCACTACTTCCTAATCTCCTAAGGATAATGATTTACCACTCGGTAAAAACCAATTTCTTTTATGTTTAATTCCTTATGTTCAACATATCCAAGCCTCATCATTCATATCACTGCACAAAAGTATTTAAATTTTCTCAGCTTAACAATTTTAATTCCTTAATTAATCATCCCAATATCTTATTATATAAATAAAAGAAGCATACTTCCTAAATTATGTCTTCAACTTCGAAACCAAATAATCACCCATGTAAGACCATGAATTCCATTCTATTGCATAACCAAATATTTAATTCGCAATCTTAACTTATGTAAATTTCATTTTTTTAATAATTTCATATCAATTTAAAAAACACATTATTTTTATTAAATTCTATAACAATCTACTCCTATTATGACCCTTCAATTTAGATTGTATTTGACAATAATTTTAAAAAGTATTTCTAATTTTTACAATACTTTAAAGATAAAAATTTACTCAGTAATACAAAGGGTAAAAACACTTTTTAGAATTATTACCAAACGCACTTTTAATATTTTTCGATAACCCTATAATGCTTATATCTACCTATCTATATACAATTAATTAATTAATTAATTAATTAATTTGTACTCTTCTAAAGTTCACCTTACATAAAATATTTTTGAATTTTGTAGCATAAATTTAATCTCATTGTAATTTTAGTTTGATTCTATTTCATGTTTTGTAGTTGGTTCAACTTCAACTATGAAAATTAAATCCAATTTTTATAGTTTTAAATTCAAATTCTTAAAAAATTCACATCTTTTCGAACCCACAAATCTGATGTGTCATTGAATGACTAGGTATTATTACAGTGTCCCTTGCCAAGTTTGGCCTAATATGACATGGATTGAGCTAATTAATATTGATGATCAAGTTTTACTATTGTTTTTGTATGCTTGGCTGCCTTTGGAATCCCTTCAAACTTCAGCAACCCTAATACTTCATTGCTTATCGCCATGAACAACAACTATCTGTTTTCTTTATGTCGTTCCATTGGAAACACATTAATGCTGTTGAGTTCCGTTTCTGTTGTTACATTAGATTCATAGCTAACGTTGTGAGTCATATGTTTAGTTACACCATCGCGACTAGATATCATGTCATTTTCGCCACTCACACCGATGTATTCATTACCGAAGTGCTTCAAAGCATTGTGAACTCTGCGTAACAAGATTCTCTTTCCTTCCTGTTTGGAAACTGTTAGTACAATTTCAAATTATTCATTTATTATTAATTAAATATTTATGCCTTTCCTTCGTGTTTGGAACTATTAGTAAAGTTTCAAATTATTTATTAATATTATTAATTAAATATTTATGCCAATATAAATAAATTAAAATATAGTTTAAACCAATGTTTTAAAAATTAGACTGAACGTGCCGGTTTGATCGATTGAGCCATCAACTGGAGTTTGATCCGACTAGATTCATTATGTTACCCGGAAATAAGTTGAAGCTATTCATGGGCTTTCCCTCTTTTCCTCTTTTTCAAAATAGAGTTTATGGCCCAAACCTAATATCCTCTTGTCTATTCAACCAGGCCCATATGTGTGTTGCTTCTTGTAGTTGCTAGTTGCGAGAGAGCAAGGCCTTGTTTGGAGACTATTTTTTAAAACAATTTTGAAAATAGTTTTTAAGAACAATTTTTGAAAATTGTTCTACGATGTTTTGCAGAACAAAAGTCTGTTTGAGAACTTAAAATGTTTTTAACATGTTTTTAATATTTTTATATATGTTTTAAAAATAATTTTTATTTCCACAACTTTATTTTTAATCATTATATATGTTTGTATAATTATTTTTTAAAATAATTTTCAAAAAACAAGTAAAAATAACTAAAAATATTCTCTGAAAACACTCTATTTTCTGATAACAGAAAACAGAAAACAGTTTCTGATTGTCAAACGTGTTTTCCAATTTTTTTGTTCTAGAAAACTGAAAAGTGTTCTTGAAAACAGTTGCCAAAGAGACCCTAAATTATTTATGGAGGATGTTGGCTTCCTACATTTTTTTATATGAAAAGTGACTTTATTTCAACCCTATTCCCTTGCTAAGGAAAATGGACAAAAGGGCCTCATGCCAAACCTACTTTTTTTTCTTTTTTTTTTTTTTTTGTGACAAAAATGCATTTAAAAAAGTATATATACATATTGCAAAATTTAAAATGAATATATTTTTCTATAATAAACATCAAAATAATATAAATAAATAAATTAATAATTTTGAAGATAGTACAATATATAGTTATCTCCAAACAAATTTAAATAATAAAATGTTACTTTATCTTAATAATTAAAAGTTACATTTTTAATAAATTAAAATTACTAATAATTTAATAAAATTTGTATTATTCTTATCATAATTTAAATTAGTTTTAAAATTTTTAATTATTTGTACATATTCTAATTTTTTATAATTATTTTTAATTTTAATAATATATAAATTATATATTTATGACATCATAAATTTGACCACGATCCAACCACTAGTCCAACTACTGAACTATGAATCAATAACCATGAGTTGTTTTTACCAAAATCATGAAATTTAAAATATATATATACATATATGTATGTATTTTTTTAAATGACAATTGAAGAATTATTTCTAAAATAAAAACGTATTTAAAATGTTTTCAATATGAATTCATGAAATTTTTTTCTACCAAAAATATCAAATTTGAAAAATATAGATTTTTGAAATGATTATAGTTTTAGAATTAATTGTCTCTATATCTATGGTAATTAGTATCATATATAATCCAACATTACTATTACAAATTATGGATAAAAAAATAGAGGATATTAAGAAAGAAAACAAAGGAAATGTCTATTTCATCGATGTTCAGATTTTTGTACCTTTCCGGGATACACAATATGGTGACCTATATGGAGCTTGGAGTCTCACAACCACACTAACTGCTCCAACTCATCAAAAACAGAAAGAATTTTTTTTTTTTTAAAAAAAAACCAATATCAACTAAATTGGGAATAGGTAATTACAGAAATGCCATGATATTCTAATACTCCCCCTCAAGATGGAGAATGTAAATTATGAATTCCCATCTTGCTAAGCAAAAACTTGAACTGATCTAAAATAATGCTTTGATGAGGAGTTCTGCAACCTTATGTAAGGATGAAACATGCATTGTTTTAAGATAGTCTGCTTGAATCTTCTTTTGCACAAGATGACAGTTGATCTCAATGTGTTTTGTCCATTCATGGAACATGAGATTGGCTGCAATATGAAGTGTTGCTTCGTTATCACATAATAATAGTGCTGGCTACTTATATTCAATTTGAAAATCTTGAAGAAGAGAAATAAACCAAACTAGTTCACAAGTAACATTAGCCATTGCTTGATACTTTGCTTCTACAAATGAACAAGATACAGTGCTTTGCTTATTTGATTTCCACGAAATCAACGACTATCCAAAAAATACACAAAAACCATTAATTGATCTCCTCATTTCTTTGTATGCAGACTAATTTGAATCCACAAAAGCATTTAGCTGAACTATTGAAAATGAAGAGAAATAGAGACCCTACCCCATAGTTCCTTTGATATACTATAAAACATGATGTACTGCTTGTAGGTGAGTTGTCCTTGGATTTGCAAGATACTGATGTAGACCCTCCATTTTGTCCTACTAGCACATGTCCTTTTACGTGTTCGTTTAGTACTTCACAATAATTCTCTGATGGCCCATTAGACACCACCTTGGAGACTTTGGTTGAGGGATTCATCTGACCCCATTGTGATTCTGGGCAACCTTAATTTAGACTTAGGTTTTTTCCTTCCTTGTTAGGATAACTTTTAGAAACATTTGGCCCATTAGGCACCACCTTAGACCCACTTGGGCGCTCTAGGCCCATTTAGATTCACTTAGCCCATTAGGCACCACTTTAGGCCCACTTAGACACCTTAGGCCCATTTAGATTCATTTGGCCCCACCCTAGGCCTATTTAAATACACTTGGCCCATTAATCCCCACCTTAGGCCCACTTAGGCACCCTAAGCCCATTTAGATACACTTGGCCCATTAGGCCCTACCTTAGGCCCACTTAGGTACCTTAGGTCCATTTAGATACACTTGACCTATTAGGCACCACCTTAGACCCACTTAGGCACCCTGACCCATTAAGATGCATTTGGTCCATTAGGCACCACTTTAGGCTCACTTAGGCACCTTAGACCCACCTAGGCACATCTGACCCACTTAGGTGTTTTTCTAGGTTTAGTTTCACTTAGATTTGTTTTCTTGTTTTTCTTTATTTATTTATTTTATTGATTGATTTTAGGATTAAGTGAGTTTTGATTTATTTTATCATATTTCATTATTATTATTATTTGTATTTTATTTTGTGATTGCATGAAAGGAATTTTTTTATTTTTGGTGGTTTGAGTTTGATACTTCGATTATTATTAAATGTTGCATTAGTTTAATTTTTTTATTTATTAAATATGTCTATTATTTATTTATTTATTTAGGTATTATACCTTTTATCTATTTATTCGTACTTTTTTATTTACTTATTTAATCACTTCTTCAAAATTTAGTGAAACCAATGTTGACTTTTAATCACTTGAATTGTTTCGACTTCAAATATGCATGAGATTGCCTAACTAATTTTTAATTGAATAATCTTGTTTTTTTTACCCTCTTTTATTTTATTTATCTTCGATCTCATAATTTTATTTCTTTTTTTCTTTCTTTTTATTTTTATTTTGCATGAGGAAACAGGCTGGTAGCTATAGGGAAAGAGGAATCATGCACCAATGTGGGATGGGAAGAATCATGCGTCGATAGAAGAAAGTAGATTTCCTCCATGCACACACATGAAAGGCGGCCACTCCAAAAAATGAACATGATACGCATGATATGGCATGGGAAATATCTTTGGGAAGGATGTTGGAGATTTAATACGGAAATTAACACACAATAATCTAGATCATTGAATTCTAACTCATCTCTGATAATAATAATAAAAATAAAACATTAATTAATTGATAGATTACATACCGTTTGAAGAACACGCAACCATGAGAGATTTCCCTTCAGTTTATAGATCTTAAATCCTTGATCTCTTCTTCTCCTTATCAAACCTTAATACACAGAATTGTTTTCTGTAATTGATGGAAGAGAGCACTCACCGCATATGAAGGGGTTTCTGTATATATATCTTATTGATAGGAGAAGAGGGCCAAGAATACACGTTCAAAAACCGTTCTGAACGTGTTATTCGAATAACTGTTTTTTATTTCAAATAATAATATTATAATTATTATAATTTACCCACTCCATCAAGGGTAAATATCTTTATAACAGTTTAAAGATATTGGGTATTCTTTTAATTGGCTAAATACTAGGTTAGTGGCCACCCACTTAATTTTTAATGTGGAAATAACAAAGGAACCCCAGGCTGCTATTGACTTTTGAGAGAATACAATACATGGACCTTTGAAAGGAAAATTACCAAAGCTATTTTGGTAGAGGAAAGGGAAAGGTTTAGTGTGTATATGGACGGAATGAGGGCTATGTTTAGGAAGGAGGCTTATGATCATGTTGGATTGGCGCGAATGATTGAGGCTCTCTTCGGGCTGGTGAGTGGTCTTTCCATGTTGGTGGAGTCAATGGGAGGGAGTGCAGAGGTGTATAGGGATGGAATGTGGGTTTTGTTCAGAAAAGGAGGGTTTTGATCATGCTGGATTGACGCAGATGATTGAGGCTCTCTCCGGACTGGTGAGTGGTCTTTCCATGTTGGTGGAGTCAAAGGGAAAGGAGAGGGTTTTCATGAGCGAGAAAAGGAGATTCGGTTTGGGTGGTCTTTAAAGTTTGGTTTTCTTTCAGTAGATTAAGAGACCAGAACTGGAAGAGGAGGTGCGACCGCACCATTGAGAAGAGGAGGTGCAACTGCACCATTGAGAGCAGAAAGTGCAACCGCACCATTGAGAAGAGGAGGTGTAGCTGCACCATTGAAAAGAAAAGGTGGTGCAGCCGCACCATTAAAGAGACAGAAAAGGAGGACAACTTGGGTGAGAAAGGAGAGGTTGGGTCAACTTTTTGGAGAGGCGATTAGCCCATGTTTGGGAAGTTTGGGGTTGCAGTTAAGAGGATAATCAATCCTTACTCTTTCAATGGAGTTCAATCCATGTTGAAGGAGGTTGGGTCAACTTTTTGGAGAGGCGATTAGCCCATGTTTGGGAAGGTTTGAGGTTGCAGTTAAGAGGAGAATCAATCCTTACTTTTTCAATGGAGTTCAATCCGTGATGAAGAAGGTGCATTTGCACCATTAAAAGAGACAAAAAATGAGGACAACTTGGGTGAGAAAGGAAAGATTGGGTCAACTTTTTTAGAGAGGCGATCAACCTGTGTTTGGAAAGGTTTGGGGCTGCTGTTTTGGAGAATCAATCCATATTTTTAAGAAGTTCGGGCTGCAAATAAGGCATCTCGAGGGGCTCACTGACCTAGGATTTTCACGGGCTGCAATCTTTTCAAATCGACATAGGATGCCATTTTGATACAACAGCGAGAGGTACCATTAGACTGTTTTAGGCCGGGATTTTGAGAAAAAAAAAGTTTGTTGGTTTGGAGATTTGGAGACATTGTAATCGAGAGGACAGAAATGGATAACACAACGACATTCTTTGCCACCAAAAGGATCCACATATTGTCACTTTGGAGAGAAAAGAAGCATCACGCACTGTTGAATGTTATGGAAATCTGAGGCTGCTAAGTTTCCACTAAACTCAGAGCATTTGAAGCCATCCTACCATGCATCCTTGGAACCATTATTGAAAATCCTACAAGCACTTTTGGTGGAAGATGGCCCATGAGTTTTGAAAAAGGCAAGTTAATTCCTTCCATTTAAGTTTTGATTCATGAATATCAATTTCAATTCATAGTTGTTTTAGAATTTTAGTTATTTAATTTAATTAATTCCGATTTCAATATATTTGCCTTATCAAGTTGTTAAGTTTAGTCTTAAATTATTCCCATTTAGCCTATTTGCTTTAAAATTCTTTAATTTTTTTAGTTTAATTATTCCTATGTGGTTATATTTGTGTTTTCAAGTCGTTAAATTTAGTTTGATTGATTCTATTTAATTCAAAAGTTTTGAGGTTTCTTTTTAGTTTATTAGGTTATTTGTTCCCTCGTGAATAAGTTGATGAATTTCTATGTGAATCTTAAGAATTCAATTAGGTATGTGAACTGTTACGTATTATAAGATATAGTGGTTTGAATTTAAAAATAATAAAAATTTGAATAAGTGAGCATAATTATTAGATGATAACTTAGTGGTTTGAATAATAAAAAAAATCCTTGAATTGAAACAAAGCGTGCCGCCAGGGATACCTTGGTGTTGGTGGCCTTAGTGATCGAATAAAAAATAAAAATTTATAAACTGAAATAATGCAATTACTCATGTAAAGAAAAGCTTGGATGTATGCTTGAATAAAATAAAGTTAATGGGAAATAATATATGCAACCATGTAATGAGTATTCTGCGTTAGCATTTTAAAAATAAAAATATTAAGTATATTGAGAAGAGCTCAATGGCTTCTATTTAGTTTATAATTTAATTCCCTTTTTTTTAAAAAAAAAATATTTGTTGTTAATTTTGAATACCCATGTTGGTGTGTGCATTTCATAAAATCATTTGTTATTAACTTTGAATATCCATATTAATTTATATTGCTCCTTAAATTATTAGTTTTTGGTTTTGATTTATCCATAAATTTGTGTTGTCCTTAAAATTATTAATTTTTATTTTGATCGATTCATGTTGATTTTCATTTTTCTCAGAATCCTTAGTCGTTGATTTTAAAGATCCATGTTAATTTATATTTGTCTTTGAGCAGTTAGTTATTGATTTTTGATGATTTATGACATTTTATGTTGTTCTTTAAATTATTAGATGTTGTTTTGCTGATCCCGATGACGTCTATTATTTCTTTGAAACTTAGTTGTAATTGTGATAATCTCATATTATTAGTTTCATTTTAAAACTCATTTATTAGCTCTTGATTGATTTATCTTAAGTTTAATGCATTTAAAGTTTTAGTGGTTAGTTCTTGATCGATATCTTGTGATCTTGCTTGAGGCCATTGGAAAATAATGATGGTTGGTCCTCGTCTCACAACTTTAGTTTGCTTATTTGTTTTACTTGGTGATTTTGTTTACTTTTGCTTTGCCTGGTATTTTGACTCATACATTTTATTGTTTTTAAATTAATTTATTTTATTTTAGAACACAACACTTTTCTCAAAAGATCCCTTTAAAAATCTATTTCAAAAACTCATTTAGAGTCCTTAGAATCAAAATCTCATTTTCTTAAATAACATGCAACCATGTCTTGATTGGTTTGCATCTTTCTCAGCTTCAATAAAAATTCTGGTTTTAAGTGGAACACGAATCTAAGCTTGTGATCCCAAACAAATGGGATAATTATAGGCTAGATTTGTGTATATCAATTGGGGAATTGATGAAACCCTTACATCAAAATCATTTTTTCAAAACTCATCTTTGGTAACACCTTTGCTACTTGTTGCAATCATATCTATTTTTTTAGGAATTATATACAAGATGTATGCGATAATTGTTGCTTTCATATACTTTGATAATTTTTGCTATGCTAATTAGATACCAAACATGCTAGGATTCTTTCCTTTAATAATCATTATTATCACTTTGATCTAACCCCCATGTCTTGTGGAAGCACGTTACAAGTTATCTATGCATAGTGTCTTTGGCTAATAGAGATTCCCTTCTTTGACCTGGCCACTTCAAGACTAAGAAAGTACATGAGTTGTCTGAGGTCCTTAAGCTTGAATTTACTATCAACAAAGCATATGAGATTTGCAATATTGTTAGAATCATTGTTGGCAACAATGATATCATCAACATACATAAAAATTGAAACAAAAGAGTTAACATTATTTTTTATAAACAATGAATGATCCGAGGATGATTGAGTAAAACCTTTCCTCAATAGCATACTTGAAAACTTAGCAAACCATTGTCTTGAAGCTTGTTTGAGGCCATAAATTAACCTATGCAACTTGCAAATAGTGTTAGGAGGAGTCTTCCCCTCATAGTGATATCCTTGAGGCAAGCACATGTAGACCTTTCCTTTAATAATCATCATTATCACTTTGATCTAACCCCCATGTCTTGTGGAAGCATGTTACAAGTTATCTATCCATAGTGTCTTTGGTTAATAGAGATTCCCTTCTTTAACCTGGCCACTTCAAGACTAAGAAAGTACATGAGCTGTCCGAGGTCCTTAAGCTTGAATTTACTATCAACAAAGCATTTGAGCTTTGCAATATTGTTAGAATCATTGTTGGCAATAATGATATCATCAACATACATAAAAATTACAACAAAAGAGTTAACATTATTTTTTATAAACAATGAATGATCCGATGATGACTAAGTAAAACCTTTCCTCAATAGCATACTTGAAAACTTAGCAAACCATTGTCTTGAAGCTTGTTTAAGGCCATAAATTGACCTGTGCAACCTGCAAATAGTGTTAGGAGGAGTCTTTCCCTCACAGTGATATCCTTGAGGCAAGCACATGTAGACCTTTCCTTTAATAATCATTATTATCACTTTGATCTAACGCCCATGTCTTGTGGAAGCACGTTACAAGTTATCTATGCATAGTGTCTTTGGCTAATAGAGATTCCCTTCTTTGACCTGGCCACTTCAAGACTAAGAAAGTACTTGAGTTGTCCGAGGTCCTTAAGCTTGAATTTACTATCAACAAAGCATTTGAGATTTGCAATATTGTTAGAATCATTGTTGGCAACAATGATATCATCAACATACATAAAAATTGCAACAAAAGAGTTAACATTATTTTTTTATAAACAATGAATGATCCGAGGATGACTGAGTAAAACCTTTCCTCAATAGCATACTTGAAAACTTAGCAGACCATTGTCTTGAAGCTTGTTTAAGGCCATAAATTGACCTGTGCAACCTGCAAATAGTGTTAGGAGGAGTCTTCCCCTCACAGTGATATCCTTGAGGCAAGCACATGTAGACCTTTCCTTTAATAATCATTATTATCACTTTGATCTAACCCCCATGTCTTGTGGAAGCATGTTACAAGTTATCTATGCATAGTGTCTTTGGCTAATAGAGATTCCCTTCTTTGATCTTGCCACTTCAAGACTAAGAAAGTACTTGAGTTGTCCGAGGTCCTTAAGCTTGAATTTACTATCAACAATGCATTTGAGATTTGCAATATTGTTAGAATCATTGTTGGCAACAATGATATCATCAACATACATAAAAATTACAACAAAAGAGTTAACATTATTTTTTCTAAACAATGAATGATCCGATGATGACTGAGTAAAACCTTTCCTCAATAGCATACTTGAAAACTTAGCAGACCATTGTCTTGAAGCTTGTTTGAGGCCATAAATTGACCTGTGCAACCTGCAAATAGTGTTAGGAGGAGTCTTCCCCTCATAGTGATATCCTTGAGGCAAGCACGTGTAGACCTTTCCTTTAATAATCATTATTATCACTTTGATCTAACGCCCATGTCTTGTGGAAGCACGTTACAAGTTATCTATGCATAGTGTCTTTGGCTAATAGAGATTCCCTTCTTTGACCTGGCCACTTCAAGACTAAGAAAGTACTTGAGTTGTTCGAGGTCCTTAAGCTTGAATTTACTATCAACAAAGCATTTGAGATTTGTAAGATTGTTAGAATCATTGTTGGCAACAATGATATCATCAACATACATAAAAATTGCAACAAAAGAGTTAACATTATTTTTTATAAACGATGAATGATCCGAGGATGACTGAGTAAAACCTTTCCTCAATAGCATACTTGAAAACTTAGCAAACCATTGTCTTGAAGCTTGTTTGAGGCCATAAATTGACCTGTGCAACCTGCAAATAGTGTTAGGAGGAGTCTTTCCCTCACTGTGATATCCTTGAGGCAAGCACATGTAGACTTTCTCAATTAAATCACCGTAAAGAAAAGCGTTGTTAACATCTAATTAGATAAGATGCCACCCATGAATAGTTGCAAAAGCCAACAAAAGTTTAATTGTTACCAATTTAGCGATTAGGGGAAATGTATCTACATAATCCACACTTTTTTTAGCTAAAAATTCAAATCAATGATTTATGATTATGTGTATGTTGTAATGTTTGATTATGTAGTCCAAGTGGGAGATTGTTGGAATTTTTATGTGTGGACTTACATAATCAATTTAATAATGTCATAAATCAGTGTTATTTATTTTTGCATTGTGGTCCATAATGGGACTGAACACATATTGTTGCTTGATTTTTTATGGGCTCACCCTAATTCACTTGACTGGCCCATTAAGTCAAGTGGTGGTCCAAATAATGTGTGTGATATATATATATGAATATATATATATAAAAGAAAAGGAAGGGCTCTCTCTCTCTTGCTTGGTAAGCTCCCTGCTCCTTCCTCCTTTGGCTCAAAGAGAGCACGCACTCTAGTTTTGGACTGAATCTGGGTGTAGAAGGGAAGAGCTCATTAACCCGTAATTCTCGCACCATCAAGCACTGGAGGAGCTTCAAGAACACCAGAAAAGAGGAAGAAATGGCCTTTCAAGGAATTAACCAAGGTGAACGTTTCCGTTTTTCCGTTCAATGCATGCTTAAATGTCAACATGTGATCCTATGCGGTTTAAATTTTCTTCAATTGGTATCAGAGCTTGCATGGATGACATTTGAGCTGCAATTTTGGGTTAATTTTTGGGTTTCCCGTTTCCTGTTGTGGAAGCCAATTTTTTTTGGAATTTTATTTCTCGTTTGATGTTGATTCTCTGTTTTCAAGCCCGATTGTTGTTGGAAACTTGTAGAGAATATTGTTTGGAGCAAAACCCATCATTTTATTTGATTTTTGGAGCTTGTTTGGTGGGATTTCGAGAATTAGGGCTTGCTTTTGTTCTTCCTATTATGCGTTTTTGTGCAAATTTTGGGATTAGATTGAAGGTTTGATGTTTGAGGATGGAAATCTAAGCGTTTTTTGTTGGAAAATGCCCAAAATTTTGGCCGAAAAAGGAAAAATTTTTTTTTCTCCTGCACCAGCCCGTGTTCAGCTAGAGAAGGAGATGAATAGTGATGTGATGACGTCATCATGACGTCATAAAAAAAAAAAAAAAAAAAAAAAAACCAAATTTTTTTTTTTGTTTGTTGCCTTGGTATTCTTGGATTGATTATGCATGTTGTTAGAATTATTATGCAATTGTTAAAATTGACTTTATTGGGATAATTATTATAATTATTGGTTTTATGGTATAATTTTTATTTTGTACCAATAATGTTGTCCAAGGTCAATTTTGTTAAATATTTCAATTTATTGAGGCAATGAAGCACACTTGTGTGATTGCCTATCGCAATTCCAAGTGTGTCAAATTGTGAAAATTAAAATATTTTGAATTTTATTCATGACAATAGTGAACATATGTGTGGTTGCCTATCGTGATCCTATATGTGTCAAATTGTCTTTGTTAAGATATTTTTTATCTCCCTCTTTTGATTGTTTTATTATTGTGATAACCAAGGTCCATACGGGTATTGTGATTGTCCTATCGATGATTATAATATTTGGTAGGATGCTTGGATTGGTGAAGGAAATTAATTTTATATTATGAACCGTACTAATTTTCTTTGCCCTTTCGGTAATAAAATTAGTGCATTTTGGTTGTGATATTTAATTGGTTGTCCTTACCGCCGTGGAATTTTAAAAATTCCAAGCTGTTGCTAAATTGAGAAATTCTGGAAACTAGCAAATGCATGATTTTGAAGTAACATGCATATTGCTTAATTTTGCTATTTTCCAGCTACTAGCAATCCTGGTATTACTCTGAAATTGTCTGCCATCAAACCTCTTACTGGAATAATTTTGAGGAATGTTTTGAGTCTTTCAATGTGCATATGACTATGCACATTTTGGACTGGGCTTTGAGAGTTGATAAGCCAAGTAAATTTGAGTTCTTCCATATTGTGGCACAAACGCCTAGGTCATATTTCTAGGCAAAGATTAGAGAGATTGGTTAGAGATGGTGAGTATTATGAGAGATATGATGAGACTGGACGGAATTCTGGACCATTCGCTAAGTTTCTGTTGGAATGCGGCATTGATGCTAGATATACAATGTCTGGCACTCCTCAACAGAATGGGGTTGCAGAAAGGAGGAATCGCACATTGTTGGATATGGTAAGGTGCATGCTGTCTAATTCCTCCTTACCAGAATTTTTGTGGGGTGAAGCCTTAAGGACTGCGGCATATATTTTGAATCAAGTGCCCAGTAAGTCTGTGCCTAAGACACCTTATGAGCTATGGTCAGGAAAGAAACCTAGCCTTCACCATTTCCATGTTTGGGGATGTAAGGCTGAGGTTAGGCCATATAATCCACAGTCAAAGAAACTTGATCCTAAAACCATTAGTGGTTTCCTTGTTGGTTATTGCATTGGATCAAGGGGTTCCAGATTTTATTGTCCATCTCATACCACCATGATTATTGAATCAGACAGGGTTGTATATTTTGAAGATGTGAGCTCTGTTGATGAAAGATCTAGTGGTATCTGAAGTTTGATAGTATTATCACCCAAAATGGTTTTAAAGAGAATACAGTTGACAGATGCATATATTTGAGGGTCAGTGGGAGTAGTTACATATTTCTTGTTTTATATGTTGATGATATACTACTCGCATCAAATGATCCTGACTTGTTGATTGAGACAAAGCACATGTTGTCAACCCATTTTGACATGAAGGATCTTGGTGAGGCCTCTTATGTCTTGGGCATAAAGATTCTTCGTGATAGGGCTAATGGAGTGCTTAAATTGTCTCAAAGAACCTATATTGAGAAAATATTGAAGAGGTTCAATATGCACAACTGTAGTTCTACTAGAGTGCCAATTGTGAAGGGTGATAACTTTTCAAGGGCTCAGTGTCCTCAAAATGATGATGAGAGAGAGGAAATGAGAACTATTCCTTATTCATTTGTGGTGGGCAGCCTTATGTATGCTCAAGTATGTACACGCCCTGATATTGCTTTTATTGTGGGCATGTTGGGAAGGTACTTGAGCAATCCTGGGAGTCAACATTGGAAAGCTGTTAAGAAGGTCCTTAGGTATTTGCAAGGAACTAAGGACTTAATGTTGACATATCAGCGCACCAGCTTACTTGATGTAGTTGGGTTTTGTGATGCTGATTTTGCTGGCTGCATAGATGATAAGAAATCCACTACGGGGTATATTTTTATGATGGCAGGAGGAGCTGTATCTTGGAAAAGTGTCAAGCAGACACTTACAGCATCCTCAACTATGGAGGCAGAGTATGTGGCATGTTATGAGGCTTGTTGTCATGCTATGTGGATGCGGAATTTCATTTCAGCTTTGGGAGTTGTTGACTCCATTTCTAGACCGCTGAAATTATTTTGTGATAATTCCGCAGTTGTTGCTTTCTCCAAGAACACTAGGAGTATTTCTCGCTCCAAACATATTGATGTAAAGTTCTATTTTGTTAAGGAGAAAGTGGCAGAGTCTCTTGTTGATATTGAACACATGTCCACAAAAAGTATGTTGGCGGATCCATTAACAAAAGGCTTACCCATAGTTGTGTTTCATGAACATGTATCTCAAATGGGGTTGTTGGAAGCCTAGGTTGTATTAAGTTAGTGGGAGCCATTTTTTGGTATTGTAATACTATGTTATTGTTGAAAGGATTGCTATTGTTGTACATTTCCCTATGAATCAAGCAATGAAGCATGTATGATTGCTTTTGATTATTTATTTTGATGAGATTCTATGGGACATTGATTTATGATTATGTGTATGTTGTAATGTTTGATTATGTAGTCCAAGTGGGAGATTGTTGGAATTTTTATGTGTGGACTTACATAATCAATTTAATAATGTCATAAATCAGTGTTATTTATTTTTGCATTGTGGTCCATAATGGGACTGGACACATATTGTTGCTTGATTTTTTATGGGCTCACCCTAATTCACTTGACTGGCCCATTAAGTCAAGTGGTGGTCCAAATAATGTGTGTGATATATATATGAATATATATATATATATAAAAGAAAAGGAAGGGCTCTCTCTCTCTTGCTTGGTAAGCTCCCTGCTCCTTCCTCCTTTGGCTCAAAGAGAGCACGCACTCTAGTTTTGGACTGAATTTGGGTGTAGAAGGGAAGAGCTCATTAACCCGTAATTCTCGCACCATCAAGCACTGGAGGAGCTTCAAGAACACCATAAAAGAGGAAGAAATGGCCTTTCACGGAATTAACCAAGGTGAACGTTTCCGTTTTTCCGTTCAATGCATGCTTAAATGTCAACATGTGATCCTATGCGGTTTAAATTTTCTTCAGAAAGTTGTTGAGTTCTTCCCAAAGAACCTTGAATCGAGTGTGGTACGTATTAATGTCAAGAGCTCCTCGTTGCAGTGCGATGAGTTGCTTACGAAGCTGAAAGATCAGAGGAGCATTACTCTGACAAAAGCGATCGCGTAGATCCGTCTAGATCTTTGAGGCTATTATAATATACATTAAACTATCAACAATTTCCCGAACTAAGTTTAAGAGCCACGAAATCATCATGATGTTGCAGCAATTCCAAGAATTGAAGAGAAGATCATTGGGCATTGCACGTGGAATAGTGTCGTCCACAAATCAAATTTTGTTTTTCACAGTTATGCCATAATCATAGCTCTACTTCACGTATTGTAATTACCCTCAGCCAAATGGTGCGAAACGAGTACAAGACTAGTATGATCCCCGTTGTGAAGATAGAATGGACTCTTAGTATTTTCCATCGGTGATGATTCGGAGGATCCAATCATAACTCATGTTGGATTGGTTGGGGGAGGGGGGGTGGTGGTGGATGGGTATAACTTAAAATATTTCTTAAATGAGGAGTTGTTTAACCCAATTTAGTCCTGTGAGATATTAAGGATAAACAACATAATCAAAATACTCAAACAAATAAATAAGTATATATGGGGCAAAAGAATTTTTACATGGAAGCCCACACTAACTGTGGAGATAAAAAACCACAGGGTCTAAGACCTTAAATCTAAATCCACTATATAAGATCAAGTCACATAGATTTACCTGATTATTCTACCCTAAAGACTTACTCTACAGTATCTATAACTTGATCCACATTTACGACATAACAATCTCCAACTGCTTTAGATAATACACTTCAACCTTGTTGAAGGGACGTTAGTTTTCAAATAACCCTAGATTCAATGTTTTGAATCCTTGATGAGAGATTGAGAATGGTGACAAGGTAGGCTTACTCCTATGAAAAAGTATCCTACCCTATAAGGGTTATAATATGGTATATATAAGCATATAAACCTTAAGGGATCAATATCCCAAAGTTTCCAAACTCAATTTGCATGAAATATCAAAAAATATTTTACCACATTATGGCAGATTCTACATGGGAGCTTGAGCGCAGTTAACCGTCGCTCGAGCACCTCAGGTGCTTAAGTTTGGTTAAGTGCTTGAGTGGTCCCAATGCTTGAGCGTTGTTTCCATTGCTCGAATAATCTTACATTTTTCAAAAATAAATTAATTTAAGCTTTTTAATTCAATAAAAAGAAACCAATGCACCTAATCCTTTAAGCATCTAGCTTGTCATAAGCCAAACCTTTGTAGACTTACATTTGACCTTTTGTTTGAGTGAACAACAACTTTGAATTTTCAATGGAGAGTAAGTCTCTACCTAGAAAGATTCTTAAGGTAGAAAATAAATTGAAACAAAATTGTCAACATACAATTAAGACTCATTGTCCTAACATATGTGTCAACTAAAGATGAGATACTGTAGTTGTTTAATTTGATATTTGTTTATTTTTTTATTTTAATTTCTTATCTCAAATGATGCTTTCATATTTTATTTTATTTCACA
This sequence comes from Vitis riparia, assembly GCF_004353265.1. Classification (NCBI taxonomy): domain Eukaryota; kingdom Viridiplantae; phylum Streptophyta; class Magnoliopsida; order Vitales; family Vitaceae; genus Vitis; species Vitis riparia. The sequence goes on from NC_048440.1 coordinate 1,962,381, forward strand.
TTTTTATTTATATGTATACATATATACTACAAATGGACTGCCCAAGAGCGATTTGGACTTCTAGAAAACCTAGCTCCATCCTGTTGCAGTAGCTCACACTATAAAGCATGTATGAGCAACTATTGGTACCTAGGTTAGAGTTGCAATCTCGATCACCCACATTATAAAGAGTAGAGAGCTTCCTTTTAGTTTCTTGTTCTCTGGTTGACTTCTCACATATGCCAATTATTAGAGCAGTGGCTTCTACCACTAAAAGGAAAAATTGATAGTATCACAATATAATGGATTTGAGGCTTCATCAGAACGTGGAGAAAGGAAGGGAAGATATATTAAGACTACAAGTGCTCTTAATTATGAACACAACAAATTTTGTTTTCTATAAGTTTTGGTTCATATTATTTCCCATATGTATGAATTTTAGTTTCATTAAATTAGATTGATCTTAAAAATACATAACACTTATTAAGTTCATGTCTCAATTATTAATTAAGGAAACTCTACTTATAATTTTGAAAGCATTTTTTATACTCTCACTAAGGAGTGCATAGAAAAGAGAGTAGGAGAGTGAATGATCAAAATGACTATTGGATGAACTTCAAAAAATATAAAAGTGAGCGTTATGGATCAAGGTTATGCTCTATTCTTTATATACTAACTGTTATTATGAAGTTTGATGTTAAATACTAAATATTTAAAAATAAATAAAATTGGTATCATAGTCTGGTTAATTATTTGTGTATTTAGTTTTTTGTTTTGTTTTGTTTTTTATTTTTTTATTTATTTTGGATGTGACAAAGAAACCACAACTTCAAATTAAAAGAAAATTTCTAAAATATAGAAGAAATGCATGACTTGAAGTTATGGAAAAATCTCATGTAGAAAAACCATAATTGGGTGATACAGAGAAATCTCTTTATGACGAAAAAACCATAACCTACAGGTGCTATGAAGAAATCTATTCACTAAAGAAGACGTGTATAGCTACAACCAAAGACTGAGGGAAAAGTATAAGACAAAGGGTGACTATAAGCTAGGGGTGTAGGCCAACTAGACCATGATGAAGCGTGACCATAAGGGCGCATTGATAAATTAATGAAAAAAAAAAAAAAAAGCTAAAAAGGGATAAACGAAAAAAAATAGGTATTAGATTTCCTATATGAAATTAATTGTTAAGTTTTCATAGGTCTTTATTCTATAGTTCCGACCACTTGTAATAGTGTGACCCGAATATTTGAAGCTAAGGCCGTAGCCATATTTTTTCCCTGGCAAAGGCTTTGTAGGGGCTGCAACTATATTATGATTGTGACCATAAGCTTCTAAAAGTACAAATGTTAATAGCACTAAGAGTACTGGTTCTCTGCCGGAGACGCTGCCACCGTTCTCACTACCAGCATCACTTTCTTCCGACCAGGTTAGTCTTCATTCTTTCCTTTTGGTTCATCCTTACTTTTTGGGTTATGGTTCTTTGTTTTCAATGGTAAACAACTGTTTAGACGAACATTTTTGCTTCCCCTAGGCTCTTCTTGGGCCCTATTTCTCTGGATTTTGATTTCTAGAAACCTGTTTGTGGTCATCCCTGATGGTTTTTTAGAGCGGGTTTGGTCCCTCACTGCCGGTACTTTTCGGTCCTTTAGGTTTTTGGTAGTTTTAGGGTTTTCCCTCCCTTTGGTGTTAATTTTCTTGTGTTTTCCCGCCCAGGACTTTGCTCATTCAGCCCATTCTCCTCGTAAATGGAAAGACGAGGTGTGATTTTAATGAGTGGAAGGTCTCATCGGTGCGGGATTGGGGTTTCTTACCCTGACCGCTCCAGGGATCGGCTCATGGATGAGCTGAGAAGAGTTCCAAGCATGTTTCCAAATTCCCAATTCTGTCAATATTCAACTTACTTCAAATGATGACGCCCAACCGACAAATGATCTACTTTACAATACTATTCACTTCACTAAAGAACAGTTTGCCACTAGTCTCCGTTTGCCCATCCCTTCCCTGGTGAAGCAATTTCTGCATTACTCGGATATTCCTCCCTTGTACGTTTATCCCAAAGTCATTAGGATTCTCATGGGATGCAGTATGCTAAATATGTTGTTCCAGCAGGACATCACTTTATTCGAGATTCTGCTTATCTACGCGATCAAGATGAGCACTTGAGAAAGGTTCATTTTGACCGCCCACACCCCTTCTCTACAGATGGCCATCAGATTGCCTAACTCAAGTAAGGGATGGGCAAAAGGAAAAGTCATAGTGTCCGGGCTGTGGAGCGGCACCTCCAACGGGCCGGATCGTGAGTTTTGTCCGAACCGCACTCTAGATTCACCAAGCATGAAAATTTACTTTATCCGTTTACTTTCAGTAATGCGTGAGATTAATACTTGTTTTCCATTGCAGATAAGAAGAAAAGAGGCACCTAAAAGAGTGGGTGGAGAAAGCCTTGTGGGCGCGTCTCAACCGCCTTTTTGAGATCGAAGCTACCGAGTGGAAGTACATGGTTCTTCTCATAGAGAAGAATTTGAGGGGGGTTATCGAACCACTTGTCTCTGTTTGTGCCTCAAGTTCTTCCCAACATCACCTCGACTCTTACTGTTCTCAGGGAGCATTTTTTCATAAAGGACTTGAAATTTTACAAGGTTCCCTGCATGGTAGATGACGAAGCATGCCATGCTGTCTTGACTGCTCGTGAGAAGAAATGCTAAGAAGGCACCCTATGCCAGGCGTCCACTTCTCGGCTAACTTAGAGCCACTTGAAGAAGTGGGCTCGCCCTCAAGCTTCTTCAGAGGAGGATTCGTCATCTGATTCTACAAGGGACAAAGGATTCGTCTCAATTTTGAGAGGATGAGAAGATGAAATTAGCTTTGAAAAAAAATATAATTAATTATTATGTAAAGAGAAGACAAATTTTAAAAATTTGATAATTTGGTAATATACAAGAATATTAGGTGAGTTATAAAAAAAAATAGTAGTGAATATCCTAAAATTAAGCAAAACAAATATAATTTCCTAAAGAGAATAAAATATATTAATGTTTGATTGCTCTTAATTTATGGAAATATTGATTGGAGTGGATTTTTGTCATTATGCACTTGATTCTGTGAATTTATTTCAATTATATGATTCTACCATTTTGTGTTCTCCTTGACAATTTCTACTTTGCTATTATGCGTATGTCTTTTATTATTTCCCTTAATATGCTCCCTTAAGTTAAAGTAAGAACGAATATAAACACCTAGCTTGTCTTGAAAATGGTGAAGACACCCTTCTACAATATATGATAAAGATGTCAAATTATTATTATTATTATTTAAAGCATTGTAATGCATAACAAAGGTGGAACCTGTTCCCTCAAATTAGAATTTCTACCTCCATAATTATTTCGCCCATGATTGTGTTGATCAAATAGAAAATTGTGCATGTTCCATGAACATTTTCTCCTCGTTTTTTTTTTAGTAGTGACTGATTGCTCATGTCTTTGAAGAGCTAGTATGAATTAGATAAAATAAGAATAAGGTTGTTTAGTAAACATAACAAGTGAAAAAAATTTCCACACCTTTGCCCTACACCACAAGCCAATTGAAAAACTGTCTTAATTTGAAATTGACTTTTAATTGTTGCAAGATTTTCATATATATTTTTTTCAAATCTCTTAAATATTCTTTATGAAATTATTACCTCTTTTTAGAGAGTCATCAACATATTTTTTTCAGTTTTTTTCTTTTTCTTTTTCCTTTCTCAAATGTGATAGGGAGCAATTGCTCTTTAAGAGAAGCTCACACCTCATACACCATGTTAAAACCAAAGACAACGCTAAAAATGACAAGTCTATCATTATTGATCCATAGCTTATATTATAGGATAAGACTTTATTTTGCCTCCCTCACCATCCTTAATTTATTTAGTAGGTTTTTCTCTACTTAAGAGATTAAAATCAAACTAGAACATTAATAGAAGGTTTGGATATTAAGGTAATTTTTTTTTTCCTTTTTCTTGTTGAATAGGAAGACATGGTTCATGAGGGTAGGTTGAGCCTTATATGGCATTCAACCATGATCATTTTTAGGTGACCCATCATTTGGCTTTGTACTAAGTGAGCCTTTTAGAGAAGGCCCAAGTTTGAATCTCCTCCCCTTGTTCCAATACCATGAAAGTTTGATAATTTAGCAATGGAATCATAGTTGAGTTGCACTACTTCCTTTTAGAAATTTATACAAGAAATGTATAGTGAGTTATACAAAGAAAAGAGTAATGAATATATCCTAAAATTAAAGACAACAAACATTATTTCCTAATTTATGGAAAATATTGACTAAAGTAGATTCTTACTAGTATGCACTTGATTTTGTGTATCTCATTCATTATTTCTATTCTGTCATTTTGTGTTCTTAATTATTTCTATTGTTGTGATTTTGTATATCTTTTTTATTATTTTCCTTCATAAAATTTTAAAAATGTAGCACATTAATTTTCTTTCAATTTTTGTGAGAACCTAAAAGGAAATATGATTTCAAAAAGATAATTTGCTATCAATTTACTACGATTAATAGGAACAATAATGGGGGCAAAAAGCGTCTTTCCCCGCCTCTTTTTTATTTACATTATGCTTTAGTGACTGCTATAACATCATGGATAATTAGTTAAAAGAATGTGGCTAAGTGATCTCTAAATATCTCTTAAGTGGTGTTTATTTTTTGGTTGAATAGAAAAAACAACATAACTAAGCTGAATATATTAATAACAAATTTTAGTTTAATAGAAAAAAATCAAATATTGTGGTTTTTTATATTTGGAAAAAAAATAAACACCTCTTTGATGGTACACGAAGTCATTCTTGTCTTAACATGTAGATTTTCCCAACTCTGCATATAATTCTCAAGCATGGTCGAGTGACAAGCCTATTATAAACTATTTCTGCCAACATGTCACTTAGACTCAAAAGGTAGAGTTGACACAATAACTTGGTGGAAACTTCACCTTCAACTCCTTAGATGTAACTATATTCAATTTTCTCATAACTATAGCATTATTAAATTGAATATTAAATATTTGATGATCTCATTCGAAAACCAATTAGTCTCCAACCATCATTTGAATGTAAGAGTTGCGTTGTTGCTTAGTAGTGTGCTTATAATGCTGCCAAAAATAGTATTTGACTGTGAATGCTTTGGTAGTGTGCTTAAATGCGTATCATTTATATTCCTTGTTTTGCATTTTTAGGCAACATAGTGGCTTTTCATCATAGTTGATTGTGCTATTTAAATACCATATTATTTTTCTATGACCAAAATTGTATCCCATTCCATCCACTCTAGTGAAGAAACACAAGAATAAGTAACAACATCTTTTAGTAATTCTAATTAATTACTTTTTTATAGCGTTAAAAGAAGAAGAAGAAGAAGTATGAAAATTAATTTGTTGATGCATTTCATATGAAATTATTAATATACTTAAACATTAAATGTTCAACAAAGTATCCTGTTAAAACTTCATCTTATTATGTCATGTGGAGATTGATGAAGTTTAATTTAAGTAAATTCTCAATCCTTCTTTATCCTTATTTATTGTAATTTAGGTAATCTCAACACATAGAATTACGAACCTATGGCATGAGAAATGAGGTTCCTGCAGTTAATAAGACGAGAGTATGGCATCTGGATTTCAGCAACATGGGATTTAAAAAAAGTGCTTAAGAGAAAGGTATATGTATGTATGATCATATAGAACATGTTAGTAAAGGGATATATGCATAATCACAGAAATTGTAAATGTGAGAAAAAGGGATATAGAGGCACATAGTTTGATTCTAAGTATGTAGTTCATTGCCTTTGTACCAATAATTAATGGTTCGGTATGTGGGAAAGAGTTACGAAATTAATCTTACTAAATGGGTTTCTCCGGATGGAGAAATCAAAAGCATTGATCTAAGCCAACATGAAAGGTGGAGAGAACAAACACTTCTTTAGCAAAATATAAAGAGAGTTCGTTGCTTAAAGCAAAGGTAATTGGCAGAAGAATAAAGGCTTGTAAAAGTGTAATGAGAGTTCTTTGCTTATGATAGAAGTATCCATAAGCATTAACAACCTTTTCTTACTTTGCTTTATTCTTTTGTTCTTATTCTCTTTTTCCTCTTCTTGTCAACACAAGAAATTCCTTTCTTCTGTTGTTCTTGTTGTTCAAATCATGACAAAGAATAATAATAGAGAGAAAAAAATTAAGAAAAACGAAAATAAAACACATAACATTTACGTGGTTCGCCTTAAGCTTGCATTCATAGGTGAAGACGAAGAAGAACTTTCACTATTGTTAAAGGAGATTACAACTCTTCAAGCTCTCAAATCCCAAAGTCTCAATTTATGCCCAAAAAGAGACTTACTATTTTGGTCAAAATCTCTTCTTATATTTCTTCCTAATTACAAAAGAAGTTTCTATATATATGAAACCCAGGGTATAATTGTCAAAGATACCTTTTCCTAAAAAAAAGAAAATCTTATAATAAGATATTTTCTATTATAATAGGGAACTCACTTTTATGAATATCTTCTATTAGGAAATTATTAATACAATTTGAGACACTTTCCAACAACTCGGACCAAAAGAAAAGCCCATAGTATAAGCACATGAGATCGCGAACATAAACTGCATGCACTGACATATCTTACTGAAATTCATGTCATTATTGCAAAAGTGAAAATGTCTGTTGATCATTTACTTTATATATGTTTGGTTCTCGATAAATTTGAATAAGAATGTAAGGCAAGAAATTAAGTAGAAAAAAAAAATAAAAAATTAATTAATTAATAAATTATTTTTACATATTTTTTAAATTTATTTATTTACTTGTCCTCATAAACATGAAATGATTTGAAAATAAATGAAATTTCTAATTTAATAAGATCTAATTATATTTTACTATTTTTTCATATAATTAAAAAAAATTATTTTTCCTTAAACATTTTTTCTGGTTTGGAACTAGGATTAGAGGTGTCTGAAGATCACACCGGAGAAAATGAGATCCCCTCCATTCTCATTTCCTACATATTAGAGAAGTGTTGCAAGCTGAGAGCATCACCCCATCAACACCCATCAGAACGAAGAATGGTCCCTACAACGCCATCAGGGCATTGGAAGATTGTGTCATCTTGTCGGAGAATCGTGAACGCCGTAGCAGGGTTGGCCCCTTGCATGGCTACTCTCTGACTGAGCATTGACTTCTGTGCATGCAGAACCAAAAGACTATTGCTTAAAATAAAGAAAAAGCTTCCCACTGCAAGACAAGATGCGGTAGAAATGGTGCAGCAAGTTCATAATTCAATGTTTTGGTGAATAGGAGAAGGAGATTATAGGTCAACTTGTGAATGAGAAGAGACGCGCAGTAAAAACGTCCCTTGCCCAACTAGGTTTTACTAACTAGTTTTCTTCCATATTAGGATTTGCTTATCTTAAATTCTTACGGGACACACAGTGAAAGACATGTTGCAGTTGTTAGAAAATCAATTAAATAATTCCAACAGCAGTGGTACGTTGAACAAACCTTATCCAAAATGTACCACTAAGGGGATGTGCAGTATATCCCAGTCCTACTCTGTATTTCACGCTTTGTTGTTTTATACTTTTTATACGTAGTCTTGTGTAACTTCATCCCATGAATTTGCAACATGATTTTTAATTTTTTTATTATTTTTAATCTAGTTTCATGTATTTATATCTTTTTATCTTATATTTATACCTTTATTTAATGCACTAAATTTTACAAACATATTTGAACCATTTGAATAGATTTTACTTAAAATGCCTTTTATTTCCACTATGATTTTACCATTTACATTGAAGTCTTATCCCGACATTTTTAAAACATTAATTATCAATGTGAATTAAAACAAAAGAAAAGAAGAGAAGGGGAAGGCTCTCCAAAAAGGCTAAAACACACAAATTTAACTATAAAAAAATAATTTTAGTTTTTATCTATTAATTTTATGAATTTATATGAAAAATGAAATTATAAATATGTATGATATAGGGCTTTTTTTTTTTTTTTTTAACCAAATACATTAAATTTGACATAATTTTAAAAAAAATGATGAGTCTACTTGGTCATGTGGTTAAAAAATAATTTTTTATTTTTAAAAACATAAATTTATTTTTAGAAATTTATAACATTGTTATGTTATTTTCTCTATTTTCAATTTTTGAAAAACAAAGTGAAATAAAAACAACTGTTAAAAAAAGAGAGTAAAAGTTGACCTATTTTTGAAAACAAAAAGAAAAATGAAGAAATTAAGAAAACTATAAAAACAAATAAAATTGAACATGATATAATTCTTATTCTCTTTCTATCATTCATATTCTCTCTTTCTACAATCCAATATCAATATTGAAAATCTTCAAATATGATATTTGTTTGAATTACACGTTTTTTTTTAAGTTGCTCAAAAAAATTTCATTAAACAAATCAAATTGTACTTGATACATGATATTTATTAATTTTTAAAAATAATTTGAAACTCAAAAAATGAAATAGTTAGTGCTAAAAAGTCATGAAACTCAATGATATTAGACAATCATAAACCAAAATTCATTTTGAATAAGTTGACTAATTTGTTCTTTATACAAAATCATATTTTTTGCAAAATCTCCTATTAATATGCTCCATTAATATGAGTTATTTGAGGTATTAATGTTGGACTTTTGTACTCCTATAAAAGGTTCTTAGAATGAAAAGAAAAATTATCCCGAGCAAGAAAAGTTTCTTAAAATTCTTTCTCCGATTCTCTTTTATTCTTCTTTATATATTTTTGAGATTGTATATATATTTTTCCCTATTCCTCTTTATAGCTTGCATTTCATTTATTCTCGGTTTATACACATTATCAGCAAGAATTGACTTAAAGGTAATTTTCTAATCTAGAACTTAGGGTTGTTAATATAGAATAAGTTTTGCATATTCTATTAGCATTGATTTTATTCATTTAAATTATGTTATATATAGTTACAAGCTGTAAACAAATTATTTGGCTTTGTTGTAGTCAAAAGTTGTACACAAATCTCATTTCATATTATTATTATTAGATGTTTTGTGCAAATTCTTATATAGCCAAAAGCTATATAAAAATTACTCTTACAACCAAAAGCTAGCTATTTAGAAATAATTTTATATTTTATAAAAATTAATCTAAACTTATGTAAAATTTATTTTATATTGAAGAATGCACTGGTCTTATTCATTATTATTATTATTATTTACATGTAGTTGATCCTATTAATATTATTTGTCATATAAGAAAAGTTTTTTGACAATGTTGAATCTCACATAAATCAAATTTGTGACATTTGACATCTTGAAAAAGAACTATCTATTTTTTATCATTGATGTTGAAATATATCTTGATGTAATGAATCCTTGAATTATGATCAAGGAAGGAAATTAGGCATCTTTGTAAGATCATATAAAAGTGCTAATTTTTCTTCATCATCATCTCCATGAAGATTTAAAAAAATGAGTATCTTACGGTAAATGATCCTTTCACTCTACGGAATGATTTGAATGAAAGAAATGACCAACAAAAGCAATGATTTTCTCAAAAGCTCAATATGACTGGATGCACCTAAGGTTGTAAGATTTTAAAACTATTAGTAAATACAACTTTATATTGTTCAAAATCAACTCTCAATTAAAGTTGCGTGGAGAAAAAAAATCACAGAAGAAGATATGTTGGAATTTTTATTTTATTTTATTACATTTCATGCCTCGAATGTTCTTTTGTAGTAGCAATATTGAGTGTAGATTTACCAAATATTCTAAATTAGTATCATGTCTTCTTGTTGCTATACATATAATGAGCTTTTAATGAGAAATCATCGGTTTTATCTAATTGGTTATGAATTCTGTGAAGTGAATACAACATCATCCCAAACTCATGGATGTAAATAAGGATAAGGACGTGATCATGGTCATGGTCATGGAAGGATCTTCGATATGATGGTGCTCACGATAGTCATTACTCAGATTTCCAGAAAAAGAAAACCTCATTGTACCACTAAAAGTGGAGTAATATTGAGGTAACATGAGAAAATGATAAGTGTTCATGGGATAAACCTTCTCAGCCCTCTTCTCGTTACCAAAAAAAAAAAAGTATATTTTGTCAATTATCGAAATATTTTAAGCTACCAAATAGGTACCATATCCAACTAATCCTAATTTAAAGCTTTGTTATATGTAATGAATTCTAATTATTAAATATATTATGAGGAAATAAGACCAAGGTACTTATCATATCTTAGAAAGACCCGTCCATGTTATGAATCTTACTTCCTTTCCCACTAGTGATTTATGATATATCATGGTCGTATTTTTAGGATGATGTGACTATAGAAGCAATTGGGCTTTTGTCATATTCATATCCTCCAGTTGCCTGTGGAGTAACATCGAAGCTTATGGTCTGTTTGAGAATTGTTTTTAAGAATGATAAACACAAAATATGTTTAACAACCAAAAACTATTTTCTATTTTATTTTTTAAGAACAAAAAATAGAGTGTTTTTAGATAATATCTTTTAATTGTTTTATATTATTTTTATTTATTTTCTGATAACTGTTTTAAGACATAATTATATAAACATATAAAATAATTATAAATAAAACACTAACTATAAAAATTATTTTTAAAACATATTTAAAAATATTAAAAACATATTAAAATATTTTAAGTTTTTAAACCTACTTTTCTATAAAAATTAGAAAATAGTTTTCTTAAAAACTATTTTTTCTAATTATTATTATTATTATTATTATTTTACTTATTTTAATGTGATTCTAGTACTCTTCTAGTGTACAAATTGTTTACGTGTCCTGCACTTAATGGCTTCTCGGAACCCCATGAAAGACAGTACATCAGGGCTTGTTGAGTGACCTCTGGAAGGCTTATAACAAGTTTAGTGGCAACTGTGACATGTTTTCCAAAAATATTTAATTACCTTTTCTTTTTTCATCATATTTATAAGTATAATTTAAAATATCGATAAATACAGATATATTAGTACTTGAATTTTACGGATATATTAAAAATATTGAAAAAATATCGATAACACAAAAATTATTCAAAATTTATAGAAATATATAGAAAAGCTCCAAAAAATGATAAAATAAATAAAATATACATGTTAAAATTATTTTCTAAGTGTAATTAACATATATATTGTTAATGAGAAAAATATTGGTAAGTAAGGATAAATCAATCTTAATAATTTATTATTTGTCTAATTAAATTAATTTTAATTTATAAAATATTAAAACTTCATTATTATTTTTTTAATTTTAGTTTTTTAATAAATTTATATTTTAAAATAAAAACATTCAAATTAAATAAAATTAAAATGATAAATATAAAAAATTAAAAGTGAAAGTGATAGTAACTTTTAAAATAGGATTAATGAGATAAATGATAATACATTTAATATTAAAATTATAATTTATTTAATTCAAATGTATTCAATAATGTAAAATAAATGATGATGCATATATGTTTTTTTTAATATTTATATTTTTTATATTTAATTATCATATAAATGATATTAAAAAATATTTATTGAAAAAATTATAATGATGGTTTTTATAAATTTATTTATTAATTAAATAAAATTTAATGTAAAAAAATTATAATTAATTAATTAATTTTTTAATAATGAACTTTAACAAATTTATCATTAACATATATTATTAAATGCGAACTTGTTCCAATGGTAACAGGCATAAACTCAAGCTTTTTGGCTTGGGTTCGAATCCCATATATTTTTCAGCAACTTAAGCATAGACAGGTTCTTCATAGTTTTCATGTGAAAGGTACCCATAAAGGAGACGATTATGAACGAATTGAAGTTATACCTTGGAAGTGCTATTAACGGTCTCTACTTGCACTTAGGGAGACGATTGTTGTTTTAAGATAGTGTGTTCTCGTGTGTCTCATCAAACCAAGTTAACTTTTCTTATTTTCACTAATTTTATTTTTGGTAATCTTGATTTATCAATTGTTATGTGTTAAAATTTATAAGTTTTTGTCTGGTAGGAAAATATCCTAACAACTTCTTCATGAAGTCTATTTCAGATATATTTCTATTAAGACTGTGCTCTACTGCATGGCAGGTGTAGATACGGATTGAAAGTTAGCATACCAGAGGATGAGGATGAAAGAAGCTTTTATCCAGTGGGAGATGTAACAAAAGAAGATCAAAGGCAGCACTGAAATTTCCCTTGCCCAGTCCATTTTTAGTGGCCACTTACAGGATGGACAGTGAAACATGCACGAGATCCAGGATGAAGTGAGGAATATATCTATCCTTGGCTAGCTTTTCCACGAAGTATAATAGATTATTGTAGTCTAAGGAAGGAGGGATTCCTTGGTGCACAAGGGCGTGATCCGGTCGATAGCTTCTTTGCTCCAGTCTTAATACTTCATTTTGCCTTTAGAATTGCTAGCTCCAGCATTTGTGTCATTGTCTCTTTATCCTTTGGTTACCTTTCCAGCTGGGCTATCAATCAATCAGATATGTCCAAAGTCATTGTAGGCCCTTAGAATGAAGATAATGATTTGTGTAGCCACATAAGAAAGACGAACATAATAAAGCCTTACTTCCCATACATTTTGATCCCATGCATGGGATGGTCCTCGGTAGCTGTGTTCTACTTTAATGACCTTCCTGAGGCTTTGTTTCATCACTTTGGACTCTGTGGTCCAAAGTGAATTCATTTCTTAAGGCAGAGGTAATTGGCAGAAGAATAGAAGTTCTTTGCTTAAGATAGAATTAAGTATCCATAAGCATGAACACCTTTTTCTTGCTTTACTTTATTCCCTTGTTTTTGTTCTTTTTCCCTTCTTGTACTCTACACAAGAAATTCCTTTCTTCTTCGTACAAGAGAGAAGTCTATATATATGTATGTGAGATTGAGAACTTAAACACCCTTGGTGTATTAACATGTCTCACCAAAATCCACCTGGTCATTGTCAAAATGTTTGCTTATCCTTTATTTTATGTTTGGTTCTTAGAAAATTTGAGAAAATGTGTGGGGAAAAAATAGAGAGGAAAAATAAAAGAAAAGAAAAAGTGAAGGAAAATAAAAGAAATATATTTATATATTTTTTTCAAACTCATTTTATTTATTTATAATTTTTTATATAAAAATTAAATAATTTAAAAATATGTAAGTTTTTAACTAATTTCAATTATATTTAATTTTCTTTTCTACTTTTATATGATAAAGAAAATATTAAAAAATAATTTTTCTTGGTATTCTTTTTCCTTTCCCTAGTTTTTTCCAAGTACCAAACATAGGATTAGATATTTGAATAACAAATATGGATGAGTTGCAAGAAGCAGAGGAGGAACACAGCAGGGAGAGATGCGTTGGAAGCTAAGAGCATCACGCCATCGACACCAATCAGAAGGAGGAAATTGTCTCTACAAGGCCATCAGCGCATTGGAAGACTGGGTCGTCAACATTAATCAGAATGAAGGCTGGCCCCTTGCATGGCTACTCTCTGGCTTCTATGCAATACCAGAAGGCTGTTGATTCAAATAAAGAAAAAGCTTGTCACTACAAGAGAAGATGCAGTAGAGAATTCAGTTCCTAGCAGCAAGTTCACCATCCAACTCCTTACATGCAATCATTCCAAGACCAGGTTATCCGAACTTTAATTGCTTTCCAATTCATGGTTTAGTTGAACAAGAGAAGGAGATCACTTGATCTGCTTGTGGATGAGAAAGAGATGCGGCAAAGGATTTAAGAACATGACTTTCACCATCTCCTTAAAATCTACATCTCCAATTAGCGGCTAAAATAAGCAAATCCAAATTCTGTGATGGAAGAAAATTGGATTTGCTTATCTCAGCCGCTGATTGGAGATATAGATTTTAAGGAGATGGTGAAAGACATGTAGCAGTATGTTGAAGAAACCGTACCCAAAAGGTATCACCAATAATGTGATTCCATGTCTGTATCTGGGTTTCTTTGTTTTTTATTTGACTATAGATTGTTTTTTTTTTTACCTTATATGGAGTCTCATTGTTTTATATGATCTTAATCCTATTGCGATCCTATTTCTTTGTACCCTTTTTCCATGTGATTGTATTCTCATCTTATATATTTATCTCCTTATTTAACAATTCAGATTTCAACATGTATTTGAATCGGTTGGATTAGATTTGTTTTTTTCTTTTTCTTAAAAATGCTCTTAATCGTAGATACGATTCCACAATTTAAATGGAAGTGTCATCCAAATACTGACATAAAAACACAATTTCAGGTTTACAAATTCACATGTCATGCCAGTAATATATCCTATATGGCATAGTGTCATATTTCTCACATATGTCCCATAATAAGTTTTTGCAACATTATTTTTTTAAATTGCTATAAACTATCAAATATCAAATATTCAATACTTATACATCACAAGATTTCAAAATCAGTTTTCGTCACTTCGCATCTACTCATTATTGAAAAATGTGATTAATCATGTTGTGAAATTATGCTATAGGGTTGAATCAACAATATATATATAGATATTGTTTCAGTGTCAATATCAAATCTTGTCACAAAGCATGCCTTTCTTGTTTTAGATCAATGAAAACTCTAGGAACTTTTTGAGCTCTTCAGACTTGAAAGGTGCTCAACATTGAAACCAAGCTTTTGGATTGCTCGGTCCTTTAACCCTTTCTTTTGTGTCAAAATGCATTATTTTTTATTGCTTCACATCTTTCTTTAGGTGCAAAGTATAGCATCTTAGACTCTAAATTAATTTAAAGAAATCTAAGGAAGAAGAACAATCCCGTTCTATTGGCTGAAGTTGAAGGGATGTGACTTGGCTGAAGAACACTGAACATACCAATAAACATCTACCAAGGAAGATTGCAAAGTTGAAGATTGTATTAGTTTTGGGAAAGTACTGAGTAAATAAAAAAAAACAAAGAAATTAATACCAAGGAAAATTATTTTATCATGTTTGAGTTCACAAAGAAAAATACAAAAGGAAATAAAATATAATTAAAATTAGTTATAAATTTACACATTTTTATGTCATTTAATCTCTATATTTAAAAGGTAAAAAAAGTGAAATATATTTGAACTATAATAGTATTGTGGACCCGCATTTTTCATGTGCGCCCCACTCGATCGGCGAAACTCGTTTTATTTGTGAAAAAATAATTTTTGAAAAAGTCGGAGTCACCACTTATTTTATTTTTATTTTGAAGGGAAAATAAAACAAGAAAGAAAACCCTAAAAAGTGACTCCATAATTTTTGGAAAAAACGTGTCTTTGAAAAACCCGAGTCTAGGTCTGGGGATCAGGTTACCTATTGGGAAGGTACCTCTAAAAGGTAGCACACCTCTAAGCCCTATAAAGGTCTCTACTAACTAATTTGAGGAAAATATGGAAATTAATTGGTTAATTATAGGTACCTAAGTAGGCTAGGTGATTCCAAAAAATAGCATGCCAAACAAGATCAAATCACAATAAAGGAGAGTTAGGGTATATACCTGGACTACCTCTCAAACGTTATCATAAAACATCAAAGTTAGTATAGAGATATAGCACACAACATGCATTTTATCCAAGCAAGTCAAACATACATCTAAGCACCCAAGGATTAAATCAAAACATGGATATAGCTCATGATAATATGCATTTTCATAGAATTTTGGAATTAGAGGATAGAGAACGTACCTGGATAGCAAGTATATTTTATAAGATTCCTCGAAAAATGCTAGAGTGGTTAGGGCAAGAATAAATTATATAAAATATCCATTATGTCTAATGTACAGTGTCCAAGCCAAAATTGAGCTAAGATAAATCAAATGACTTTAAAAATAATAACAATTTCGAGTAAAGTATAAAACCATCAGCATGTAGTTAGAAAAGGAAGCATTATAAAATAATATCTAAAAAAATGGTTTAGAGTGGAATTTAATTACGAAAAAATTTTAGGAGACAATTTCTACACATCTAGATCAACATACCAAAAGCCAAACACTCATTCAAAAGATAGATTACAGCAAAGACACCTAAAGGTTCTACAAAGTCCAGATTAGATAAGGAAAAGTGACATGCATAAATAAATTTTTTTTAAAATAATAAATGACCACATAAAATCATAAAACAAATCACACTCATATTTAAAAGTGTCTATATCACATAAAAAATAAATTCAGGGTCGGATAGTACTCAAAAGTATTTTTAAAACACTAAATCTAATAAGATGTACAGACTCTAGCATGCACAGTAGGCATGACTTTAAAAAATCATTTCTCTCTCAAAAAGGTATATTTTTAATATTTTATGTACCCGAGATCAATTTAAAGAAGCCTAAAATTAAGGAAAAATATTGAATCAAATTTTAAAAGTCGTCTAGTATTTTATTTTTGCAAAAAGATCTCGGGTGTCCAGAACTTGGTGAAAACGGAGCCCCCCTAAAAACTCTTTTATATCTTCTATTCCAGAATGGTTTTCTAACTCAAACGAAACTTTAAATTTAAGTTCAAGAAGTGAAGAAAGTTGTACAAGTTTTGGAAATTTTTTATATATATCCTAAAGTTGACGAACTGAATTTTGAAATTAAAGGGTCAGTGGTTGAGTGAAAACTGACAGCAAGGATAAAAAAAGGAATATGTGCATATTTTCAAGTTCTCCATATGGACCAGTTTCTGCATGTGACATTCAACCATTTCCTTTTCTGAGTATGAGAAGTATATGGGCATGTCTGCTTCTGGATATTAAACTTAGGATTAAAATCAATGCCATGAACAACTCGGTGCAGCCCTGGAAGAGTGAAGGTTGTGTGGCTCTCATACTATCCAACATGATTCTTGCTTCCGACAATCTCTTGGTATGTACTGGTGATTATAGAATCTGCATTGTTCATTGCA
This sequence comes from Vitis riparia, assembly GCF_004353265.1. NCBI lineage: Eukaryota > Viridiplantae > Streptophyta > Magnoliopsida > Vitales > Vitaceae > Vitis > Vitis riparia. The sequence goes on from NC_048440.1 coordinate 1,979,283, forward strand.
ATTAGATCAGCAGTAAATTGGCTTGAGAAATGGTACTTATCCTCAAATTTTCTCCAATATATATCAGACTCTGGATATTTTGTTTTCTCCAATGCATGAGCAATATTGCACTGCGTAATTCCCAGCTTATAAGATAATAAAGATGCAACAAGATTCCCATCACTATAGTTGCCAATGATCAGATCTGGAACCCCCTGTAGCTCGGCAGCAATTTCATTTGATGCATCCTCTGCAAAGGTTTCCAGATATGGCCATACATCAAACCTTGAGATCCATTTCTGCATAATACTATTTACTGTTCTAAACGGCACTCAAAAAATATGTGTATGTTCTGTACCACTGATTCTTTCAAGTCTCTGATTGCGTGTGGTCCCTTTTGCATCAGGCATAAGTCGGGTAACTATGAGAATTTTAGGGATGACATCAAGTCTTTGCTTTTGTATCTTAAGAAGCATCTCATTTTCCAAGGCACGCACTTGATCCAACATATAAACAATCTGTCCACTTGTGTCAGGCAAACCTAGCAGTGCTAGAGGTCTGCCCTATACTCCAACCTATTAAGCTTCAAACCCAACACATCATGAACGAGCGGCCGATAACTAAAGTTATGTTGGATTCCAATTGATAGCTCAAAGTCTGATCAAATACACACAAAATTGGCCGCTGAAATGAATTCGATAAATTCCCACCTTCAGAAAATAGTTCACACGTGGTCAACATTATGAACGTCGTCCCAGTCAAGGAGTATATATGCTCGAAATTCGCATGGCCATGTAGAGAAGTCTTGGTTCAAATATTTCTTCCTTGTGACACAACATACTGGTTGTCACATCAGATTTGATGGTAGGACCCATGTTTATATCCAAGAACCTCAATGTTTCCTTCATCAAGCGCATGTCCGACACCACTCTCCAACTTGGCTTGGATCTATCTGCATACCCATTCTTTCACCTGTTGCTAATAAGGACACTTGTCTATCTTATAGATAACTGAGACAGAAAACTGACACAGGATTGATTCTTTCATCCAGGACCTCAGATGGGCAGTTTCGATTTGAACCCAAATGCCCTCAACAAAACCCACAAATTCCACCATACCACCTGTAATATCAAGAGTAGCAACCGCCCTCCAAGGACTTCCCCAGTGACATTGATAAGCCAAATGAGGATGGCTCGGGTGCTAATCATTGCAAACGATAAGACGTTCTTGTAACGCGACGCACAAACCATGAACAAAGGCGATAAAATATATAGCAAAGGGATGGCAAGGGGAAGGGATCGGAATCACGTAGATGGGCAATCATTCAAAGCCATGTATCATACATGCACTTTCAACAGGCTTGAATATGGAAGAAAGAAGAAGGAACTTCTAGATATTACAATGGAACTGACAAAGTCGGATCATTCTTTAATATAAACATAAAGCAATGGAAGAAACACAAACTATGACAAATCCAATAACAATCCAAAATCAACACCAATTATGGCCTTTGAAAGTTGCATTCAATCATCAAACAAATCCTGATAATAATAGACAAAAAAAAAAAAAAGGGAACATAGGTTTTATAATGAAGGACTTGCCTCCAAAAAGAAAATAGGCCGATCAATTTCCTTTCTCCTTCATCTCTCTCTTGGCTTCATCTTTTGGTCTCCCTCTTCTCCTCCTTTCCTTCCCTTCGCCTATAAAAACTCTCTTTTTCTGAAAAAAAACAATCTCCCCAATTTCCTATATTTCCTCCCTTGATTCTATATCTCTCAAAACAATCTCCGAATCTCCTATCTTTTTTTTCCCCTTTTCAAAAACCCATCTGTTAGAGCTTTTTATAGCAAATAATAGTCCTTCTGAGGAGTCTTCCTCTCTCCAAATTTTATCTTATGTACTAGAAAAACTCTTTTTTTAAAATTTCAAACAATACCAATCCATGCACATCACCTACAATCCATGCATATCATTTAAAGAGTCTTACCGTTTTCAAAAACTTCTCCAATGGTAGACTTCTTCCATAAAAATTTCAAATTATCAAATAAAATAAATAAATAAATAATAAAATAAATAAATAAATAAATAGCTAAATAAATGGGAGAATGATAAAATGATAATAATAAATAAATGAATAAATAACAAGATAATAAACAAATAAATAAGAATAATAAATAACTAAATAACTAAAAATGATTGATAATAATGAAAATAAATTAAAATAAATAAATAAATAAAAACATAATAAATGATCAAATAAAAGTGATTGATAATAATAAAAAATAAAAATAAATAAATAAATAAATAAATTGAGCCACACAAGCCATGCAACTATGCAAGTCATGCTAAGAATGTCTAATGGGCCAAGTGGGCTTAAGTGGGCCTAGATGGGCCCTAGGTGTCTAAATGGGCTTAAGTGACCTAGGTGGGCCTAAGGTGCCTAATAGGCCTAGGGTGTCTAATGGACCGGGTATACCTAATACGGGTCTAGGGTAAGACTAGGTGGGCCTAACTAAGTCTAACCATTAAGTGCACCTAAGTGAAACCTAATCTAAACTTGAAAGGCAACCAAGGTCATAATGTGGAGCCGGATAAACCCTTCAACCAAAGTCTCCAAAGTGGCTCAGAAGAGGTAAGCTACACGAGTAGTAATGGGTCATCAAAGAAACACTATGGAACATTGGAAGTGAACTTAAAGACATGTGCTAAAGGGACAAAATAGAGGGTCTACAAATATGCCCCTCTTCGGTAAATATCACGAGTGTAGAGAATGTGCGTTGAAATACGAATAATGAGTGGAACGAAGTGAACTGTACCAAAGAACTAAAGAAGGACCAGAGATTTTGTCCTAGCACATGACGAGAGTAAGATCAGAACACGGGCTATAACAACTAGGATGGAACAACTCTATGTGGGGGGAATGATAGTAAAAAGATAAAGGTATGTGATGAGTAGCACAAAGATGGAAAGGGATGAAAATAATGACTCAAAGTCATGGATATGATGAATGACTTTGAGTTACAAGCTTAGGGCTCTAAATGGAAAGAAATGATTCTGAGTCATAAATGAAAAACGACTCTAGGTCAAGAGCTTTGGGCTTTAAATGGAAAGGAAATGACTTTGGGTCATAAATGAAAAACGAATTTGGGACGAGAGCTCTGGGCTCTAAATGGAAAAAAAATGACTTTGGGTCATAAATGAAAAAAACGACTCTAGTTCAAGAGCTTTGGGCTTTGGGCTCTAGGCTCTGAATGGAAAAGAAATGACTCTAGGTCATAAATGAAAAACGACTCTGGGTCGAGAGCTTTGGGCTCTGAATGGAAAAGAAATTACTCTGGATCACAAATGAAAAATGACTCTAGGTCGAGAGCTCTGGGCTCTAAACTGAAAAGAAATGACTTGGGTCATAAATGAAAAACGACTCTGGGTCGAGAGCTTTGGGCTCTAAATGGAAAAGAAATGACTTTAGGTCATAAATGAAAAATGACTCTAGGTCATGAGCTCAAGGCTCTGAAAGGAAAAGAAATGACTCTGGGTCATAAATGAAAAATGATTCTAGGTCGAGAGCTCTAGGCTTTATGATTGATTGGCTAAAAGGAGAATGCGATACGCAAACTCCAGGTCAAACCACTCATGGGCGACCAAATGATGAAGGCTCAACTCAGGGCTCGAAAGACTCCAGGTCTTAAGGAAATGATAGCTCAAGGCTACCAGGCTCAGGGCCTAAGGGAAGAAGGATAGCTCAGGGCTATAAGACTTAGGGTCTAGAAAGAAAGAATAACTTAAGGCTATAAGACTCAAGGTCTAGAAGGAATGGATAGCTCAGGGCATAGAAGGAACAGATAAAGAAGACCAACTCGAAAGTAGATAGAAAGTAAATGGGCTCAAAGTCATATAATCAAAATGCCAAGGGTCAGACCACTGAACTTAAGAAAGGAAATATGCCCCAGTTTCCAGGGTACTAGCACTATTGAAACAACTAGTAAATCAATCATCTGCTGGAATTAATAGGTCAAAAATCGATGCATCACGACAAACCTCTAAAAAGAAAAATAAAAAAATAAAAAAATCTAGACTGAAATAACCCTTTGTGTCTGAAAAAATTGCTCTATTGACGAATCTCAAAAGGTAAATCTCAAAGTGTGTATATTGTGGCTCATCTAAAAGCAAATCTCAAGTGCATAAAATACTGCTCATCTGGATAATCCAAACTGTAAGGTAACAATGACGAAAACAAATCTATCTCATGAACATCTGGCTAAAGGATCCACCCATGCTCCTTAGGTGAAACCTGATGTGATCTATCTTTATCTCAACAAATCCATGTAGGAAGGTCCTGATATAGTTAATCGTCGAAAGCTCTAAACTAATACTCAATCTAAAATCAAGCTGACCATTGTTTCAATCTCAAGGATACTCAAAGAAAATGGGGAAATGTGTCCCAGTATAAAATCTGATGTCAAAGTCGTGAGATAAACAATCAACACCAATCATCCATCCTCATACCACTACACAAACAAAATCTCATCAAGGGGAGGAGAAGATGCCCCAGTATAATGTCTAATGTTGAAGTCATGAGGTAAACAACCAACAATGATCATCTATCTATGTACCGTTGCCTGAACACAATCTCATCATGGAGAGGGGAATATGCCCTAGTATAGATATCTGATGTACAATAAAGAATTCGTCAAAATCAATTAAACATCTCTATAACCATAAATAGGGATAGCCATACTGCCCAACAACAACTAGGAACCTCAAAGAAAATGAGAAATATGCCCCAGTGTGGATATCTGATGCACAATCAAAATGACGAATTTGAAATCATCAATCAACTATCTCCAACTCAAAAAAATCTATCAAACACCAATATGCTAAGCAAGAGAGAGACCAAATGCTCCCAAAAGTATCTTTCATAAGAGAAAACATAGTAACGAATATACTTCAACCAATCTACAAAAGTCTGTCCAAGTGAAGACTGTCAATGATAACATTTGATCTCATGGCCTCAGGGTGGTCTTAAGACACGGGACGTAATGTAGGCCAGGGTGAAAATGCAAAGAAATGAAAGAAAACTAGGCTCAAATACCCAATGATCAAACCCACACCCCCATGTATAGCGTACAACGTGTAGAAAAATCTTATGAGCATGTGAACTTAAAAGGATGTCAATGAGAATGTCAATGGTGAAAAGAGAAAGGAGAAGAAGTAGTCAAGCCATCAGCAAATCATGTAAATAATGTGAAGAAAGGTGTCGTATCGAGAAGGTGTATAGGTGTCGAAATGGGACAAAAAAAGGAATAAATAGTAAGAAAGAAATGATGGGAAATCAAATGAAAATAGTGAGTGAGTAAAAAGTAATGATGAGCAACGCATATCAATACAACAAAGGTAAATTGTATCACCCATGATGGAGTAGTAGAGAAGACACTAATTCAGAGACCTTAGTGAAAGGTTACTCAATTCTCATACCTATAAAGTACAACAACCCTGATCCAAGAAACAAAGGATCTCACAATACTCAAATCTATCATTCCTCCAACTGCATAACGAAAGTGCCTCAAAGAGTGAAAAAGTCCTCATGGAAAACTCGCACAAACCCTCAATAATAAACCTAATAAACAACCCTCAAATAACAAAACATGCACAATGGAGTAGGATATCAAGCACAAACATATCACTACGTTTTTTTTTTCATCATTTTTTTTTTTTTGCATGCGCATACCCTGGTCATCAATAAATCATACTCCAATGAGAAACTACAAGGAATGAATAAACCCTCTCAAATCATTGATGAACACACGAAACCCTATCCCATGAGACAACCTCTCAAGCTAAAGTCTCTGAATCAATGCCAAATGATGGAATGAAGAGAGTGATACGACTACCCTATATGCACCAATATGTGAAGAATCATCATTCCAGGTGAAGAAAATGTGAAATGTAGCAACCAATGGTAAAAGTCTGGATCGAGATGACAATGTGAAAATAATGGAATATAACAGATAGAGTGGTGAGGTGATAATAGCAATGGATGAGGAAGATAATCCTATAAGTCCAAATCTCATGAGACTTTCCTAGCAAATCATAACTATACATCAAAGGGCCCCAACTCGGGTATAGAAATGATAAGCAGGGCTACAGAAAATAAAAAGGCTATAACATACCACATGAGGCTCAATAGGTTAGCAACGGTCTAATATATAGATAGAAGTGATAAAGTGTAAAGCTAACCGAAATGATGGCCACCCATCCTACGATCATAATCTCAAACGTAATACTTCTTTAGTTGATCCACATTGGTAGGCTCTAAAAACTGGTTTTCCATCTAAGTCGGTCAACCATGCAGCCTCTTCTGGAGTTAACTCTCCAATAACATAAGGCCCACTCCAACTAGGTCTGAACTTTCCTCTAAGGTCTCCAACCATACCTCTGAGAATCCTTAAAACTAAATCCCCTTTCTGTAATGGTCTAGGCTTAACCCTTCCTGAAGACACGAGCCATCTTTCTCTGGTAGGCTTGAACGTGATCCGCTACTCTCAATCTCTTCTCATCTAAAAGGTTAAACAGATCAAATTGAGCCTGAGCCCACTCTGTCTCAGAAATCCGTTGCTCAAGGGTTACTTTCAATGAACCCATCTTTGTCTCGACTGGCAAAACAACCTCCATACCATACACTAGAGAGTAAAGTGTAGCTCCTGTAGAGGTACAAAAGAGGCAGGATATGCCCAAAATGCAAAAGGGAGTTTCTCTGACCAATCTCGAGAAGTCTCAACCATCTTCCACAAAATCAGCTTAATATTCTTATTTACAACCTCTACTACCCCATTGGTATGTGGCCTATATGTTGAAGATCTATGATGTCAGATTCCATACTTCTGCAACAAAGTATCTACCTCAGCTTGAAAGTGCACCCCTCTATCTGAATGAGGAACCCCATAGCGGCAAATGATGTGTGACCTGATGAAACTGACAACTCTAACAGATGTCAACCTCGCATATGATGCAGCCTCTACCCACTTGGTGAAATAATCTATGGTGACTAGGATGAACTCATGACCATTGGAAGATTTTGATGAAATCTTCCCAATAATATCAACACCCCGTACTGAAAATGGTCATGGCGAGGTCAAAGCGTGTAACTCTGATGATGGTGCGTGTATGAGATCACCATGAATCTGACATTCTGGGCATTTTTGAACAAACTGACAACAATTTGTCTCCATAGTCAACCAAAAATAATGTGTCCTCATAATCTTACGGGCCAGCATGTGTCATCCCATGTGTAGACCACAAACTCCTGCATGAACCTCTCTCATCACTCGATCTATAGAGGCTCGATCTAAACATAATAGAAGCATACCATTAGTTGATCGCCTATATAGAGTCTCTCCACAAATCACAAATCTAGTGGCCAACTGCCTCAGTGCTCTATGATCCTTGGCAGTGGCTACCTCAGAGTATGTGCCAGATTTGAGAAACCGATAAATGTCATGATACCAAGGTAGATCATATTGGACTTGTGTCTCTCCAATTAAATAACAGTAGGCAGGTGTAGACCTCAACTCAATCAATAATGGATGTAAAACTATATCAATCGAAATGTCTACAGAAGAAGCTAGGGTAGCTAAGGCGTCAACAAACCAATTCTACACTCTAGGCAGATGAACATATCTCAAGTCATCAAATCTCTTAACCAGTAACTCCAAATAAGCTTGATACGACCTAAGCTTTACATCCCTAGTCTTCCAATCTCCTTGAATCTGTCTAAGTACTAAATTGGACTCACCAAATACCTCCATCTGTCTAATGCCAAGCTCCAATGCAGTCTCTAAACCAAGGATACAAGCCTCATACTCAACTATGTTATTCATGGAAAGATGTTGATCAGAGAATGCCAAACGAATGGACCTCGGAATATGATCACCCTGAGGGGATACCAATAGAACACCTATCCCATACCCTAACTGATTGGCTGCACCATCGAAGTACATGCACTATCCTGATAAGCTGGTCATAGCAACAAACTCCTTATCTGGAAAATCATCATCAACTGTTCTATTCTCGGATGTTGGTAGTAGAGCTAAGTGATCGGCGACAATGCTTCCCTTAATGGACTTTTGAAAAACATACTGACTATCAAACTCTATCAAAATTACGAGCCATCTCATCAGTCTACCAGTCAATGCAAGTCTATCAAATAAGTATCTCAACGGGTCTAAGCGAGATATCAAATGCACTGAATACTCTGTCATGTAATGCCTCAATCTCATGGTAGCCCAAACTAATACCAAGAAAAGACGCTCAATCATAACATATCTCATCTCATACTCCAATATCCTCTTACTCAAATAGTAAATAACTTGCTCATTCCCTGAGTCATCAAGCTGAGCTAGCATACATCCCAAGGCCATGTTTGAAACTGACAAATACAAAAGAAGTGGACATCCCGGCATGGGAGGCACTAAAACAAGAGGAGAAAGCAAATACTCCTTAATCTTCTCAAATGCAAGCTGACAATCATCATTCCAAACTGTTGGCTGGTTCTTCCTCAAAAGACGAAAGATAGGCTCACATATGTTTGTCAATCTGGCTATGAATCGACTAATGTACTGTAATCTGCCCAACAAACCTCTTATTTCTTTCTCAATCCTCGACATAGGCATGTCAAGTATGACTTTGATCTTATCTGGGTCGACCTCTATGCCTCGCTCACTAACCATATGCCCCAACAATTTCCTAGATGTCACTCCAAAGGTGTACTTCTTGGGATTCAACCTTAATCGGAATTTTTGGATCCTCTCAAAGAATCTTTTTAGAGCTACTAGGTGATTTGCTATGTTTTGGGATTTCACAATCATATCATGCACGTAAACTTTAACATTTCTATGCATCATGTCGTGAAACAAGGTAGTAGTGGCCCTCTGATGAGTGGCTCCTACATTCTTCAACCCAAATGGCATAGCCCTGTAACAGTAAGTACCTCACTCAGTAATAAAGACTGTCTTCTCTATATCCTATGGAGCCATCAAAATCTAATTATACCTTGAAAACCCATCCATGAAAGACAACATCGAATGGCTTGCGGTGCTATCGACCAACAAATCAATGTGTGGAAGAGGAAAGTCATCTTTAGTGCTGGCTTTATTAAGGTATCTGAAGTCAACACATACTCTAACTTTGTCGTCCTTTTTGGGAACAGGGACGACATTAGCCAACCACTCTGGATACTCAACCACTGATACAAATCCAACACTGAGTTGTTTCAGAATCTTCTCTTTCACCTGTAGACTCCAACGTGGATGCAATCACCTCAATTTCTGCTTAATCGGTCTAGCATGTGGTAGGACAGACAAATGGTGCTGGACTATAGAGGGATCGAGACCAGGCATGTCCTCATAAGACCATGCAAAGACATCCAAGTATGACCTGAGTAAATGATTAAGTCCATCCCTCTCATCTTTAGATAAGGGTGAACCAATCTTCAACTCTCTAGGTTGATCCTCTGTGCCAAAATCAGTAGTCTCAACATCCCTTGTAGTAGGTGAAGCTCTCACATCTATGGAATCTGAGTCATGATCAAAATAGTCTCTATCTGAATCAAGCTGTACAATCTCATCATCTATATCAAATATTTGTCCAGTGGGTGAGTGGGGTGCAGATATAGAGATACTATCATAAGAGATAAGCGAATACTAAAAAAATACTCAAATCCATAAATGAAGCAATAGAAACATCGTCAAAGCGAGAGACAAATCTTGATAAAACATCAAAGGAAATAAGTGGGTCCATAAGATCGGACGCTCCCTCAACTCGGCCAATAGTGCCCTCAAATAAACTACCATCATCCTCTAAAAGCTCTGGAGCAGGAATAGTCTGGGTCTCCTCAACAACCTCAGTAGTAGACGCCCTAAACATATCGAATGGTGAAACAGGCTAAAGTTGAACAATGCTGGTAATCTGGCTCACGGTAATCATGTCCATCTCATCTCTGTACTCATCATGAGGAACAACTCCATCAATCATCTCAGTGGGATCAACGACAACTCCATCATCAGTAACCTCCTCTGAGAAGCATAGGGACAACAAACTAGCTCGATCTGAAGACAGAGGAGCAATCGCCACAAAAATAGAAGTGCCAGGAGCCCCATCACTCAACTGTAACTGGTGAAATAGATGCTAAAGCTCAATATCTCTATCTGTATGAACCAGACTATCAATCGCCTCTACACGGGGTCGAATATTTGATCATCTAACAAATATAGTCAGCCAAACTCATCATATAGGGTCGAATAGGATAATCAAATGATGTGTGAGACAAACGGGCCATAACTCTCTCCTTGCGTAGTTGTGCCATATATCGGTAATCGGCCTCAATAGAAATGAACCCAAGTCCAAATGTAGTATCATGGTCAATAGCAGTTATAAACTCACTGAGTCCTTGCTGACGTCATCTTAACCCTATACCAAGTAAGAAAGTCATACCCCTCATCATATCAAGAAACACTGTGCCACTGTGTTGTTGTGCTAATCAAACGACATAACTACAAAATCTCTGCAAAAATCCTCAATTTCAAGAGTCTGTATCTCATCAAAAGTAAACCTAGTAAAAAACATGTCATCCTCATTGTGACTAATATGAAGAACTAGCTCAGAAGAAACAAACATATCTCTGGTAGACTGTACCGTGATAACCTACCCATCATGAATGAACTTCACTTTCTGATGAAGGGAAGAAGGAATAACTCTAGCTTTATGAATCCAAGGTCGGCCTAGTAGTAGGTTAAAGGATGTAGGAATGCTCAAAACCTGGAACAAAGTAGAAAATGTGGTTGGACCAATCTGCAAATCAATCACCAAGGTACCCATAACCTCTCTCTTGGTGCTATCATACACTCTAACTATCTGAGTGGATGGACCAAAATCTGAAGATGCGAAACCGAAGAGACAAAATGGGTGGGTTAAATGATCCCTAGCAGAAACGATCGTACCCTCCGGTGGTACACAACCCTTTGCACGCCTCTAAGAAGACGGGGTGCTTCCATGCAAAGTGGTAATCACCTCCACACATTCACTTCCTCGCTTTCCCAAGGGGTTTCCTAATGATGAAGGATCTCCCATCTCTCAACACTTAGGGATAATCTGAAGTGCATAGTGAAGGATGCGAGTGCATCCGAAAAACCTAAGGTCTAAAGTGAGATAGTGAACAAAGACAAGCAATCATACAATCATGTAGAAGTAAGGGTCATCATGCAACAAACAGTCATATCAAACAGATAGATATCATACAAACAAAGTCCTATCTATCATATGTGGGAGTGAATCATGCTGGAGTGAGCAAACAATCAAGTGGTCATGTAAGGCAATCAAACATGTTAAGATAGCAAGCAAATCAAGCATGCAAACCAAATCACCTTGCCTAAAAAAAATTGAGGCACCCTCTAGTCGACCAATTAAACCCCTCATTTTCCTCAACTAGTGTTCAAGCTTGATCCTCAAAATCCCCAGGGGAGTCGCCAATTTGTGGACCCGCATTTTTCACGTGCGCCCCCACTCGATTGGCAAGACTCACTTTTATTTGTGAAAAAATAATTTTTGGAAAAGTTGGAATCGCCACTTATTTTATTTTTATTTTAAAGGGAAAATAAAACAAGAAAAAAAACCCTAAAAAGTGACTCCATAATTTTTGGAAAAAGCGTGCCTTTGAAAAACCCGAATCTAGGTCTGGGGATCAGGTTACCTATTGGGAAGGTACCTCTAAAAGGTAGCACCCCTCTAAGCCCTATAAAGGTCTCTACTAACTAATTTGAGGGAAATGTGACAATTAATTGGTTAATTATAGGTACCTAAGTAGGCTAGGTGATTCCAAAAAATAGTATGCCAAACAAGATCAAATCACAATAAAAGAAAGTTAGGGTATGTACCTGGACTGCCTCTCAAGCGTTATCATAAGACATCAAAGTTAGTATAGAGATATAACACACAGCATGCATTTTATCCAAGCAAGTCAAACATACATCTAAGCACCCAAGGATTAAATCAAAACATGGATATAGCTCATGATAATATGCATTTTCATAGAATTTTGGAATTAGAGGATAGAGAACGTACCTAGATAGCAAGTATATTTTATAAGATTCCTCGAAAAATGCTAGAGTGGTTAGGGCAAGAATAAATTATATAAAATATCCATTATGTCTAATGCACAGTGTCAAAGCCAAAATTGAGCTAAGATAAATCAAATAACTTCAAAAATAATAACAATTTTGAGTAAAGTATAAAACCATCAACATGTAGTTAGAAAAGGAAGCATCACAAAACAATTTCTAAAAAAATGGCTTAGAGTGGAATTTAAATACAAAAAAATTTCAGGAGACAATTCCTACACATCTAGATCAACATACCAAAAGCCAAACACTCATTCAAATGACAGATTACAGCAAAGACACCTAAAGGTTCTACAAAGTCCAGATTAGATAAGGAAAAGTGACATGCAAAAATGAATTTTAAAAAAAATAATAAATGATCAAATAAAATCATAAAAAAAATCATACTCATATTTCAAAGTATCTATATCATATAAAAAATAAATTCAGGGTTGGATAATACTCAAAAATATTTTTAAAATACTAAATCTAATTAGATGTACAAACTCTAGCACGCATGGTAGGTACAACTTTAAAAATTCATTTCTCCCTCAAAAAGGCATATTTTTTAATATTTTATATACCTTAGATCAATTTCAAGAAGCCTAGAATTGAGTAAAAATATTGAATCAAATTTAAAAATTCGTTTGGTATTTTATTTTTTCAAAATGATTCCGGGTATCCAGAACTGGGTGAAAATGGATCACCCCTAAAGACTTGTTTATATCTTCTATTCCAGAATGGTTTTCTAACTCAAACAAAACTTTAAATTCAAGTTCAAGAAGTTAAGAAAGTCATAAAAGTTTTGGAAATTTTTTACAGATATCCTAAAGTTTCCGAACTGAATTTTGAAATTAAAGGGTCAGTGGTTGAGTGAAAACTGGCAGCAAGGATCAAAAAGGAATATGTGCATATTTTCAAGTTCTCCATATGGACCAGTTTCTGCATGTGACTTTCAACCATCTCCTTTTCTGAGTATGAGAAGTATATGGGCATGTCTGCTTCTAGAGATATGATATTAAACTTGGGATAAAAAATCAATGCCATGAACAACTCGGTGCAGCCCTAGAAGAGTGAAGGTTGTGTGGCTCTCATACTGTCCAACATGATTCTTGCTTCCGGCAATCTCTTGGTATGTACTGGTGATTATAGAATCTGCATTGTTCATTGCAATTAGATCAGCAGTAAATTGGCTTGAGAAATGGTACTTATCCTCAAATTTTCTCCAATATATATCAGACTCTGGATATTTTGTTTTCTCCAATGCATGAGCAATATTGCACTGCGTAATTCCCAGCTTATAAGATAATAAAGATGCAACAAGATTCCCATCACTATAGTTGCCAATGATCAGATCTGGAACCCCCTGTAGCTCGGCAGCAATTTCATTTGATGCATCCTCTGCAAAGGTTTCCAGATATGGCCATACATCAAACCTTGAGATCCATTTCTGCATAATACTATTTACTGTTCTAAAAGGCACTCAAAAAATATGTGTATGTTCTGTACCACTGATTCTTTCAAGTCTCTAATTGCGCGTGGTCCCCTTTGCATCAGGTATAAGTCGGGTAACTATTAGAATTTTAGGGATGACATCAAATCTTTGCTTTTGTATCTTAAGAAGCATCTCATTTTCTAAGGCACGCACTTGATCCAGCATATAAACAATCTGTCCACCTGTGTCAGGCAAACCTAGCAGTGCTAGAGGTCTGCCCCATACTCTTAACCTATTAAGCTTCAAACCCAGCACAACATGAACGAGCGGCCGATAACTAAAGTCATGCTGGATTCCAACTGACAGCTCAAAGTCTGATCAAATACACACAAAATTGGCCGCTGAAATGAATTCGCAAAATTCCCCCTTCAAAAAATAGTTCACACGTGGTCAACATTATGAACGTCGTCCTAGTCGAGGAGTATATATGCTCGGAATTCGCATGGCCATGCAGAGAAGTATTGGTTCAAATATTTCTTCCTTGTGACACAACATACTGGTTGTCACATCAGATCTGATGGTAGGACCCATGTTTATATCCAAGAACCTCAATGTTTCCTTCATCAAGCGCGTGTCCGACACCACTCTCCAACTTGGCTTGGATCTATCTGCATACCCGTTCTTTCACCTGTTGCTAATAAGGACACTTGTCTATCTTATAAATAATTGAGATAGACAACTGACACAGGATTGATTCTTTCATCCAGGACCTCAGATGGGCAGTTTCGATCTGAACCCAAATGCCCTCAACAAAACCCACAAATACCACCATACCACCTGTAATATCAGGAACAACAACCGCCCTCCAAGGACTTCCCTGGTGACATTGATCAGCCAAATGAGGATGGCTCGGGTGCTAATCATTGCAAATGATAAGACGTTTTTGCAACCCGACACACAAACCATGTATAAAGGCGATAAAATATAGCAAAGGGATGGCAAGGGGAAGGGAAACACATAGATGGGCAATCATTCAAAGCCATGTATCATACATGCCCTTTCAACAGGCTTGAATATGGAAGAAAGAAGAAGGAACTTCTAGATATTACAATGGAACTAACAAAGTCGGATCATTCTTTAATATAAACAGAAAGCAATGGAAGAAACACAAACTATGACAAATCTAATAACGATCCAAAATCAACACCAGTCATATGGCCTTTGAAAGTTGCATTCAATCATCAAACAAATCCTGATAATAATAGACAAAAAAAAGAATATGAGGGAACATATGTTTTATAATGAAGGACTTACCTCCAAAACGAAAATAGGCCGATCAATTTCCTTTATCCTTCCTCTCTCTCTTGGCTTCGTCTTCTGGTCTCCACCCTCCTCTCCTCATTTCCTTCCCTTCGCCTATGAAAACTCTCTCTCTCTTTCTGAAAAGAAACAATCTCCCCAATTTCCTATATTTCTTCCCTTGATTTTATATCTCTCAAAACAATCTCCGAATCTCCTTTTTTTTTTTCCCCTTTTCAAAAACCCATATGTCAGAGTTTTTTATAGCAAATAAAAGTCCTTCTACGTGAGGAGTCTTCCTCTCTCCAAATTTTATCTTATGCATGGGAAAAACTCTTTTTTTAAATTTCAAACAATACCAATCCATGCACATCACCTACAATCCATGCATATCATTTAAAGAGTCTTACCGTTTTCAAAAACTTCTCCAATGGTAGACTTCTTCCATAAAAATTTCAAATTATTAAATAAAATAAATAAATAAATAAAAACATAATAAATGATAAAATAAAAGTGATTGATAGTAATAAAAAATAAAAATAAATAAATAAATTGAGCCACACAAGCTATGCAACTATGCAAGTCACGCTAAGAATATCTAATGGGTCAAGTGGGCTTAAGCGGGCCTAAGTGGGCCTAGATGGGCTCTAGGTGTCTAAATGGGCTTAAGTGACCTAGGTGGGCCTAAGGTGTCTAATAAGCCTAGGGTGTCTAATGGACCGGGTATACCTAATACGGGTCTAGGGTGAGACTAGGTGGACTTAACTAAGTCTAACCATTAAGTGCACCTAAGTGAAGCCTAATCTAAACTTGAAGGGCAACCAAGGTCATAATGTGGAGCCGGATAAACCCCTCAACCAAAGTCTCCAAAGTGGCTCAGAAGAGGTAAACTACACGAGTAGTAATGGGCCATCAAAGAAACACTATGGAACACTGGAAGTGAACTTAAAGACATGTGCTAAAGGGACAAAATGGAGGGTCTACAAGTATATAAAAATAATTTATTTATTATAAATATATTTTTATTTTTCTTCATTTTTTTCCTTCATTCTATTTTTTCTCTTTATTTTCTTTGCATTGTATTTTACCTCAAATTTTATGGGAACCAAACATAGTTGAATGCACATAACTGCAATGGTTGCAACTCCGACCATTGTGGAAACTGGTACATGGATACTGGAGCTACACATCACCTAACTCCACATCTCAATAACTTGAATGCACATACTCCATTTGCTGTTTCAGACACAGTCGTCATTGGAAATGGTAATCGCTTAAATATCTCAAATATTGGACACTCTACTATTTTGTCAGCTTCTCGGTCTTTAAATCTAAATAATATTTTACATGTTCCACAACTTACAACCATATGATAAGTGTGAGTAGGTTGTGTACTGACAATAATGTTACTATGGGATTCTTTACTAATGGATTTGTGGTAAAGGATCAAGCTTCGAAGAAGGCTCTTCTCCAAGGCAACCTTAACCACGGTTTATACATACTATCGTCTTTAGCACTTGGTAAAAGATATCAAGATTCTGATGGTAATAAATTTGTTGGAAGAACAAGCTTGGAAACTAAGGCCCCATGTATGTCATTTGCATTACAACTTCCTAATAAGGCAGTTCTATGGCATTTCAGGTTAGGTCATCCTATACATAAAATAGTCAATAAAATTCTGAGTGCTTGTAGTTTGCCCTCGGAACATTGGACAGGCATTTTTGAACCTTGTCAAATGGAAAAGAGTCATCGCTTACCTTTTACTTTGTCTGAATCTAGAGCCTGTCAACCTTTTGCTCATGTACATTATGATCTATGGGGTATTTCCCCTATTGTTTGTGCAAGATACTTTGTACTTTTTGTGGATGACCATACAAGATTCTCTTGGTTGTATCTACTAGCTTCTAAAGATCAAGTTATGTTTACTTTTCTTCAATTTAAAGTGATGGTTGAGACTTAATTTGATACTAAAGTTAAAGTGTTTCAAACTAATTTGGGATGGGAGTTTCAAGTCTTTACTAATACTTTATGTGAATTTAGGATTCGACATAGACTATCTTGTCCATCTACTTCTCAACAAAATGGTGGTGTGGAGAGAAAACATAGACATGTGGTTGAATTAGGTCTTTCCTTGCTTGCTCATGCTTCTATTCCACTTAAATGTTGGCCTTTTGCTTTCTAATCTGCCTTATATTTGATTAATAGGCTTCCTACCTCTATGTTGAATTTTTCTTCTCCATATAAAACTCTTTACCATTGTCTACCAAATTATTATTTTCTTCATGTCTATGGTTGCACTTGTTATCCTTTTCTACGTCTTTTAATCGTCATAAACTTTCATATCGATCTATTAAAGGAACCTTTATTGGCTATAGTTCTAAGCATAAGGGATATATTTGTTTAAACATGTCCATTAGTAAAATACATATATCATGACATGTTATTTTTTATGAACTAGATTTTACATTTGCTAAGCCTTCCACAGTTCTGCCTCTTTGCTTCGTTTTCCCCTCTCATTGTGTCATTCCTTCGGCAGTACCATCTTCTCTAATATCTTCCCTCTTGCCTCCCCCATTAAGTCCACCTTTAGAGTTGGTTCTAATATCTGATTCTAGTGTGTCAATTTCTTATTTTGAGGTTGCAACTATTCCAACAACTCAACCCCTTTCCTCTCATGTTCCTACTCCTTGTCATTCCATGACAACACGTGCCAAAAATGGCATTGTCTAACCCAAGTTATTTTTGTCCCCTACTAAGACAATTTTTCTTCCACCTTGTGAATTGAATTCCTTTAAGGAAGCTGCTAAAGTCCTTGAATGGCAGCAAACTATGCAACTTGAATTTGAAGCTCTTATGAGGAATAAAATATGGGTCCTAGTTCCTCCTTTGTCTAGTCAGAATATCATTAGATGTCACTGGATTTATAAATAGAAGTTTAAATTATTGATCGTTATAACGCATGTTTGGTGACGAAAGGATTTCATCAAACTCACGGTTTTGATTACTTTGAAACGTTCAGTCTTGTAGTTAAACCTGCTACTATTCGTGTGGTTCTCTCTTTGGCATTTAGTAGAAATTGGACTATTAGACAACTTGATGTTCATAATGCCTTTCTTAATGGTGATTTATATGAGTAGGTTTTGTAGATCCTTTTAAGCCCAACTTTGTTTGTAAACTTATCAAGGCATTATATGGCTTAAAGCAAGCAACATAGGCTTGGTTCACAAAACTAGTTCTACCTTTGTTAAATGGGGGTTTCCCTTATCTCAAGTAGACACTTCAATGTTTGTTTACTATAGCAATTCTATGGTGCTTGTTATCTTGGTTTATGTCGATGATATTATTGTCACTAGTTCAAATTCCTTGCTCATTGAATAAGTTATATCCTCCTTAAACTCTTGCTTTGCTCTTAAGGATCTTGGTCCTCTCAATTTCTTTCTTGGAATAAAGGTATTTAGTTCTAGTTCTTCTTTGTATTTCAGCCAAGCTAGATATATTAGTGATTTTTTTTCCAGTGTGCTAGTTTGTTTGAATCAAAGGCCATGGCTTCTCCAATGGTTGCTGGCTGGTCATGTTCTATCTATAGTTTATGGTACTAGATTAGAAGATCCTACTTTGTATCGAAGTCTTATGGGTGCCCTTCAGTGTGCACAATCACTAGACCAGACATTACTTATACTGTTAATAAGCTTTGCCAATTTATGCATGCTTCAATATCTACTCATCTTCAAGCTGTGAAGCGTATTTTTTGTTATCTTAAAGGTTTGTTGTTTTATGGGCTTTCTTTCCAACCATTTTCCTTACTCAATCTTGTTGCCTATACAAATGCCGATCGGTTATCTTGCCCTGATGATAGACATAGCACTAGTGGCTATTATATATTTTTTGGTGGTAATCTAGTCTCTTGGTCAACTTCTAAACAAAAGGTGGTTTCTTACTCTAGAACCGAGTCTGAGTATAAGGGCTTGGCCAATGCAACGATCGAACTCACTTAGATCCAGTTCCTACTTAAAGAGCTCTTTGTTCTCCTATTTTAGTCTCTTGTTATTTACTGTGATAATCTTAGTACCGCTTATTTGACTGCAAATCCTACCATTCATTATCGTGCTAAACATGTAGAAATTGATTAACATTTTATTCAGGAATGATTCTTGCATAAAACTCTTGATGTTCAATTTTTTCCATTTGAAGACTAGGTTGCTGATATCTTGACCAAAGCTCCCTCCACTTAGCATTTCCTTCATCTTTGAAGCAAACTCATAGTTCTTTCTTGCCCTATGTCCTTGAAGGGGGTTGTCAATTAGAGTTATTAAGTAGTTAGCAGGCTATTAGTTGTTTGTAAGTAATTAGAAGGTTGTTAGTTATTTGTAACTAAGCTTTAAATTTCTATATATAAGAAACAGAGCACTTATTAGTGCTATTGTGTGGTTCAATTTTTTTAGTTTTTTATTTCTTTTGTTTTCTCTCAAAAAGGTGCTCTACACCTCTTTTTCTCTCCATATCTCTAAGTTTTTTCTTCTTGAACTATCAAATTTGCTTTAGGAATATCATACACTATAAATTATGGGTGATTAGTGTCAATATGGATATTGTAAAACTATAAATAAGATTTTGGAATAATAAATTAGTTACATGGTGCTTAAGTAACCATGGAAAGTACTACCAAAAAAATTTAACAAGTTGGCGAGGCAAACTTGAAAGGTGCTCAACATTGAAAATAAGCTTTTGGGTTGCTGGATCCCTTAACCCTTTCTTCTGTGTGAAAATGCATTATATTCAATTTCTTCATATCTTCCTCTAGGTTGCAAAATATAGCATTTTAGACTAAGGAAAGAAAAAAATATTAATGCTTGGGAAAATGATTTTATTATATTTAGTTTTATCATTAAAAATATAAAAGAAATCAAATATAATTATAAATAATTATAAATTATACATTTTAATATTATTTAATCTTTACATAAAAGATGTAATTAAAAAAATGAAATAAATTTAAGAAAATATATAAAAAATAATTTATTGATTTTAAATATATTTTTCATTATATTCATATTGTCTTTCCTTCAATTTTTTTTCTCTCTCTATTTTCTTTTCCTTTCATTTTCATTTTATGACGACCAAATGTAGTGAAAATGCATTTTTACTCTCTACAACATAGAAGATTGATGGACGAGCGAATCCATAGGGATGGATTACATAAGTAGCCAATGGGTTTTGTGCTTCAATGAAAGAGAATGTTTCCTATGCATGTTTCTTATTTTTAATTGGTTATCACTTTTCTCTATTATACTGAAAAGTTGCATTTTGGTAGAATAGAAAAATCACATGGCATTATCATTGAAGATCAAATCTTTGAATAATTTATGACATGTTATAATTAAGATCAACAAAAAGTTAACTCAACAGATAAAATGTCAATGGGTGATCAGAAATTGTTTGTATTGAATTTTAGGTTTTTCGACTCCATAATATAGCATTATTCTTTTAATCCCAATTTTTCACTTTAATTGAATAGTTGTAACATCAATGCTTGGATTATTGGTTGAAGATGCAAAAATAGTTTGTCAATAACTTACTTTCCACATATTTGAATTAAGAATCTATGGATCTTTTGGTTATAGGGCATATGCATTCATTTATAAAATCTTTTTTCTATTTTCCTCATCCCATCCATTCCTAAAAAAAATGACAAAAACATTATATGAATGATGAAAATGTGAAAGATGAAATATTGATGAAAAACTTTTTCACAAATATTACATGAAACTAATAATATTATAGTCACTAAATGTCCAAGAAACATATACAAGAGTTTTCCGGAACCCTTATTATTTACAAATCAATAACTATGCCTAAAATTATCAAGTTTAATCCAAATTCAATCTTCACTTAGTAACCTTTTCTATATAAATTCATATTTGTCCATAACAAGATAAACTAACTTAACCAAAAAATATATATATATATCAACTCGGTGGCTATAGATATATATATATATATATATATCAACATCATTTGGAAATTCGTACACAATTTGTTGTCTACCAGATATTTTTATTTTTAATAATAATATTAATATATAATTATAATAAAATATTTACCAGTAATATCTATTATTTTGTATTATTAAATAATATAAGATTATTTTATCTATTAAATGTTGGATTAGATTGTATATTAATATTGTTTTAAAAATACTTAATAAATAAATACTTCTTCAATTAATATCTATTTGGACAAAATATTTGATTTTTTGCATTGAAATTTTTTATATCTCGAATTGATTAATACAAAAAAAAAAAAAATGACTTAGAACAATAAAGAAAAAAAAATATATATATATATATATATATATATATATATATATATATATATATATATATATATATATATCATTTCTTAAATGAAAATTAAATTCTACATAAAAGAATACCAAGAAAATTGAAGATGAGGTATATCACTAATTATATTTTTTATGTCAAATAAAAATTCTATATCATATTCCATTTAGTGGGACAACTTGTTAAAATTAATCACATCAGGTTACCTACTATGAGTGTCATTAGTCATCAAAAGGAAAGAGTGTAAGAGCTAAAATATTCTACATATGGTTATTAAAAATTAGATATCCAATATCGAATAAATTGTTGGGAACAAGAATAAACTTAAACAAAATAGTAAACAATATTTGTTTGAACATTCCAAAACCTTTCAAACTCTAATATTACTAGTAAGTGTAAATAGTAGCCAATAATTTTCTAAATCCTATGCTAATTATACTGTTAGGTACTTCTGGATGAACAACAAAATAAATCATAGATTGATATCTTCAAAATAACTTTAGGAGAAAATATTTTTAGTTGTGTTTCCTATACAAAATTCCCCTCTTATCCAGTTTAACTAGTCCACTCTATTAATTAGCAACTGACTAGTCCACTCTATTAATTAGCAACTGATAATTTTTTTTAAACAATACATATAGTGACTTCTAAGGATTATACTTCATTAATATTCAAGTCTTGTCATTAGTTCTGTAGATAATGTTGGAATCTTAATTAGAACAATTTTCATCATTTAAGTGTTAAAATGCTATAAACGTTTCATCATTTGGTAATGATTCTAGACAACTTTTTTAATATTTTTAATATTTGAAAATTTTCATCATTTAAGTGTTAAAATGTTATAAACGTTTTCTAAAATTACTCCTAAATACACTCTTAAACTAAGACAATATTTCCTTAATTAAGTAAAATTATTTTATTATCTTTACTCTATTACGTGATTGATTAAATTATGAAATAATTTTAGTATCCTAGTTTTATTAAATTATGAAAATTTAATTTTATTAGATATTGAAGAATAATATAAAGTCACAATAATAGTAATGTATTTTCAAAGAAATTATATTTCTCTTTGATTCAAGTATGTCTTACATCCTGCTATATCCTCCAACATTATTTGTTATCTTGATTTTTATAATTCCTATTCTAATCACATGACATGCTTTGTTGTTTCCCAAGAAACTCATCCTTGATCAATATTTTTATAGTAAAAAAAAAAAAAAAAAAAACCAACAATGCAATGTCAGCATCTCCAAAGCAATGACATTCTTTATGTTAGAGAAAGCGTATTTTTGTTCTTAGATTTGGACCTGATCTAGTCACCTTGGAATTTTTCTTACAAGATCTTGTTTTGTTGTGAGCTCCTTGTTATGCTTGAGAAGAACTTAATGGAAAAACACAAAAACAAAATAATTTACATACAAAGGTATATGGGGTTTTAACATGTTTTAGCTAATCATGCATACCTCTAAGGATGAGAGAAAAATATTTCACTATATGATAGAAAATGTTATAAAGAATAAAAATAGATATAATTATCAAGTCCTAAACTATCCCATATTTTTTCACTCTTTGTATCTCCATCTTGAACTGTGAAACTCTTTTGTTCCACCGGATGTATCCACCACTTATAGTTCTTACAAACCCATCTCTATCCCATAATACTTTCTCCGTCATATCCTAAAATGTTTATATAGATATTTTTACTAACTTTTCTTATTCTATAATAAATATAATTACAATTACATATAAACTTAGCAAATATTCTTTTTACAAATATATAATTGGATATTAGTAAGAGTTTGAGACACTTCCCAAAACCCCTCATAAGCCATATTCTCTATTCTTCAATTCCTTGAAATTTAGAGCAGCTTTCATTTCTTTCATGGTTAAAGACTTTACCATAGATCATGCTATCTGGAAGGTGCTCATATAACCGAAGTAGTGAATTTGAGAGGATTATTGATTGGTCCATGTCTTCAATTTTCAATGCAATATTTTTAAGATCTAATACATCATTTTGTTGAAGTCAACAATGTAGTCTTCAATAGGATCTTGAATAATTAATATTCTTACTTTAGTTATATATGGTCTATTTGCCAATAATACTTTAATTTCAACCACATCGAAGTTACGGTTGTAAAGTTCTTTAAACTAGTAAAGCCATCTTCTTTATTCTCCATATATAGTTCCAAATGATTGTGTAGTTTTTCAATATCAAATTTGTTATCTTTGGGTTGCAATACTTATTTGTTGATGGATTTTACCAAGACAAGATCAGAACACATTCAAGAATAGTAGAAAACACAATTAAAAACTCAACATACCCACAACAGAGAGATTTTATGTTGTTTGGTGAAGACCACTTGATTTCTTGGAAAATAACCTAAAAATACTTTTCTAGTAATCAATGAACTAATCCTAGTAACCAAACAAAAGAGTACCTCTCAATTTATCTACTCATGAATTCTTTTACTTGTTTTAATTCATTTTCCCTTGATCTCTCTACCAAGACCATCTCTCTCTTACAAAGAGTACCACCCGCTCATGTACACTAAAAGTAACTTTGAACACAAGTTTATTAGAGTTAATCATTGAGTTATAATTAAGTAGGTTTTTGATAAACCATTTTAATAACTTAAAGTGACTTAATAACTTACTTAAGTGATTAAATAAATTATATTTGATAAAATAACGTAATGACATGACTTAAAGTAAAAAATAACTTTAAGTAATAAGTAAAAATAATTTATTTAATCTTAAGTCTACATCTTCATTTTACTTTTTAACTACAATTTGCTTTAATTACCTTAATGATCTTTTTTGCTACTTCATGACCTCTATTGTTACTTAACATTATTTACCCTAATTATAATTTCTAAGGATAAATATGTCAATTAATGATTTAAAATAAATTTTAAGTTTATTTTATCAAATAACCTTAATACTTAAACAAAATAAGAAAAAAACCCTTAAATTACTCAAAAAATAAATAAAATAAAAGAAAAAATATAACAAGACAAAGCAAAAAAAAAAGGTGAAGTCATGTACATTGCTCGGATGGAATCAAATTAAGGAGATTTGCAAGTTTATTCTAAATGATTTTCAAAGAATCTATAACATGTTCGGGTTATTTATTCAAGAAAACATATTATATCATCAAACTTAATCTTTCTCTCAAACTTTCTTTCAAAAAATCTCCTTTTTACATATCAAAACTATAACCCCTAAATATCTTAGACTCCAAACTTGTTAACATGATTTGTAATTAGATTTGAGTGTGGTGGGGAAAGAAAAGGCAACAAAATGATCATGAAAAAAAATAATTTAATTATATTCTATGGAAAATTACATAGAATCATGATGCAATGATCTACTCCTAATCATATAGATATTATTCGTTGTTTTTGGCTTAAAACACTCTCACGGCTTTAAAATGCATGTATTTGATTAAGAGGAGTCATATATATTAGAAAATTTTTCCTTATTTGATGTGAAACATCATAATCACCCTTCGATGTAGACATAACAGTTTTGTTGGGTCCCATTGGGATTATGGGGCCACCGTATAAAATTTTGTCTATTTTTAACTCAAATGGCCCTCACACTTCTAAAACATGTCCACTTGGTTAAGAAAAGCACATACATACATAATGTGAGGAACTTTTTCCTCTATTCGATGTGGGACACATGATATTAATATTAAATTATGCAACCTGCATGTGTTTCCACTTCAACATCCATATCCGTTTTTCAATGCAATTTCATTACATGGTTACCTGATATATAGATCAAATAAAAAGAGTTACACCATTTGAAACTTTGCAACTTTTTCTTAATGTACGTTTCTGTCTTTTTTTATCGACCCAAAAACTTGATTGACATTCTCTTTAATGTTTCAAATTCAAATGACATGATTACTACACCTAAATATCTTTTCAAGATGACATCTTCTAAAGTATTCTTCTGTGAACCCTTTAAAACACCAGAGACCTCTCTTTTTTTTTTCTACCAAAGTACAACAAAATGTTGATCTAATTTCCGTAGTTGCTCTGTTGTTATGCTTTCTTACTTTCCCATATAATTTCCATAGTTGCTCCGTTGTTATGCTTTCTTATTTTCCCATATCATTCATTCCCAATATGAAATGATAATTGTTAAAGAAAAACTAAACACTGACATTTTTAATAAGTTATTCCGAGTGCAAACAAGTTATAGGCTCATATATAATTGGTATCATGCCATTTATGCATGACATGAGCTACACATGAGGGTTATTTTCCATAAATTTCACATGAAATTACCAAAATCCTGCAAAACATTGTGAACTATGTAAACTGTTTTTATTTTATTTTTTTAATGATTATAAGCTTACTTGATTAAAAAAATGTAACAAACAATATTTACACTGTATAAATCTATAGTATAAGATGGCCTGTGATAACGGGATTCCATTTACTTGTATTTGGAAATCATTATTGCAATAAAAAATTATTTATTTAATTTTACTAAGATTATTAATTTGATAAGGAAAATGAAATAGTAATTTACCTAACAAATGCTAACATATTTAAAACATTATCAATGTGAATTAATATGGCACTTCAACCATTATAAAATAATTTTAGATATTAAATATTAATTTTATGAATTTATATAAAAAATAAAATTTAAAAAAAGTATGAATATATGTATATATATATATATATATATATATATATATATATATAATAGGAATTTTTTTTTAACTGAATACATCAAATTTTAAAAATAATTTTTAAAAGATGATGCTTCTAAGACTATTTCTAAATATATGACAGTTAGTGTCCTAAAAAGTCACATTTTGATCATTTAGTGTGTGTCAACATACGAATTGAGTTCAATTCAATAGAAATTAATGTATATTTAGAATTGAACCCATAGCACACAAGTTGTTATATTTCTTAAATATGTCATTCCAAACTAGTTTTTGTAGCCATATTTTTTAAGTTGTTATAATTAAAATTATCAAAGATCCGATAATGTAGAGATCACATTAAATTGTAGGTTGAGTAGCCTCCCACATACTTATGGCTTCAATGCAGGCTCGCTGATCCATCACAAATTTCAAAATTCTGAAGATAAAATCATCAACTTTACTCAATGAATGTCCAGGTACCCTCTAAATGTATATAAAAAATGAGATTAATCATGTGGTGAATTTATTACAAGGTTGGATTAATGAAACTCAAAAAGACTACTAATACATAGAGTTAGAGAATGTATATATTTTTGTTACGTTACTTCGTTAAGTTGATTATTTTATTTCATTCATCATGGATTAGGACTCTAATTGTTTCCATGATTTACATCACCTATGAAGACTAAAGATTGCGGTAAAATAACCTTGAAGTTACACAAGTAAGCAGTTAGAGTTAATTAGGTCAAATGACATAAAAGACATAAGTGGACTTATATGAAAATCAGGAATAAAATTATGTACAAAAATATTTTTTATTGAAAAACTATAAAAAGGGAAAAAGATAACAGGATATGAAAACCAGGTTTTAATAGGAGTGCCTTAATTAAGCACCCTCTAATTTTGTGGGTCGGATTCACTTTTATATACTTAAAATTTATATTATTATCCTTTGCACTTAATTTAACGCATTTAGAATGAGTTCATCTTTATTTGTAAGTTTGTCATATTAGGATCACATCTCCTTAAGTTGTTGAGGAGTTCACTAAGAACTTTGGAGGTGTTGCACCGCAGTGCATTACAAACATGAAAAATAAGTGTAAGTACTAACAATATGAGTCTTAGGAAGTGTAGTGATTACCAAGTCAGATCAATATTTATTTTTCATATTTAGTGGATTTAGCATTGAGGTTTGTGATCACATGGTTATATCTACAAGGTCTTTATGAGGATTTTTGGGTGGTTTTCTAGGTAAACCACTTATCTATTGGTGCGATTGAATTTTTCAAATTAATTCATAATTAATATTCTAACCAAAGAACTGATAAAAAACTAAAAATTGAATTTTTGGGCTAAGTTTTAAGGACTAACTATTCATTCTTTAAGGTAGTTTCATGGTATGAGAACATCTAGACTATGTTTAGTTCCCAAAAAAATTGAGAGAAAATGCAAGGTAAAGAAAATAGAAAGGAAAGTAGAATGAAAGAAAAAGTGAAAGAAACTAAAAAGTAGGTTTAAAGTTATTTTTTATATGCTTCTTCAAACTCGTTTTACTTATTTTCCTATCTTACATAAAAATTTAAAAAATTTAAAACATATACATTTCTAACTACTTTTAATTATATTTTATATTATTTTTAATCTTTTTCATAGTAAAATCTGTTGGAATTTTTACAATGAATAGAAAATAGGACATATCTTTTCTTAATAGACACAACTTGTTTTAAAGGATGTGTCTTGTATTTAAAAGACACATCCTCTTCCAAAGGATGTGTTTGGTGTCTTAAGACACAACCCTTCAAAGGATGTGTCTAGTAGTTTAAAGACACATCTCTTCTAAAAGTCACCATCAAATCTATAAATAGGGACCCTCCCTCATGGCATTTTCATTCATTCATTCATTCATTCTCTGCACTTTTTCTCATTTCTTGTCATTCAAGTCCTTAGTTTCAAGTCTAGTTATTTCACTTTTCTATCACGTATTTGGTACACAAGAGAATACAAATCACTAAGTGATTTGTTGTTTCTTGTGATTTAAAGTGCTACTATCACAAGAAAGTGATCGTTGTATCCTAAAACCGTAAGCACCTAAGCAGGGCAAATTTGTCTTAAGAACAGAAAGTCAAACTCTAGCCTAGATCAACCTTATATGTGAATTTTACTTTTCTACTTACTTCATTTTATTTATATATTTATTATACACACTTATTGTCCATATTTTTTCAGTGATATGGACAACAAAATCAAGCATCAGAAAATCATTTTCCTTAACATTTTTTTTAGTACACTTTGAAGAATCAAACATAACCTTAGTTCTTTGTTTTCATAATTTAAGATTGCTTCTCATAGATAATAAATATAATGACAACGTAGAGTTAGAAAAAGATAAGTAATTTACAAATTCAATTTTTATTAAAATTTATTTACCCATTTGAAATAATGATTTTTATAACAGTTTCATATCGTTTTATTTTCTCTTTTTAATCTTGTTTGTTTGCAATTATACTTTTATATTCATACCAATGGAAAATTACCTTATATTTCTTTTCTTCCATATAAACAGTGGACTACTATAAGATTATGGTTATGTTTGGTTCTAGGAAAATGATACAGAAAAAAAATTGGGTGGAAAAATGAAAGGAAAGGAAAAGGTAAAGAAAGGAATTTTTCTCATGTGGTTATTCATGGAAAATTTAAAGGAAAAAACAAAGAATTCATTTTCCTTTGTTTGATTAACCATGGAAAAGTCAAGGAAAACAAAATTAATAAAAAATTTTCAAAATTATAAACTGCGTCCTTCTAATACCTTGTTTGGTCTCAAAATATATGACCTGCAACAGCTATACCCAAAAAGAACTCCTTAATCACATACAAAGTTGTGACAGAGAGGCAAAATGCAACTCCCATAAGACAATGTCATTTAATAGTGCAGGCAATTGTGTAAGCCCAAGACTTGAGATGTTATTTCATGGCCATACCATCACTAAAAGAAGGCATCTTGACATGATATGGACTGCCAAACAATTGATACCTAGACGCTCCCTCAACTACCCAATTCTCACAAACCACATTCACAGAAAAAATCCATATCACCAAGCCCCTTCGCTTGTAAATTAGACTTCCCAAGAACCCCTTCTTTGATTTAAATAAGACTTAAAGCTTCTCTTACTTCTTCTCTTCCTTTCTTCTTTCACTGGTAGAAGCACTTCCAAGACCTCTGTTTTCACTATCTGGGCTTCGGTTTTAGTAGCAAACTCACCACTATTACAACACCTTTGGAGTTGGTCTAGAACCTTTAGTTTGATTATTCTAATTCTCAGTAATAGGGCTCAAGGGTTTGGTTGCCTCTACTTTGGAACTATGATTGACATAGTATTGAGTGGATTTCTCATCAGTATTAGAAACAATAGCTTGACTTCTTGAAGAAAGAACATTGGAAAAGAACTAGAGAAAGTCTAACTTCTCTATGAACCTTGAATCCTCCATGAAAAATAAAGCCAAATAGAGGCCACAAATTTCAACAAACGAGAGTTTCAACAATTCATACTTGATCTAAAGACATGGATGCAAGCACATTCACCAGATTTGAAGAATGCATTTCATCCATGGGAACTTGATTTGAAGAACACATTTCATCCATGAGAACTCATGTGCTCAAAGAGGGTAGGTTGTTGGAGGCACTAGGAGGTGATCAAAGTGATGGTGGTGGCCGTTGAAAGGGCCGATGGTGGTGAGAAGTCATAGTGACTGATAAAGAGGTTATGCGAACAAGAGACTTGGTAAAGATGATATAGTGAGCCCGATAAAATTTCTCCCAACTTTTTCCTTCTATTTCTCTTCTATTTTCCCAATTATTTTTTTAAGGAAAGTAGTAGGGAAAATATTATAATATTTTCATTAGCATTTTCTTTTATATTTTTTTCCATGGTATTTTCCACGTCATCTAAACTAAGGAAAATGATTTTTCACAACATTTTTTTTCCTTTCCCTAGCATTTTTTGGGAACCAAACATAGCCTATGGTTTATGGATGTAAATGAGAAAGATGGTTTCTAAAAACGACCTTAAAACTACTTGAAGTTTTGGACCTTCTCATCTTTGATATCTCTAAAAGAAAATATATTCTATCTATTATCCAAAAAATTTAAATATTTGTCATATGCATTGAAATATGATAATTGAAGATAGATATAAGGAAATGAGACCATGGTAGTTGTCGACATCATAAAAAGACCAGCCCATGTTATGGCTATTTGGTTCCCGAAGAATGTGAGGGGAAGGAAATAGAGAGGAAAAGTGAAAAAATAAAAAGTGAAGAAAAAACAAAAAATAAATTTAAAATCAATAAAATATTTTATACAGTAATTCAAGCTTGTTTCACTTATTTTTCCTCTTCTATATAAAGATGAAATAATTAAAAATTATAACAATTTTTAACTAATTTTTGTTATATTTGATTTTCTTTCATATTTTCTATGTTGAAACCAAATATGAGAATTATTTTCCTCGACATTTTTTTTTCTTTCCTTAGTATTTTCCGAGAACAAAACATTACATATATGTTTTTTTTTTCACTATCATCCTTATTCTAAGCATTTCCTGATTTTTTTTTCTTTTATAAATTATTTTCACTTGTTTGGGTGGGTGTTTGATTTGATGAAGGAGCTTGATCAAGTTTTTAATGAGCCTGACGAGCAAGGACCTCTCTCCTTACAATTGGGTGACCATTAATTGCTTGGTATTTATAGCTCATTTTCAATGAAAATTTGCTACATATATACCTTCAAACTGATAGTTAATTATGTCTTTCTCCTGCTCCAATTCGAATATATATTGTTTTCATTTCAAAGCATCTTATATTCAGAAAATTCACTTCATGAAGTCTATTTCAAATATATTTGTATTAAGACTGCTCTACTGCATGGCATTTAGGTATGGATTGAAAGTTAGCATACTAGAGGATCGGATGGAGGAAGCTTTCATTCAGTGGGAGCTGCAACAAAAGAAGATCAAGGCAGCACTGAAATTTTCCCCCATTTGCAGTGGCCAATTACAGGATGGCCAGTGGAACACGCATGAGACCCAGGATGAAGTGCGGAATATATCTATCCTTGGCTAGCTTTTCCACAGTATTGTAGATTATTGTAGTGTAAGGAAAGAGGGATTCCTCGTTGCACAATGGGGTGATCCGGTCGTTTGCTTCTTTGCTTCAGTCTTTATACTTCATTTTCCCTTTAGAATTGCTAGCTCCAGCATTTGTGTCAATGTCTCTTTCTCCTTTGGTTACCTTTCCAGCCGAGCTGTTAAGCAGATATGTCCATAGTCATTGTAGGCCCTTAGAATGAACATAATGATTTGTGTGGCCACATAAGAAAGACTAACATAATAAAGCCTTACTTCCCATACATTTTGATCCCATACCTGGGCTGGTCCTTGCGTACCTATATTCTACTTTAATGACCGTCCTGAGGCTTTGTTTCATCACTTTGGACTGTGTGGTTCCATACATGCTTATTTGAGGTTGATGGCGTCAATTAGATGCCAAATATCTTAGGTGCTTTAGTTTGATAAGAATCAAAGAAAGAGGCTTCCATTGCGAAAATGGCTTGGGTGTTCATTACAATATCCCAACCTTGAGAACATTAGCTCTAAAACCACCAAGATGTGATAATATTCAATTTCAATGTCCCTTGGGAAATTGGGTCATAGGTGGCTGGCAATGGCCAAGCTTTACCATTGTTTTCTTATGTTTCGTTGCCCTCTCACAGTTCAGTAAACCTAATATTTGATATGGCCTTGCAACTCAGTTCCCTTCTCTCTTTCTGATATTTCATTCATTTGGGAAAACTTGTGAGGAAGTTAAGCTGCTGTACACCAAGAATTTTAATTTGTTTCGTTATACCATATGGTTGAATTGTATTTAATTGGGAATACTTAATCAATAGCACTAGTTTTGTAATGAATGAAATTATAGTCTAATGGGTATTAATACAATATTCAGGGAAGAAAACTATGAAATTACCAAAATAAAATGTTAGACAAAGCATCTTCTTAAACCTATGACTAGCTATTACTAGAGTTCTCAACCTTTCTTCATTAATTCTTTTCAATATATCATGTTTGTCATAATTCATTGTCTTTCTACTATTAATGGTTGGGTATGTATATGAGAAAAAGTTGCAAAAGCGTTAGAGCTGATCTTATTAAATCGGTTTCTCTGGATGAAGAAACCATGACCATTGATGTAGCTTGCAACATTCAAGACAGTTGGGTTGGGAATTGTGGACGTGATATCTTAGCCATCATGAGACGTGGAGATAACCAGCACTTTTTCAGCGAAATAAAAAGAGAATTCGTGTCTTAAGGCAGAGGTAATTGACAGAAGAATAAAAGTTCCTTGCTTAAGGTGGAAGTATCCATGAGCATGAAAACATTTTTCTTGCTTTACTTTATTCCCTTGTTTTTATTCTTTTCCCCTTCCTGCACTCAACACAAGAAATTCCTTTGTTCTTCACACTGGAGAAACGTCTATATATATGTTTGTGAGAATGAATACATACACACCCTTGGTTTATTAACATGTCTTACCAAAATTCATCTGGTCATTGTCAAAATGTTTGGCCATCATTTATCTTATGTTTGGTTCTTGGAAAGATTGAGAAAACATGTGAGCTAAAGAAAAATAGAGAGGAAAAGTAGAAGAAAAGAAAGAGTGAAGGAGAATAAAAAATAAATTTAAATATTTTTCTTGAACTTATTTTATTTATTTGTATTCTTCTATATAAAGTTTATGGAGGAGTTGCAAGAAGCAGAGGAGGAACACACCAGAGAGAGATGCGTTGGAAGCTAAGAGCATCACGCCATCAACAACCATCAGAAGGAAGAAATTGTCTCCACATGCACGGCCATCAGCGCATTGGAAGATTGCATCATCCACACCCATCAGAATGAAAGATGGCCCCTTGCATGGCTACTCTCTGCCTGAGCTCTGGCTTCTGTGCAATACCAAAAGGCTGTTGGTTAAAATAAAAGAAAGCTTCTCACTAGAAGAGTAGATGCAATAAAGAGTTCAGTTACTCGCAGCATAGATGGTGCAGCAAGTTCACCATCCACCTCCTTATCTGCAGTTATTCCAAGACCAGGTTATCTGAATTTTAATCACTTTCCAGTTCAAGGTTTGGTTGAACACGAGGAGATTACAGGTCTGGTTGTAGATGAGAAGAGATGCGGCGAAGGATTTAAGAACATGTCTCTCACCATCTCCTTGAAATCTACATCTCCAAATTCTATAACGGAAAAAAATTGAATTTGGATACTTATCTCAGCCGCTGATTGGAGATGCAGATTTTAAGGAGATGGTGAAAGACATGTTGCAGCAGTATCTTGAAGAATCCAAACCCAAAAAATACCACCAAAAAGGTGATGTCGTGTGTGCCCCAGTTTGGTTGGTTGTTTTTTTATTTAAATACAGGTTGTTTTGCAAGAGTCAATATTATTTTGTATCTTAATCCTATTGTTATGGAGTTTAAAGTCCATTACTTTACATGGGGTCCTATTTCTATGTATTTTGGATGTGTGTGTTTGTATTCCAGTCTTATATTTATGTTTGTATTAGTAAGATCATACTTGCCATGCACATGAGGGTACACATAAGAGATGTGTGAGTATATGATGTTGGTTTTATTCCAACATTATGTGTCACAATTTAATCTTTTATTCTAACATTATGTGCATTGTTAATAACTACCTAAAATAAATCATTTAAATTGAAATATATTATTGTAATTGAAGAAATATAATGCAATGGTTGAAAATGATTTTTTTTAATAATATATGTGTTATTATTAGAATATTAATAATGTAATTTTTTTTAAATAGTTATTTTCCCTTTTGATTAGTAAATATATTGTCATTACTTTTGAATAAAAGCTAAAACAACGTATTTATTTGTTTTTTTAATTATTTAGACTTTTTTCTCTTATCACCCTTTAAAATAAATTCTTTAAATCAAAATCTATAATAGCAACTTTATAGATTAGTTAGTAGAATATTAATAATTTAATAATTTATCATTTAAAAAATAATTGTAATTTTTAATTTTTAATAATTAGTAATAATTTATATCAAATCTCTTTGTATTAGTGTCATTCTTAATTTTATCTTTTTTTAATATAAATTTTATATTGGGAATTAAGTCAATATAGGTGGAGCCATGGGAAAAGTTAATGCTTTTAAAGCTAATTGGTAACTACGAAGATTTTTTTTATTATTTTAAATGTACAAAATTTTGAGAATTCTTTTTTTTTTTTTTATCATATTCAATAAGATTATTTAAATTAAATTGAGAGTTTTATATGTAGTCATTGTAATTAAAAAAGTTTGATTATAAATTAAATGTTTTTAAAACTGGATTGGTCATTGAACCAAAAAAAGTTATCAGTTTAAGGTTCATTGGTCGGACCGGTGGTTAAACTATAATCAAACCAGTGACGTCTAACTTACTCAGTTCACCAGTCCAATCATTAGTTCAAACGATTTGAGATTGGTCCAAAGGGTAAATGGTTCAAGAGGGGGAACTAGACCAACAAGGCCACCGGTTGACATTGGACCGAGCCCCTCCAGCTTGTAGCTTCAAAGCTAATTTTTTTTCTTTGAATCAACTACTACATTAATCCCACATCGAAAAGACATGAGATATAAACAATTTATAACTACTACATTAATCCTACATTGGAAAAGGCATGATATATAAAGAGCTTTATAAACCTCCTTCATCCATCACAGGGCAAACAACTTATGGACCGTGAGGTAGTGTACATAATCCATGGCCCATTTTGCAAAATAAAAGGGGCAATTAATGCTAGGCCAAGAGGGAAAATGTGGCCCATTTTGCCAAAAAACATGGGGAGTTGAACTGCTCGGTTCTTGAAGAACCATCTGATTTGCTCGCTTCACCGATCTAATTGTTGGTTGATGCAGTTCTAGACTAGTCCAATGGGTAAATGGTTCAAGAGGGAGAATTGGACTAGACTAGTCCAATGGGTAAATGGTTCAAGAGAGGGAATTGGACTGGAAAGGCCATTGGTCGACGTTGGACTGATTCAACCGGCCATATGGTTTTCAAAACATTATATATATATATATATATATATATATTATCTATTAATATGTAATAATAATATAAAATTATCGAAATTATTGTTTTTCTTTTTTAAAATTAACTTAGTTTTTATCCTTATTAAGGTAACTATGTATGACATTTGAAAATTAATTTTAATAAGTGATCAGTTCACCAATCTAATTGTTGGTTTAGGTAGTTCCAGACCAGTCTAATGGGTAAACAGTTCAAGAGGGGGAATTGGACTAGAAAAGCCATCGGTTGATGTTGGACTGATTCGACCTGCCGGTCTAATATGGTTTTCAAAACATTGTATAAATTACATATATATATATATATATATATGTAATAATATATAAAATTATTAAAATTATTGTTTTTATTTTCTAAAATTAACTTAGTTTTTGTCCTTATTAAGATATAACTATGTATGATGTTTGAAAATTAATTTTAATAAGTGATAATAATTTGGATATGTTTTATAATTAACTTTATTTTCATTCTTATCATATATATATATATATATATATATATATATATATATATATATATATATATATATATATATATATCTCTAAGTCAATTTATTAAGATAACTTTTGACTATGTGGTTCCATACATGCTTTTTTGAGGTTGATGACGCCAATTAGAAGCTAAATATCTTAGGTGCTTTAGTATGATAAGAATCAAAGAAAGTGGCTTGCATTACAATATCCCAACATTGAGAACATTAGCTCTAAAACCACCAAGATGTGATAATATTCAACTGCAATGTCCCTTGGTAAATTGGGTCCTAGGTGGCTGGCAATAGCCAAGCTTTACCACTGTTTTCTTATGTTTCGTTGCTCTCTCACAGTTCAGTAAACCTAATACTTGATATGGCCTAGCAACTTAGTTCCCTTCTCTCTTTCTGATGTATATTTCATTCATCTGGGCAAACTAGTGAGGAAGTTAAGCTGCTGTATACCAAGAATTTTAATCTGTTTCGTTGACTATACTTAATTGGGAATAAATTAATAGCACTAGTTTGATTATGAATGAAATTATAGTCTAATGGGTATTAATATAAAATGTTAAACAAAGCGTCTTCCTAAACCTATGACAGTTACTAGAATTCTCAACCTTTCTTCATTCTTTTCAATATATCATGTTTGCCATATGGGAAATGAGGTTCCTGGAGGGTAACGGTAAGAAGATGGTATGGCATTTGGGTTTCAGCCATCACACAGGGACTCAGAAAAAGGTGTAAGAGAATAGTATCATAAAATGCTAGTAAAGGGATATATGCATAATCTCATGATACTCAGACGTATATCATTCCATTCTAATACATAATTCATTTTCTTTATACTATTAATGGTTGGGTTCGTATGTGAAAAAAAGTTGCAAAAGCGCTAGACCTGATCTTATGAAATCAGTTTCTCTGGATGAAGAAACCATGACCATTGATGTCGCTTACAACATTGAAGACAGTTGGGTTGGGCATTGTTGACCTGATATCTTAGCCACCCTGAGAGGTGGAGATAACCTACACTTTTTCAGCAAAATAAAAAGAGAATTCTTTTCTTAAGGCAGAGGTAATTGGCGGAAGAATAAAGATCTTTGCTTAAGATAGAAGCATCCATAAGCATGAACACCTTTTTCTTGCTTTACTTTATTGCCTTGTTTTTATTCGTTTCCCCTTCTTTTACTCAACACAAGAAATTCGTTTCTTCTTCACACTAGAGAAAAGGCTATATATATGTATGTGAGATTGAAAACATACACACCCTTGGTGTATTAACATGTCTCACCAAAA
Source organism: Vitis riparia (assembly GCF_004353265.1). Classification (NCBI taxonomy): domain Eukaryota; kingdom Viridiplantae; phylum Streptophyta; class Magnoliopsida; order Vitales; family Vitaceae; genus Vitis; species Vitis riparia. The sequence goes on from NC_048440.1 coordinate 2,016,079, forward strand.
TTCCTCTGTCCGATCATTTATCTTATGTTTGGTTCTTGGAAAAATTGAGAAAACATGCGAGCTAAAGAAAATAGAGAGGAAAAATAGAAGAAAAGAAAAAGTGAAGGAGAATAAAAATTCAATTAAAATATTTTTCTTGAACTTATTTTATTTATTTGTATTCTTCTATGTAAAGTTTATGGAGGAGTTGCAAGAAGCAGAGGAGGAACACACCAGAGAGAGGTGCGTTGGAAGCTAAGAGCATCACACCATCAATAACCATCAGAAGGAAGAAATTGTCTCCACATGCACGGCCATCAGCGCATTGGAAGACTGCAGCATCCACACCTATCAGAATGAAGGATGGCCCCTTGCATGCCTACTCTCTGCCTGAGCTATGGCTTCTATGCAATACCAAAAGGCTGTTGGTTAAAATAAAAGAAAGCTTCTCACTAGAAGAGTAGATGCAATAAAGAGTTCAGTTACTCGCAGCATAGATGGTGCGGCAAGTTCACCATCCAACTCCTTATCTGCAGTTATTCCAAGATCAGGTTACCTGAATTTTAATCACTTTCCAATTCAAGGTTTGGTCGAACAAGAGGAGATTACAGATCTTCTTGTGGATGAGAAGAGATGCGACAAAGGATTTAAGAACATGTCTCTCACCATCTCCTTAAAATCTACATCTCCAATCAGCGGCTGAGATAAGCAAATCCAAATTCTGTAATGGAAAAAAATTGGATTTGCTTATCTCAGCCGCTGATTGGAGATAGAGATTTTAAGGAGATGGTGAAAGACATGTTGCAGCAATCTGTTGAAGAAACCGAACCGTGTGTGTACCCCAGTTTGTTTTGTAGGAGTCTCGTTATTTTGTATCTTAATTCCTTGATTGTGCTTTGCTATATTTCTTCCCTAGCTACTTAAAATGCTGCTTCTAATGATAACATCTTTTGGTCACTCTAATTAATAACTTTGGAGTGTAAAAGCAATATATATGGGTGTTCTAAATGAAGTTGACTCATGCAAAAATTAACATCAAGTAAACATTAAATGTTCAAAAATGAATCTTCTCCATCCACTAAAAATAAATATCAATAAATAAAAAAGCATGTGAGGTGGATCAAAAGAGAGAATCCTTTCTGGGTGTAATTATGGCTTTGGAATTTGAGAACTCTTTGATTCTAATATCTCCTTCAATAGTAAAGAAATTTCTTTTTTATCTTGTCCTGAATGTAGGCTTTAGGTTGAATTACGTAAATCATTATATGTTTTATGTGTTTTTTTTTTATTCATTTATTTTCTTTTTCCTATTATTATTCATTTTCGTGATTTTTCACAACATCAATAAAAAGAAAAAAAACACACATTTTTTTTCTTTCTAAAAAGTTAATAAATCTCTAATAATACTATATATAAACTTTATATAAAATCACCCAACTGTAGCTCTAAAATCAATTGAAGGAATATTGATTCTGTATAGGAAAATGATATAATTTATGGATTAATATTTCCCGCCAGAAGCATCTCTACTATAGTGTTATTTCTTTCATACTATCAAAAACTTGACAAGTGGCGTCCACCACAATCGTGTTGTTCCAATTTAGCTTGATAGATTGAACTACCTTATGTGGAGTTACATAGTTCTTTGATTATCAAAGGCCATAAATTGTAAAACCCCATCATGGGATCTTACCAAATCTCTTCCAAGGATATTCTCTCAACCAACCAATCCCTTGATTTTTCCTTTTTCTTTTTTCCTTTTGTTTTATTTTTCAATCTTTTGTACAAATAATAAAAAAAAACCATTAGAAGTTGTAGTGCACCTCGTAATTGGAGGTATGGTCGATCATGGCCATCAAGATGAGTTTTCCATGGTGAGTACACTAGTGTATGGTTACACATTGTACATGACCTATGGCGAGTCACCAAGCTATATTATTATATTATCTCTCAATCTTGAGAAAATATTAAACTTGTGCTAAAGTTAATTGTGACTTTGACTTACAGGTGAAATCGTAAGTTGATCACATGTTTCCTATGGATTGGGTCATTGTTGATAAAAGTCGCTAGTAATAGGTATTCTTAATAAAGGCACCATGATATCTCATAAGGTTAAGATAAAGTGTACCCTTAGGTGAACCTAAGGAAATGTGTTCATGTAAACTATATATGACCATAGTAGTTTCTTCAATGAAACTTGACATAGGCTCTTGGAGAGCTAAAATATGTCAATTGAATACATAATAGAAGGATCTATAACTCAATGATAGTAAGTCATGAACCTGAGTACTTAGTGTCTCATTATTAATTACATAGGATATTGGAGAGCAATTGATTATCTATAATAGGATGTTGAGACGTTGTCTTCAAAATTAGATTCTAAGGGAGCTAGTTGTCATGGACTTAGTCTTTCACCAAGCTCGTGTGACACTTAGACAAGTCAAGACACTTGATTTTGCTAAGTCAGCCTTACTCCCAATGCTTAGCTTGCTAGGCTAAGATGCTCACGACTTGGAAGCTCTAGAAGGCGTAGTAGGCAACTCTTAAAGAATGGAAACTTTTATTGCTCAAAGGAAACTTTACAAGTGCTTTGGGAACTCACTTGCTTGGTTAGGAAGTTCTTTTGGGTGGTTTTTGGGTGGTGTCTTGGCCAAATGAGGCCCTCACCTATTTATAAGCAATAATGGAACTCTCTGGAACCTTAGAGGGTTCCTTACAAATAAAAAAAATTCTAGAACACCCTACACAATTCTATGTACAAGTCTATGTACAAGAATACACAAGAGATCTCTAGAATTCTCTAGAAAGCCTTGAACTCTTCTCATGCCTTCCACCATAGTGTAAAGATGTGTGGACATCTCTAGGTATTTATAGAACCTTCCACACTCTTCCCACTAATGGCTAAGTGTAGGAGTCTCCAAAAGCTTCCTGGGCTCTATATAAACCCATGGGGAGGCTTATTTGAAGTATCCTGTGACACTCTCCCCCACCTATGTCGTTGACGTTCCCATCGTTGCCTCTTCTTGAAACTTCTCGATATGTTTCCAGAACCTTCTCAAGGCATCCGCATATTCCTAGCTTACCTGCCTCTTAGGTAGTCCTTTCAATTAGACTGGATACTCTATCACATGAGGGACCCCTTGTCTCCTAGTGACCACCCATTTGGCAAGGATATTCTTCACCTTCTTCTCCCGTGAGGCCTTGGATGGATGCAAACCCCTGCACTTTCGATGCTTGGAGTGTTACCTCCTCTTGCCCATCGAGTTCACCTTTCCCTTGGTGACCTTGTCCATGTGTGTGTGGGCTACCTCAGCTCTCTCCCATTTTGCCTCATTTACTTGCACCCCTGATAGTAAGGAGGTCTTAAGCGTACTAGGCTTTAGGTTGACTTGGAGGGCACCTAGTAGCTGTATTGAGCCCATATGTGCTTCGTCTTCTTGTTCCCTCTCCTCGATCATGGCACTGAACGCCTTCCTCTTAGGATAATCCCCTGCCTAATGTGGACTGTCACACAGGAAGCATTTGATTTTAGGTGTAAACTTTTTCCTTTCCGTCTTACCCCTTCTTTCCCAGATGTTAGGCGTCTTGCCTGATCCCATTCTAGGAGCATTCTGGTCTCTTGAAACCTCGTCTCCCCGACCCGTGCGTGGCTATCCTCCAAAGACTCAACCTTAGAGGAGTCTTCCCTCTTATAATCCGTTAAAGACTCTGCTATTGCCATAGTAGTGGCTAAGTCTTAAACGCCTCGGCGCCTTAATTTTTGCTCAGCCTACCCTTGCAGGTTATCCATGAAGTTGAATAGAAACTCTTTTTCAGTCATGTTAGGAATCTCAAGTATGAGAGAAGGGAATTCCTTGACATAGTCGCGTATCGAGCCTACGTGCTTGAGACGCCTCATGTTTTTCCTAGCCAGGTAAGCCACGTCATTGGGGTAGAAGTGCTTATTGATCTCCCTCTTGAAGTCTTCCCATATCTCTATGGTGAAAATTTTTTTCTCCATATCAGCAAACCTCCGATGCCACCATAGAGTAGTTGTGCCAGTAAGGTAGAGGGTTTTAGTCCTTACCTTAGTCGTCTCATTAGTCAGTGCGATAGCCTCGAAGTATCGCTCCATATGCCATAAGAAGTTGTCCAACTCCTTGGCATCCCGCTTACCACTAAACCCTTGTGGCTTCGGCACCTCCACCCTAGATGCCTCTTGTGTGGCCATGACCCATGCCAACACAGCAGCCTTGTAAATGGCCAACTCTTACCCTCCTGGTCTCAGGACTCCATTCAAGTAGCCAAGGCTTCCATCATTGATTCCATGCTAGCAAGCATGCTCAATACCTTTTCTTGGAATGACACAAACTCCTCGTGCGACACTGGTTGAACTTGTGAGACTAGCATCCCCTCATGAAGGTCTTGGATTTGTTCCCTAAGATCCTTCATACCCTTCTCCATGCCTTGCTCGATCAAGTCCAACCCCTCCCGAGTGCTTGCCATGGCTAGCTCCACCTTGGCTAACCTTGACTCCATGTTGGCAACGACATCACAAGATTTATCATTCCTGCTCCTACCCCGTGCAGTAGGCTCGGTCTCCTTCCCATGGGTTTGCTCACTAGTCTCCTCTACGTTGGAGCCCAACATGCTTCCTTTACTATGCCCGCTTCATAGCCGTGCTCTAATACCAACTATCACGGACTTAGTCTTTCACCAAGCTCGTGCGACACTTAGACAAGTCAAGACACTTGATCTTGCTAAGTCAGCCTTACTCCCAATGCTTAGCTTGCTAGGCTAATATGCGCATGACTTGGAAGCTCTAGAAGGCGTAGTAGGCGACTCTTAAAAAATGGAAGCTTTTATTGATCAAAGGAAGCTTTATAAGTGCTTTGGGAACTTACTTGCTTGGTTAGGAAGTCATTTTGGGTGGTTTTTGGGTGGTGCCTTGGCCAAATGAGGCCCTCACCTATTTATAAGCACCAATGGAACTCTCTGGAACCTTGGAGGGTTCCTTACAAATCAAGAAGATTCTAGAACACCCTACACAATTCTATGTACAAGTCTATGTACAAAAATACACAAGAGATCTTTAGAATTCTCTAGAAAGCCTTGGACTCCTCTCATGCCTTCCACCATAGTGTAGAGATGTGTGGACATCTCTAGGTATTTCTAGAACCTTCCACACTCTTTCCATTAATGGCTAAGTGTATGAGTCTCCAGAAGCTTCGTGGGCTCTATATAAACCCATAGGGAGGCTTATTTGAAGCATCCTGTGACATAATACTATCCTATGGGTCCTAATGGTCCCCACTTGAGCTTGGATACCTTGTTGGCACGATTTCTAAAGGTTGGTTGGCTCTAAGTTTACTTTTGTGCATTAGGGCATTTTGATAATTACGCAAGGTTGCATAGGGGTAAGTCAACAAAGTTTTTGAATTGGGCTAATTGATTAATTATATGGCCTTGTGAGGTTAATTAATCAATTAGAACTCATTTTGGGTCAGATTAAGTGATCTAAGCTGTTGATGGACGCAAGTCATTTAAGCCCAATTAGGGAACCTTATAAATACCCCATTAGGGGTTAAGGCTTTCAAGAGAGTTGTCCTCCACCTTCAAAAAGAGAGGGAGAGCCAAAGCATTCACCCTTCATTTCTTTCCATCGGTTTTATGTCAAGATCAAGGAAGAGCCATTAGGTGAAAGATCTTGGGTGTTTGAGACTTTTGACGATTTCGATCTTCATCTTCACCGCATGAATTAGATTTGGGAACATCTAAATCAAAAGCAAGCATAATGATCTAGAATTTTGAATCCCATAATTGTTTTAAAAATACAATTTTTCCACTATGCAGAGGATTTAGAAAAGCCTAGGATGTGTTTCATGTTCCTAACCTAATCTGGGTGTACAAAACAAAGAGATTTAGGTTTCCCTATAATTGGTATCAGAGCCATAAGTTAGTAAAAGCATGTTAGAACCTTTCTAGATTGTGCTAATGGTGGTTTTGAAGGGTCTTTTATTTATGCCATGGTCATAAGGATGAATGCAAGCAATGTGAACTATCACAAGGAGTTTTTTCTCATTACACTATTAGAAAGATGTGATTTTTTAGAGGAAACAATCGTTAGAGATTAAGAAACCAACTCTCAATTTCTAGAAATCTGTAGGAGCACTCGAGCAGTGGGATTAATGCTCTAACACTTCGACCAATCGAGCAGTGCTTTTAGTGGTGATAAGTTGCATCCACTACTCAGAGCCTTTCACACGCATCAAAAGTTGCATCCAATGCCACTTAAGCACTCATGGCAACTGTTTGGGAATAAGGACAATTTCTTGGGATTGTTTTCCAATGTACTAACCCTAATTTTGTTGTAAGTATATTTGGAATTTTTGGATTTGGAAATAAAAAAAATTGAGTTACCAAATTAACAATAAGATCCCAAAAGGCCATGAGATATTTGAAAATATTTTTCAAAGTGGTTCTTTAGGCTCTTTCTTTAGAGAGAAGGAAAACAACACCTAAAGGTGGACCTCCAGGCTCTCGCACCCTGAGAAAAGAAGGTTAGCATTAGGTTCTTTAGGCTTTCACCCCTAAAGAGAAGGGCTGTGATTATAAAGGAAAGTTCAAGACAAGGAATTTGAAGATAATACATACTTAGCATAGGAGTCCTAATTCAAGTAATAAATAATGATATTGGAAAATTTCATAATGGATAATTTATTTTAAGAAGGTTACCAAAATGATCTCAAAGTCTCTCTTCCAAAATATTAAGTGGGCGTGAGCCATAGGCAAGCCCATAGCCTCTAAGGTTGAACCCATCTTTATTTTGGGTCCATCACCATCTTGAAGATGAGGTGACCCAAGGAATCAAGGGATATGGACTATCCTTATGGACGAGACTATATATGTTTATAGTAGGAGTGACCAATCCTAAAGATAGAACTCTTCACTTGATAACAGTAATGTCAAGGATCTTGGATAGACACTTAACTTAAATATGAAGTGGTAGAATCACTTGAAGTGGTCTCACTTGCATAATCTGAGGGCTAAACACAAAAGGTATGTTAATCGATGCCTAAGGTTTTTTACTCTAGCTCCAATGAGCATATGTCAAATTCCACTTAAGGAATTATTGTGGTTACAGATTTTATGATCACATGTCCTTTAAATCACCCAATGGGACACACTATCTCAATCCCATGAGATACCATGGTGTTTTTATTAAGAATACTTGTTGCCACTAGCCTCCATCAATAGTAACCTAATCCATAGGGATATATGATTACTTTAGGATCTCACCCATAGGTTAAAACCTCCTATTGAGTTTAGTACAAGATTAATATCCTATCAAGGTTGAGAGTCCATGAAATATAGTAGTTTGGTGAATCATGACAATTGATAACCTTGTGTCATGATTCACCATAAGTTTTATCCACTAGTGTGCTCACTATAGGAAACTTATCCCTACAGCTAAAACAAGCTATCCCTCGAATTAGAAGGTGTTGCACTATAGTTTCTACTAGATTGCCTAAATTCATGAATCGACTATGGGTAAATTATCTACTTACAAGGAACCCATGACTTGTATCTTCTGTGCAACTCTTAATACACCCAAGTCATGTACAATATAAAAGACATGAGTTGAATGCTCAAATCAATGTCAATACACCAAAGGGATAGCAATAGGACAGTTGAATCTAACTTTATTACACCATATCTTGCTTTTAAGGTCTCAATCCCAACATGCACTGTCGAGATTGCATACTCGGTGATTGCACTTAGATTGTGCACCAAATAAAGGGGAGGGTGAGCGAACTCCAAGCCTATTCGCTTGATTATGCATTGGGAGGAAACTAACTTGTGAATTAACAAGTGCGCACTAAACGAAAAGGAAAGCATGCACCCAATGAAGATTGCATATTGAGGAGAACTAAAAGGAGTGCGCAAAGAAAGAAAGCCAAGGGTTATGTGCCTAATAGACACTCAAGAACAAATTATGCATTTGGGCAATGCACACACAAACTTCACACTTGAGTAGTGCCCAAACTCCAGCTATGCACTTAAGTAGAGCACAAACCTAACTCGCAATGCGTAAACCAACGATGCAAATGAGGAATAGGGCATAGCACACTAATCAATTCATGTAAAGAGACTTAAACATTGGAATACAATTGAATGCATATCACTTGGCGCACCAACAAGAACACCCTCATAATAGAAGCATGCACAATCAAGCAAAAAAAAAACTAGCATCGCTAAAAGGAAGAAGAATAAATCAATGCACAAACCTAAACAAACATAAAAAACAAAAATAATAAAGAAACGGTGAATAAAAATAGAGCATAGACATAGTGAACAATTTAATAAACAAGCCATTTAATAAAGCTTCATTTTAATTATGTGATATCAATGTCCTTATAATAGGTGAGGAAAAAAAACCAAAATGGGTTTAGAAATGAAAACAAAAACATGACTTCTAGATATGGCACATTATAGCTAAAACAAAGTCAAATTATTCTCAAACTAAACCAAAGAAACAAGAAATGAATCAACAACAAGAATTCCATAAGCAACCTAGAAACCAACAGAATCAAGTGTGTGGCCTTTGACATCATACCTAAGCCAATGAGTAATGACGAAAAACAATATAAAGAGAAGAAGAACAATGATAATGAGAAAAACTTAAAAACCGTAGTAATCATACTTGAAAATTCTCCTCTTAAGCAATGCTCGCATGGCTTCAAGCACTCTTCTAGAAAACTTACCAAGCTCTCTTCCTCATTCTCTAGTCATTTTCTTCCTTCTCAAGCTTCTCTCTCTCTCTCTCTCTTTCAAACCTCTCTAATGGTAAAATATTTTCTCTATCTCTCTTCCTTACACTAACACAAAAATGAGAGCTAAAAGGTCCCTTACAAAAGGATAAAAGGGCATTTTTAAATGAGAGAGAATGAATTAGATGAGGACACTTGTATTCATGTCCATCCAAGGCTAAAAAGGCTCTCTAAAACCCTAAAACCCTTTTTTTAAGTTGAACCTAGACCAAAATAAAGGAAAAAACCTAGACTAAGGCTCACAACCAAATTAATGAACCTAGGCTCAACCTATGGGGCCACTAGAAGTCACCTTAAGATCCATGAAAAATCTCCCTAATGATATTTAAAAAAATTACTCAAAAATTAATAACGAGTCAAGTAACAATGGACCAACAAGGGATGCAATGAATGACTAAACAAAAGGATCCTAGGCATGTACTACAGAGGAACATAAGGTAAGGGAAAAATAGATATGAGATGATATATGCTAGAGAACAAAATGGAGAGTTTGCAAAAGGTTAAAGATATTATTGTGAAACTTCAATAAGAGCTTTGAAGGATCCATTAAAGAGTACAAAGGAATGTTATGTTGGAGATGTGGAAAAGGAGTGTAGGTCTTGATGGTATAAGACCCTAGGGAGTAGGTGCATTCAATTAGGTAAAATTATATATCTTTTTCTCATATGTAGTGGATTATTTAGCGGTTTAAGAGACCACCCATGGTTTTTTACACCTAGTAAGTTACTAGGTGGTTTTTCCATGTTGTATCATGTGTTCATTTACATATGATTTTTACTCTCTCTGAAGTATTAGTGTAAAGGGATAAACCTAAAATAGGTAACAAAATATCAATTTGGTGTTTAATTCAAAGACTACATATTCGTGTACCTTCTAGGTGGTTCAATTATATTAAGACTAGAAAATAAAATTTCTTTCAATTGGTATCAGAGCAGGTAAAAATTATTTCCAATTTTTTTTCAATTTTTGTACTTATTCTTGATAACATAAAATTCAAATGAAAGAAAGTAACTTTTTATTCAACTTTTGAAAAAGTTTTTATTGATTGAAAAAGATTGCTTAAGGGAAATGATAAGTTGAATCCAAAACTTGAAAAACAAGACTCTATATGTAAAATTGTGTCCTTAGAATAATAATAAAAAAAAAACATTAAGGTGAGATTGAAAATTTGAATAAAGAGAAAATTTCTCCTTGATAAAAATTTTCTCTTAGAAAAAGAAGTTCATGAGACACAAAATCATTCAAGATATTTTACTTTTTCAAAGATAACAAAGTCTAACTTATAAAAGATAAAGAGTTCTAGTGATAAAAAAAAAAAAGAAAAGGAATTTGAAGACCTTCAAGAATCATATAATGCTATGTATCATGAGAGTTATGAGATTGAGAATGTAAAACTAAATAAAACCTTAAACAAAAAGAACACTCATTGAATGTCTTGAATCTTAGAAAAATTATTTGAATGAAAAATTAAGTTTTTATGTTTTTCAAAAAATTAACATAGGAACTTAAAGTTGAAAAAGAAAATCTAATTGAAAAGATTAAGTTTCTTGAATATGAATACCATGATGTGGTGATTAAAAATAATTCTCTTACTTTAGAGTTAGATCAACTTAGAAAGATCTTAGGGAGTCAAAATGAAGTGTTTCACCCTAGTTCTAAAATTTTAAATGAAATGACTGAGAAATGTTAAGACCATGGGGATAAGAGAGGTTTAGCTTATTTAGGTAAGTAAAAAACTCCTATGAGTAGAAAGACTACTTTTGTAAAACTTAGAGAAAACTTCTCTTTTGGGGAATCATACTTAAAGCAATCCCCTAAGTGTGCCACTTGTAATAAATTTAGGCATGTGGCTAACAATTGCTTTAGTAGACTATTTGAAAAATATCAATCTCATGTTAATAATAAGCTATTGAGTGAGTAAAATTACCATAAAAATCAAATTTTGAATATCAACAAAAGTAACAATCTCACATTAAACCTAAGAAAGGAAGAAGTCCAATTAAAACTATTCCAAAAATTAGGCGGATTTGAATTAAGAAAGAAAACTTAGTTGCACTTCAAGGTAAAAGCCTAATGAGTGCTAGGAACCCTAGATCTCTCCGTTCCTAAGCCCTGGATCATATAAGTGCATGCAAACTACTTCAAGCCTCTAGATCCTATGCAATGAAAGTAAAAATAAATTTTTTAACAACATAGGATCTAGAGAAAAGTCATTAGAAAACTTTATCTTTGCTTTAAACCTTTGCAAATCAATTCCTCTTGGTAAATATGAAGCCTAAAGAGTTTGAAAGTCTCATACACCCAAGATCTTGCACCCGATGACTTAACCATGATCTTAGCACTCCAGAGTTGGGCTTTAGAAGGTAGGAATCCTAGGCTCTCACTCTTTTTCGCTCTGGAGGTAGAAGATGACTATCTCTCAAAAGTGATAGAAACCCTAAACCCTAATGGGGTATTTGTAGGGTTCCCCTACTAGGCTTAAGTGACTTAAGCCCACCAAGGCTTGGGTCACTTAATCAAAACGGGTCTTAATTGATTAATTAACCACATAGGGTCATCTAATTAATCAATTAACCTTGAGAGAACTAGTTCACTATCCTCTTTTCAACCTTGCGTAATTACCAAAACACCCTATACGCAAGAGTGAACCTAGAGTCAATCCAACCCTTATAAACTATGTCATCATGGTATATGAGCTTAGAGCGAACACCATTGGGACTTATAGGAGTGTTAACTCTCTCATAATCCAGTTTTGAAGTTGATTCAACATTCCACTAAAGATAATCAACTGCACTTCAATACCTTATGTAAATAACAACGAGATCAAGTTCAAGTTTGTGATCTACTATCTACTACATGTAGACTCCCCATGAATTGGTGTTCATAATCTAACAAGGTAATGCTATCACCTATCAACATTATCTGTTTAATCCTTGAGTTATAGATCTCACTTAATATGTAATCAATTAACATGCTCTAGTTCCAAAAAGCATATGTCAAATTTCCACTAAAGGAAATGCTATGACCATAATATTCTAGATCACATGTCGTTTGGATCACCCAAGCGTACACATTGTCTCAATCCCATGACATATCATGGTGTCTCTATTGAGAATACTTGTTGCCACTAGCCTCCATCAATAGTGACCAAATCCATAGGGATGTATGACCATGTATTGAAAAACCGGTTTTTATCAGCGATATTTCGCCGATATATCGAATATCGGACGACCCCAATAGGATATTGAGCACTGATTATCGAACGGGAGGAATATCGAAAAAAATATCAGGAAAATCGTTGAAATATCGATGATATATCGGTTTGGAACCGATAAATTAGCGAAAAAATCGAGTAGAGGAAGCCAGTCAAAATATCGGAGATATATCGGCGATATATAGAATATAAGGCGAATATATCAAATATATCGGCAAATATATCTAATATATCGCCGATATATCTAGGAAATATCATAGTTTTTTATTTTATTTTTAAAAAAATATTTATCCTTTTTTTTAATTATTCATTTTTAATTTATTTTTAAATTTTAAATCTATATTATCATTTTATTTTTAACTACTTTTTATATTTATCTCATTAATGCTATTTTAAAAAATTACTAGCACTTCATTCTTTTTTTTTATCCATTTAATTTTATTTAATTTTAAATGTTTTTATTTTAAAATATTAAAAATATAATTTACTCAAAAATTGCTACAATATAAAAAATTTAATGAAGTCCTAATATTCTATAAATTAAAATTAATTTGAGAAGATAAATTAGTAATAATTTTAATTATTTAAATAAATTAATGTTAATAGAAAATTTGTCATTTGTAATAAACTTTTAGAAATCAAATCTCAAATAAAATAATTTATATAAATCAATTTAATTTTTTATTTAAAATGTAATAAAATATGTTTTAATAAAATTATTTTAATTTTTAAAATAAATTAATATAAATATATTAAAGGAATTTATGCTAATTTTTTTTATAAAAAAATTGATAAATATTATATGTGCGATTAAAGATAATATTTATCAAATTTTTATAAAAAATTAGCATTACTTATTTTATCATTTTTTTCCTTTTTATTTTTTTCAAGCATTCTTGTGAATTTTGAATCATTTTTGCTTCATCAATATTGTTGTCAAAATATCCACTGATATTTCTCCGATATTTCCAATATATCTATAAAATCCAAGTACCAATATATTCGTATTTACTGATATTTTAATCCTTGTAAATGACCACCTTAGTGTCTCACCCATAAGTCAAAACCTCTTGTTAACTTTGGCACAAATTCAATATCCTCTCAAGATTGAGACTCCATGCAATATAGTAACTTGGTGAATCATGACAACCAATAGCCTTATACCATGATTCATCATAGGTTCTATCTAATGTTCATCACAAACACTAGTACTGCACTCACCATGGGAAACTCACCCTGATAGTCAAGATAAGTCATCCCTTTAATTAGGAGGTAGTAGTGCTACTGGATTGCTCAAATCTATGAACTAATTGTGCACAACTTTTCTACTTATAAGGAATCCATGACTTGTGTCCTCTATGCAACTCCTACCCAAGTCAATTACAATGTAAGATATATATGGGCATGTATGCTTAGATATATAATTAATGCATAAGGGACAAAGGGAAACCAAGAAACATAAATAAATATATTTATAAATGTATCTCAAATTATTACATCATGTCATGCTTTCTAGGGTTCAATCCCAACAATGAGTTCCAAGTTTTTTCCTTTAGATTCTTAAGTTAATCACCCAGGAAATCTTTGGGAGTTTCCTCCTCTAACTAGCTTTTTTTGTTCCATAACTTGGGGTCTAGTCTTAGAACTTCATTTTGTATCCCTAGTTCTATGTCTTTTTAGGAATCCTTGAGTTTTTAAATTTTTATTTAGGATTTCTTTGTTGACTAACCTTGATGATCTAGGTCTATGATTTAGAGGGAGTTATCTTTTCTTAAGTCTAGGATCTCTTATTTAAGGGGAGTTAGTTACTCTTTAGAGTATGTTTTGTATTCTAGATCAATGTCATATTTTCTTTAGACTTTGGGGCCTTATGTTTAAGGGGAGAAATATTTTTAGGATTTCTAAAATTTAGATTTATGACCCTAGAAAATCAAAATACTCTTTTAATTATCTTTTTCTTAGATTTTTTCATAATTTTCCTTAAATTTATGGACATGAATTTATCATTCATTGTTATGATTAGAAATATTTTAATTGATGTATAGAATAATCTTGATAAATAAAGATTTCTCTTTAATACTTCATGATGTGGATCAAGTATTTTGAAAATTCTAAAGTAAAGTGGATTTGTTTCTTCCTATTTTTCAAAGGAAATCAAATTGTGCTATTTTCCCAAAAGTATTTGACATGTTTAAATCATCCTTAAGTGCATAAAATAAAAATATTTAAAATTTCTTGAAGTACTGAAAAAGACTATCTTGGATAAATTCCAAATTCATTATCTTTAATCCAAGAGCAAGAGTCATCACTTGCAAAAGTAGAAAAATCCCCAAAGTGGAATGTGCAACTATTCTAAAATTACCCTACAAAAAAAATTGAGAAATTCAAAATTTATGGGGAATTATAAAGTGACGTGATATGTATGAATATTTATGTGAAATAAATTAAGTCATGTTGAACAAAAATTCGGCTAGATGAATTTCAAATTGAATGTGTCTACTTTTGAACTTTAAATTAATTAGTTGAAATAATGAAAGTAGATGGAATGAGAATCTCGGGTCATTAATGATTCAGTTTTCTTGGAATTAAAGTTTCTCTTTCTTCACTCATGTTTTATTCTATTCAATCTTGAATTTTTTTTTTAATTCTACAAATTAAATTATTTTGGTTCTCTTCATAATCTGATGAATGATTTTTCATATTCTATCATATCTAAATTACTTAAGTTCTAGCTAATTTTTTGTAAATTATAATCATAAGAATGTTTAAGTATTCCATGAAATATTAAAAGTAGTCAATCTTGATTTTTGAGATTTTAGAATTTGAACTTCCTTATAACGATAGAATATATTTTAGAAAGTGGAGCCAATAAGATTTAGAGTTTCATAGAGTTACAATTTCCTCGATGTATTAAAGAGAAAATGTTTTGTTGCTATTTGAATTATCTTTTGGAACTTTGTTTTCTCTCTATTGGATTGAATTTGGATATTTGGTAGTTTATTCCTCTATGATTGTTTTATCATTCTTAAATTTCTTATATTTGTCATTTTTGTGATAAAAGGGGGAGTAAAAAGGTTCATTAAGTTTATTAATTATATTATTTTTCTATTTTTGCCACACTGTGCTTTTTTCTAGGTTTATTGTTTAAGTGTGTGCAGATTAAAAGAAATTGACAACACTACATGAGAAATGGTTTAGACTAAGATTGGGATTGGGTTCAATGAGGTTTTATGAGAATTATGGGGGACCTCATTGTATCTTTCTATTTTGTCATAGAATTGCCAAAGTGGGAGATTGTTAGGGTATTATATTTAGTTGGTAATTTTGTTTTTTTCTTACTAATTAGGTGCAACTTACTTTTTTGGGTCTTATTCATTTCAAGACAACTTTGGACTTTATCAAATTATGATTCAAGTTATTCAAAGTAGTAAAATTTAAGGTATGTATATATGGTTGATGAAGCTTTTAGAATGGCTACTACATAGAATTAGGAAGAGAATACTTTCTATTTCCTAATTTGATTTCTATTGTATTTTTATTTCCAAACATTGTTTTTGAAAAGTTTTAAAATTATATTTATCTCTAAATTTGTGTTGATTCTAAAAAGAATTTTTGGAATATTTTTTAATAAGTTGTAAATTTGTGTTTATCTCTAAATTGGTATTTGATTTAAAAAAAAAAATCTTAAGAATATTTTAGAATTAGAAAACTCTCCATAATTCTAAAAATGGTTTTAAAATATAAATAAAGATATTTTATTTAAAAAAGTGGGGTGGATTTTTTATGAATTCTAAGAGTACATAACTATTCATCAAAAGTTTGATCCTCCAACTCCCAAACTTTCAAGATCTTCTTAAGAATAACTTTCGACTATAACAAAGGTCAAAGATCTCATTACAAAACTTTGGTAAGGGTTTTGAGGGATCCATTAAAGAGCATAGGGGAGTGCTACATTAAGGACATGGAAAAAGTGTGTAGGTGCAAACTATGTAAGACCCTAGGGAGTAGGTGCATCTAATTAGGTAAAATTGTGTACTCTTTTCTTATATTTAGTAGATTATTTAGTGATCAAGAGATCACATGTGGTTTTTTACACTTAATAAATTACTAGGTGGTTTTTTCACATTATATCACATGTTCACATTAATTTGGGATTTAATTCAAAGACTACATATTCACCCTTTTTCTAAGTAGTCCCATAATATTAAGACTAGACAATAAAATTTCTTTCAAGTACAAATTATGTGTGATTAGTGTCAATACGAATATTGTAAAACTATGAATAAGATTTTGGGAGATTAATCTTTGATTTTTATAATACTTCTAAAAATTGCCTATATGAACTATAAATTACTTTCATGGTGCTTAAATAAACCTGAAAAGTACTACCAGAAAATTTAGACTAGCTAACCAAGCAAACTTGATAGATGCTCAACATTGAAAAGCTATTGGGTTGCTTGATCCTTTAACCCTTTCTTCTATGTCAAAATGACTTGTTTTCATATGCTTCATGTGTTTCTCTAGGATGAAAAATATAGTTTTTTAGACTCTAAATTAATTTGAAGAAATCTTAGGAAGAAGAACAATCCATTTTTATTGTCTAAAGATTGAAGGGTTGAGATTTGGCTAAAGGACAATGAGCATACAAAGAAAAATTACAAAGTTATAAGATTATGTTTAGTTCTAGAAAAGTACTAAGGAAATAAAGAAATTAATAGTAAGGAAATGATTTTATTATGTTTGGTTTCATTATAAAAAATATAAAAGAAAATCAAGTATAATTAAAATTAGTTATAATTTATATATTTTTAAATTATTTAATCTTTATATAAAGAAAAAAAAAGTAAAATGGATTTTAAGTAGCATATAAAAATAATTTATTTATTTTAAATTATTTATTTATTTTTCTTCGTTTTTTCTTTCCTTTTAGTTTTTATTTTTTATTTTTTGCCTTACATTTTTCCTCAAATTTTTCAAAAACCAAACATAGTTGAAATGCTTGTTTACTTTATATACCAAAATAGATTGATGGACCAACATATCCTCAAGCATGGATAACATGAGTTTCGTGGGTTTTGTGCTTGAATGAAAAGAGATGTTTCTTATGCATGGATTACTTCATCCGATAAACAATCTCAAAAAATCTTCTATACTTTAGCCAACATTATTAAGAACAAAATAATGTTTCTAACATTAATAAAGCAGTGAGTTAATTGTGCAAAAATGGAAGGAATTGTGGAGTGCTTAGCTATACACTTTTGCTCATCTTTAATCTAACATTATCAACTATTTTTTTGTGTATGACAATTTTTTTATTGGTTATAACTTTTCTCAATTGTAGCTAAAAGTTGTATTTTGGTAGGATATAAAAATCTCATGGCATTATAATCATGGTTTTAAAAACTGGATCGAACCTACCGGTCTGACTATCGGTCGATCACAATTCCGGTCCGATCCTATAAATTGGGTTAGAAGTGAGTTGAAATGGAATCGGACTGGGTGAACCGGTGGTCCAACTAGCGAACCGATCGATTCCTTCAAACAAAACAACTCAACTTTTTTTTTTTTATAGCATCTTCTCTCTCCCCCCCACAGCCGCCCAAGTTCCACCCCCCAACTGCCCCAACTCCACAGCTGCTTACCGTCAAGCCGCCTGTCACTAACACCCCACCCCCTCGCGGCCAAACCAGACGCAGAGCACCAGCGAGCTTCCCCCTTGCTCCTACCTAACACCCCTACGCCGCCGCCGTCGCATGCCTCTCATTTTTCTTTTCCAGTGGCGCATCTTCCCCCCTTCCTTTCCTTATTTTTATTTTTATCTCTATTATTATTTATTTTATTTTATATTTGTTATTTTTTAATTTTATGATTTTTAAAACTTATCATTTTAATTTAAATATAATTTTAAATAAATTTTAAAATAGGTTTTTGATTTAAAAATAAATTTTAAGATTTCTAATTTTAAATTAAAATTATGATTTTAACTTAAATTTCTAATTTCAAACTAGTTTTCTGATTTTCATATAATTTTATGGTTTTCAAATAATATTTTTATTTTTATAATTAATTTTAATTTTAATAACATATAAAATTATATATTTATGACGTCATCGGTTCGACCATGGGTTCGACTGCAGGTTTGATTAGTGAATCATGAACCGATAACTTTTTCTGTTTAATGACTAGTCCGATTCTGAAAACATTGATTATAATTGAAGATAAGATATTTGAATAATTTTTTGTTGTAATTAAGATTAACAAAAAGTTAACATTAGCAATAAGTCAATCTCACATAAAAAATTGTTTATATTAATTTTTAGGTTTTTCCAACTCCATAATATAACATTACTTCTTTTTTCCCGATTTTTTCACTTTAATTGAATATTGGTAACAACAGAATTTGGATGATTGGTTGAAAATCCAAGAAGATGATTGGTTGAAAATCCAAAAATAATTTCTTGATAATTCGCTTTCCATGTTTGCTACTTGACTGAAGTAGCGAAATTTTATGCTTTTTATCTTTAGTTAAAGTACCAGATGAATTTATTTATAAAATATTTTTTCTATTTTCCCTGTACCATCCATTCCCACAACAAAAAAGCAACAACAAAACACGAAGGTCTTTTAATAACCCTAATTGGTAACTAGCAAATACATTATATGGACGATGAACATAGTAATAATGTGAAAAATGCAATATTAATGAAGAACTTTTTCACAAATTTTACATGAAACTAATAATATTTTAATCAGTGCATGTCCAAAAAGGGATCTTATTCTCCATATATATATATATATATTGTTGTAAGAAATCAAATTTTTGGTACTACCTATATAGATTTTTTAAGTGTTTAAAATGGAAATTAAATAATGTAAAATGAAACTTTGAATAGTATAATTAAAAAAAAAAAACCTAAAATTATAGAATTTTAACCAATTCATTCTTCACTCACGAGAAAATATATATCTATATGTATATTTGAAAATTTCTACAAGATTCATTGTCTTTGATATATTTAATAATAATATTAATATATAATTATAATATTTAAAATATGTTCGAGTAATGTCTATTATTTTATATTATTAAATTAAATAACATATCTTAAATAGTATTTTTTATTAGATAAGTAAAATTATTTTATATGTTAAATATTGGATTAGATTATATATCGGTATTGTTTTAAATATACTTGAAAAATAAATTCTTCTTCCATTAATTTCTATTTGGAAAAAATATTTAATATTTTTCATTGAATTTTTTTATATCTTGAATTGATTAATATAAGAAAGAAATGCCTTAGAACAATAAAGAACATGAAAGAGAGATTCATGATTCATAAGACACGTGTATATACATTTCTCAAATGAAAATCAAATTCTATGCAAAAGAATACAAAGAAAATTAAAGATAAGTTATATCAACACTTATATATTTTCTTCTATGAATTAAAAATTTAACAAAAATGTTATATCATATTCCAAGGTTACCTATTATGAGTGTCACCGGGCACCAAAAGGAATGAGTGTGAGACATAAGATTTTCTACCTATGGTTATTAAAAATTCACTATTCAATATCAAATAAATCATTAAGGACAAGAATAAACTTAGACAAAATAGTAAATTTTGGACACATTTCAAAACCTTTCAAACTCAAATATTACTAGTAAGTGTAAATAGTAGCTGACAATTTTCAACATGCTTTGCTAATTATACTCATACTTCTAATTGAACCACAAAAAATCATAGACAGATATCCTTTAAAAACAACTTCAAAATGGAGAAAATATATTTAGTTGTGTTTCCTACACAAAATTCCCTTCTAATCAAGTTTAACTAGTCTGCTCCATTAATTAGCAAATGATAATTTTCTCTAAGCAACACTAACATATCATGATCATACTCCATTAATATTCAAGTCTTGTCACTAGTTCTATAGATGATGTTGGAGACTTAATTAAACTAAGACTACATTCTCTAAATTAAGTGGATTGATTTTATTATCATTAGTATATTAGGTGATTGATTAAATTATGAAATAATTTTAGTGTCCTAGTTTTATTAGGATATGAAATTCTAATTTCATTAGTATTGAAGAGTAATATTTAAAACATCACAATAAGGACGTGTTTGGCTTGTAGGAATGAGAAGTGGGAATGAGTATCCAATTACTTTTACCCTTCATTCCCATGTTTGGATAATTTAAATCGTGATGAGAATGAAATTAAAAGTGATTTCAATGGAAATAAAATTCTATTTGTAAGTGAGATTTCAATTCTATCATATTAGGAGATATTTTGATTCCTTAATGTAAGTTATTTTTAAAAATTAAAAAGCTAAAGACTTTTTTAAATAAGTCATTTTTGAATTTTTTTTATTTTGTAAAAAACACAAATTGTAAATTCAATTTATATAATGTAAACTAAATTTAATTCATATCTTATTAAAAATTAAAAATAAATAATAATTACAAATAAATTTAAAAATAAATAGTTTTTAATAAAATATGAATATTAATAATATAATAAAATCAGAAATTATATTTTTTGTAAATATTATAAATATATAGATATTAACATTAATTAATTTATTTTGTTAAAATAATAATAATAATAATAATAATAATAATAATAATTATAAAAATGGATATTAACATCTTATAAAAACATAATTAATTTATTTTGTTAGAAATGAAGAATAGTTATTCAAAATTAATAATTTCTAATACTATTCCATTTTAAATAAATGTAAAAAATATATATATAATTTTTTTTATTATAAGCATATATTTATTACTCAATTATGATGATGACATTCTAAATTATTTTATTTAATCTATAATTAAACGATCAACTTTTTAAAATTTAAGTTATTCTTAAAATTACAGGATTTATTAAAGAATTTATAGCATTAATTATATCTATTATTTTTTATAGTCATTATATTTTTTTTAGTTTTAAATTATTTTTCAAATTATTAATCTTATTAATAAATTCAATACAAAGTCTCACTTGATTTGAATTTTTTTTTTTTTCTAGTGAAAAAAATTGAAAGAATAGTTATCTATTTTATTTTATTTTTAAAAATTGTTTTTAAAGAACAACAACCAAATAATGATATAATTTTTTTTTTTTAAATCACATGCCCAAATAAGTTTTTATTATTTAGCAAAAAAAAAAAAAAAGATAACTCTCAAGGATTTTTTAAAATGAAAATAAAAAATTATTTCAAACTATGTAGAACGTGAGATTTTTTACAAATAAACATAAAAATAAAAATAAAAATATTTTAAACCAGATATATGGATATTATTAACATTGTTTTTCATTTTCATTCCCCTTTTTATCTAACATTGAAATAGAACCAAATTATCATTCCAACCTTATATTCCTATACACATCCAAACACAAGAATTGAAATTACCAAATTTATTCCTATTCAAGAGGGAATAGGAATGGAACAAAATATTCATTCTCATTTTTCATTCCTGGGTACCAAACATGCCCTAGTAGTAATGTATTTTCAAAGAAATCATAATTCTCTACATTGAACTTCAATAGATTTTGAAACACATAATAATTCAATGCTTTCATATCCTTTTGATTCAATGTCAACATCTCCAAAGCAATGACATTCTTTATGTTAGGGAAAATATATTTTTATCCTTGTATTTGAACCTTAACTTTGATTTAGTCATCTTAGAATTTTTCTTACCAAATCTTCTCTTATTATTCTAACTTTATATTCATATAGGCATCCAAACACAAGAATTGAAGTTACCAAATTTACTACTATTCAAGAGGGAATAGGAATAGAACAAAATATTCACTATCATTTCTCATTCCTAGGTACCAAACTTGCCCTAATAGTTATGTGTTTTCAAAGAAATCATAATTCTCTTCATTGAATTTCAATAGATTTTGAAACACGTAATAATTCAATGCTTTCATATCCTTTTGATGCAATGTCAACATCTTCAAAGCAATGACATTCTTTATGTTAGGGAAAGTATATTTTTATCCTTCGATTTGAACCTTAACCTTGATTTAGTCATCTTAGAAATTTTCTTACCAAATCTTCTCTTATCATTCCATCCTTATATTCCTATACACATCCAAGCACAAGAATTAAAATTACCAAATTTATTCATATTCAAGAGAGAATAGGAATATAACAAAATATTCATCATCATTTCTCATTCTTGGGTACCAAGAATGCTCTAATAGTAATGTGCTTTCAAAGAAATCATAATTCTCTTCATTGAACTTCAATAGATTTTGAAACATGTAATAATTCAATGTTTTCATATCTTTTGATGCAATGCCAACATCTCCAAAGCAATGACATTCTTTATGTTAGGGAAATCATATTTTTATCCTTCGATTTGAACCTTAACCTTGATTTAGTCATCTTAGAAATTTTCTTACCAAATATTCTCTTGTTATGAGCTCGTTATGCATGAAAAAGCTCTTATACCACTTGTTAGGTTAGTTAAAGGCTCAATATTTCAACTTATTATTGGAACAACACAAAATTAAAATTGTTGATTTTCATGTGAATGTCCCTAATTTGCTAGGATTTTTACTTTGTATTCAAACCGGGAATTGTTTCCCACTTTCTATTTTTATTTTTTTTTGTTTTTTCATTTTTCTTAGGTGTGTATCTCCTAGATTATAGCTACATTTTTATTTGACTTATTTGATTCTTAGCATATATAATTTCGATGTTGTACATTCTCTGAAAAACGATAGAAATATACCAAGTTTTCCACATGGTACCAGAGCGGTTTCCTATTGGGACCCAAGGATGAAAATATCGGTAATCACGGATATATCGGTACTTCGATTTTACAGATATATCGGATATATTGGAGATATATCGGCGGATATTTTGGAAAAAAATATTGATAAGCTTAAAATTGTTAAAAACTCATAAAAATGTAAGGAAAACCTCATAATAATATAATTACAAGTATAATAGACATTCTAAAGTTATTTTATTGAAAATTTTGATATATGTATATCATGATTTATTATATTTGATAATAATATCGTATGTATCGATAAAAATATGAATTTTATAAGTGTATATTTATTATTAAATTACACCTAATATTATGATATTTGATTATAATATGTCTAATTTTAAAATATATATTAATATTAAAATATGATCCATTTAATTCAATTGTATTAAACAATATAAAATAAATTATGATATATATATAATTTTTTTAATATTTAATTAATTATTAATGATATTAAAAACATTATGAAGAAAATTATATAATTTTTATATTTTTGGTAATTAATTAAAAGATCTTGTATTTAATTATAATTAATTTGCTTTTTAAAATATTCTTTTAATATTTTCATACTGAGTTTAAGTATATATATATGTTTTGCACATTATATATCAAGGGGCTAGTTAGCCCAAACGGTAAGTGGTTGAACCCCAAACCTTTTGGTTTGGGGTTCAAATCCCCTCGGCAGCAAAGGGGAAGCGCACTGTAGCGGGGGCACTGTAGCGCGTTGACTGCACTGTAGCGGATTTGACTTCGTTTGACCCGCGTTGACCAGGCGATATATCGAGGAAAATCGCCGATATATCGCGAGAAATCGCCGATATATCGCGATTTATTCCGAAATATCGCTGGACCGATATTTCTCCATGAAATATCGTGTCGCTGTCCTTCGATACACGATATTTCGGCGATATATCGCCGAAATATCGCGATATTTTCTTCCATGTTGGGACCTACTTCTATTCTCGGCGTCTGGTTTTTCTAGCAATAGCTGACTTGAACCTCCCACTACTATCTTGCAATGAATCTTCCTCTCCAACCCAGTCACAATTCGTCAGTCCAACCACGATCCAGTCCAAACGTGACTCGATCTTGTCATGAATCGATCCAGTCCAAACAAATCTCTCTTTAGTTGTGATTCATCAAGACTTGACCATTTTTGTCGCTTTATCGATTCACTATCATCCCACGTCCTTCATCGGTGTTTCATTTCGTCAATTCATCTTGACTCATGTTCTTCAACCATCTATGTCATGATTTCTTTTCACCGGTACATCTTTGACTCATCTTTCTCCTTGATACCTTGTGGGTTGTGGTCACTTTTTATCTCTCAGTTTTTGGTTTTTCCCATTGGATTGATTTCTTCCAGAATGACTACTAATAGTCAAGAATCAGTTTCTAAAGTCAACTCTTGGTTGGAGATTGTCATTGCCAACAACCATAGAGGATCTGATGGCTCTTTTTTTCCCATCAGAGGTCACAAGTACTTTGAATGGGAATTATTAGAGAATTCATTACAATAGAATTTTTTTTCTATTTTCAAATTCTTGTAATTAGTTGTAACTTCCTATTTTTGTTGTAATCCCCTAATTCTAAGATTGTTTCCTATTTTTATGTTTTAGGTTTTGTGTATATATATTCATTCTTAATCAATGGAAAAGTTAAGCCATTGTTTCTCAATAATCCTCTCTTAACTTCAACATGGTATCAAGGGTCTAATCTTCTTAGGCATATTTTCTTCCTTTTTTTTTTTCCCTTCTCCTCAATGACTTCCGATGCATTCTTCTCTTCCACCAACAATTCTATCACCATCCAAAACTCCCAAGATCCTCAACATCCCCTCCTTACAATCAATCTCTCTAATATCATCAAATTGTCATCCACCAATTATCTCACATCGAGCCTTCAAATCCAATCTCTTCTCGAAGGTTATGATCTTCATCACTTCATTGATGGTGCCCATACTCCACCACCACCCACCATCACCGTCACTAGTGTTGCATCCCCAAATCTGGCATACACAACCTGGAAGCGTCAGGATCATCTAATCTTTAACGCTCTCCTTGGTGCTATCTCCGTTTCAATACAACCGCTTATTGCCCGTATCACCACTTCCCTTGATGCATGGCAAACCTTAGCCAATACCTATGCCAAACCATCTCATGGTCATATTAAACAATTGAAGGAACAATTAAAGCGGTGTACCAATGGCTCAAAATCAATTAGTGAATATATGCAAGCGATAAAAAACTCGTGTCGATGAACTTGCCCTTTTGAGGAAGCCAGTTGATGATGAGAATCTTATTGATCGGGTTCTTGAAGGACTAAGTGATGAGTACAAATCCGTCATTGATGCAATTAATGCCCATGACACGTCAATTTCTTTTGTTGAGCTCTATGAGAAACTTCTCAACAAATAAGCATCTCTTCAAACCGCTCAACCATCTCCTTTATTACTACCAACAACGAAAAATCCTACAGCCTTCCGGAATCGTCCAAATTGGTGTCCACCAACCACCACTCCACAATAACCAGGCCCTACCACTTCATTTTCTCCTCATGATCAATGCCAACCCAAACCTTATTTAGGTCGTTGTCAAGCATGCGGTATTCAAGGACACACTGCCAAGCGATATCCGATGTTTTGGCTTGTCACTAATCAACAATCCCCGACACCTCATCCTCAAGGCACTCAAGGATATCGCCCCTCCACACCCTGGCAACCAAGAGCCAATCATGTTGTTCTCGGCAACAACACTACTCCTACTTGGCTGTTGGATAATGGAACATCTCACCATGTTTTGTTTGACTTGAGCAATCTATCTCTTCATAGTCGTATCAAGGATTTGATGATATCATGATTGGCGATGGATCGGTCGTTCCCATCACACATACTAGTTCTACCACCATACCTGCTTCCTCTTGCACATTTACTTTACAAAACGTCCTTTGTGTCCCTTCCATGCAAAAGAACTTAATTTCAATTTATCAATTTTGCACTAATAACCATGTTTATGTTGAATTCTCACCCTCTGCTTTTCAGGTGAAGGATTTAAACACGAGGGCAATCCTTTTGAAGGGTGAACCTAAGAATGGCGTATATGAGTGACCAACTACATTCCCTTCTATTACCTCTTCACCATTGCTTGCATTTTCCAGTGTCAAGACCACTTCATTCGAGCGACACTCTAGACTAAGTCATCCATTATTTACTATTATGAAAAATATTGTCTCTAAGTTTTCTTTACCATTATCTAACCCATTATCCTCTTCCACACATTGTAATGCTTGTTCATGTAATAAAAGTCATAAAATTCCATTTTCTTCTTCTACCTTAACCTCATCCCATCCGCTTGGACTTCTCTTTTCTGATGTATGGACCTTTACTATTTTTTTTTTGTTGATGGTTTTCAGTACTATGTTATTTTTGTTGATCATTATACACGGTATATTTGGTATTATCCACTTAAAGGGAAATCCTATGTGTTTGATGTCTTTGTGCGTTTCAAGGCATTAGTCGAAAAATAATTTAAACACTAAATTGTTACCCTCTATTCAGATAATGGTGGTGAATATCAAGCCCTTGATAATTTTCTCTCCACCAATGGTATATCCCATCTTACTACACCACCACATACACTTGAACACAATGGTTTTTCCGAACAACGTCATCGCCATATTGTTGAAACCGGTCTATCTCTTCTCACTCATGCATCAATGCCTCTAACTTTTTGGACTTACACATTTTCCATTGTTGTATATCTCATCAACCGTATGCCCACACCCACACTACTCTCTCATCTCTTTTTGACAAATTATTTGAGTCTCCACCCAACTACACTAAACTTCGGGTGTTTCGGTTGCTTATGTTATCCATGGCTTTGTCCTTATTCTCAACATAAACTCGACTCTCGTTCCACTCTTTGTGTTTTTTTTTGTTACTCTTCAACACAAAGTGACTATATCTGTCTTGATCTATCCACCTCTAAAACCTATATTTCTCGTCATGTTAAATTTCTTGAAAATGTTTTTCCCTTTACCACTCACCAATCCCATCTAGCTCGTCCCACCCCAGAGCTCATTTCCAACTGGCTTCCACCGGTCCAAACTCTAACCATTTCAAATGGCTCACTTAATACGGCTCCACAAAGGGATTTCTTGTGTCAACATCCATCCAAAATGCCCAACCAATCGACCGCCCCTCCTCACCAATCGATTGTTTACCACCAAAACCACACAATTCTGAGACCTCTTCTGCTTCAACCACAACTCCATCCACCCATCAACATACCCATTCCATGACCACTAAAGTAAAAAACAACATCCATAAACCCGTAACCAAGATGAATCTCACTGTTGTCATTTCTCAACCATCAGACATTGAATCTCATACTATTAACCAAGCCCTCACCGATCCCAAATGGAGACAAGCCATGAATGATGAATTTGATGCTCTTGCTCGGAATGGAACTTGGGAGCTTGTTCCATCTACTTCTATGCAGAATCTTGTTGGATGTAAGTGGGTTTTTCATATTAAATAGCTTCCTGATGGCTTTATTGATAAGTACAAAGCCAGATTAGTTGCCAAAGGTTTTCATCAGCGATCTGGAGTGGATTATCATGACATCTTTAGTCTAGTTGTCAAGCCGACAACAATACAACTTGTTATAATCTTGGCAGTCAGTAAAGGTTGGCAATTGCGATAGTTGGATGTTAATAATGTCTTTCTTCAAGGCCATCTTTCCGAAGATGTCTACATGGCCCAACTTCCAGGATTTGTTGATAGAGACAATCCAACACATGTATGCAAATTAAAGAAGGCTATATATGGACTCAAGCAGGCCCCACGGGCTTGGTATCTTGAACTTCGCCAATTCTTCATTGAGTCTGGGTTCACAAACTCTCATGCAAACACTTCTCTATTCATTCTCCACTCAAGTGACATTACTATATATCTACTTGTTTATGTGAATGACATTATTATCACAGGTACCAACACCAATATTATTCAGCACTACATTGACCTCCTGGCACAAAGATTTTCAATCAGGGATCTTAGTGCCTTGTCCTACTTTCTCAACATTGAGGTTCTTACCATTCCATCTGGTGTGTTGCTTACTCAAAGGCACTACATCTCTATATTCTTGCCCAGACAAAAATGTCTGGTGCAAAACCTGTTGCTACTCCACTTGTTACAGATGGAAATCTCACACTTCATTCAGGTATAGTTGTGACTAACTGCACAGAATATAGAACCCTTGTTGGCAGTCTACAGTATCTTTGTCTCACTAGCCCACACATATCATATGTTGTTAACAAGCTATCCCAATTCATGCATCGCCCAATGTCTGAACTTTGGAATGCTGCAAAATGATTGCTTCGGTATCTATGTGGCACATTGACTCATGGATTATTTCTTCATAAGGCAAATACTTTTTCTCTTCATGCCTTCTCAGATGTAGATTAGGCTGGCAAAAAAGATGACTATACCTATACGAGTGCCTATATTGTCTATATTGGTCGTCATCCAATTTCTTGGTCATCCAAGAAACAACGTACAGTTGCTCGGTCATTCACAAAGGCTGAGTATCGATTAGTTGTCGCTACTACTTCAGAAATCAATTGGATTTGTTCCCTTCTCACAGAGCTTGGCGTCACTCTACCTACACCGCCTGTTATCTTTTATGACAATGTTGGTGCCACCTATCTCTGTTCTAATCCAGTATTTCATTCGCGCATGAAACATGTGGCAATTGACTATCACTTTATTCGAGATCAAGTTCAATCAGGTGCTCTTTGTGTTACTCATGTTTCCTCAGCAGATCAACTTGCCAACGCTCTTACTAAATCGCTTCCACGAAGCCGCTTCCAAGAATTACCGGTCAAGATTGGCATCTCCTTCGACGCTCCATCTTGAGGAGGTATATTAGAGAATTCATTACAATAGATTTTCTTTTTATTTTCAAATTCTTGTAATTACTTGTCATTTCCCTATTTTTGCTGTAATCCCCTAATTCTAGGATTGTTTCCTATTTTTGTGTTTTGGGTAGATTGTTTCCTATTTTTGTGTTTTAGGTTTTGTGTATTTATATTCATTCTTAATCAATGGAAAAGTTAAGCTATTGCGTCTCAATAATCCTCTCTTTACTTCAACAAGAATAACTATCTCCAATGGCCTTAGTCCATTCTTATGTTTATCAGTGACAAGGATAAGGATGGCTACCTCATCAGAGAAATCGTTCAACCTAAAAGTGATGGTCCCAGACTCAAAACTTGAAAGACAGAGAATAATATGGTCAAGGCATGGCTTATCAATTCTATGACCAACGAGATTGATGAAAACTTTTTTCTCTACAAGACTGCAAAAGAGATGTGGGATGTGGTTAAAGAAACATATTCCACCAAAGAAAATACAACAAAATAGGTTGACATCGAGAGTGTTTTTCATGATCTCCATCAAGAGGATTTAACTGTCACCAATTAGTCATCACTAGCAACAATTGGATGTTTATGAAGAGTATGATTGGAATTTCCTTGAAAATTCTATATACCAAGTGTCAAAAGATTGTAGAGAAAATATGGTTTTTCAAGTTCTTCTTAGGCCTCAACAAGGACCTTGATTAGGTGCGTGGGAGGATACTTGTTACCAAACCCCTTCCAATAATCTGTGAAGCCTTCGCAGAGGTAAAAAGAGAGAAGAGCTGGAAAAAACTCATGTTAGGCAAGAAAACTATTACAACTAATACTGAAAGCTATACTCCTGTAACCCGAGGTCAGTCTAGCAACAATGGAGAAAATCGGCAACGAAATGGAAGACTTTGGTGTGACCATTGCAAGAAACATGGTCATACTAAGCATACATGTTGGGATATCTATGGTAAACTTGCCAATTGGAAACTGCGATCAAATGGACGGGACAGTCGAGTAAACAATGCCATCACTGATTTGACCTCTCAGCCCAAATCAAACCCGTTTAGCAAAAAGCAATTGGATTTTTTACAAAAACTACTCCAACAGTCACAACAACCTAAACCACCTTTAGCATACTTCCATAATTGGTACTGGTTATATTGCATAAAAAAGTAATTTGTTAAGTGCTCTAAATGCTAAACAAAAACGGACAAGACCATGGATTGTTGACTCTGGTTCATCTAACCACATGACGGGAGATGAAAATGTTTTTTATACATATGATCCTTGCTCTTCAAATTATTTTGTCTGTATTGTTGATGGATCATTGTCCAAGGTTGTTGGTATTAGTTCAGTGACTATTTTAAAGGACTTAACTTTACACTTTGTCTTACTTGTTCCAAATCTAGATTGCAATTTGATGTCCACTAGTAAACTGACAAAAAACCTTAAGTGTCTTACTAAATTGTTTTCTAATCACTATGAATTTCAAGATATGGATTTGGGGATGATGATTGGCAATGAGTATCCTAATCCCAGTCATTCTCAAGCCAACAACTCTCAAGCTCATTCTATTTAGTCCTCTAATTCTATTCTTTCTATTCATAGTGATAATTAATAATATGATGTCATATTGTTGTGGCATTACAAATTAGGCCATCCAAATTTTGTGTATCTTGAGAAAATGTTTCCATCATTATTTAACAAAAATTCCAAGTCTTTTCAGTGTGAAATTTGTCAAATGTCTAACCATGTGCACAATTCTTATCTTAACCAAATTTACAAGACTTCTTATCATTTTTCAATGATACATAGTGACATTTGGGATCCATCTAGGATCAAGAACATTTATGGATCAAGATGGTTTTCACCTTTATTGATGATCACACTAGACTCACTTGGATATTTCTCATGACAAAAAAAATTGAGGTTGGAAAAAACTTCATAAACTTTCATAAAATGATCGAAAATCAATTCCAAGCCCAAATTCAAATCCTCAAGACTAATAATGGAAGAGAATACTTCCATTCCACTCTGGGTACTTATTTTATGAATCATGGAATTATACACCAAAGTTCATGTGTTGATACTCATAACAAAGTGGAGTAGCAGAGCGGAAAAATAAACATATACTTGAGGTTTCCCGTTCAATCATGGTTACTTCCAATGTTCTTAAACACTTTTGGGTTGAGGTCATTCTTAATGTTGCATATCTCATTAACCAAATGTCATCCCATACTCTCAAGTATCAAAGTCCTTATCAAATGTAGGGAACCTTGGATCACTTCATTCCTATGCCATGGATCTCATAAGGTGCATGAAAATCTATCTTAGGCTCTCTAAATCTATCGCAACAGAAAACCAGGCATTCAAAAACCAATATAGATACCACAAAAATCATACATCGAGAGAATAAAGTCACATACCTTTGATTTGGATGTTCCCGGATCGATTCCAATTGATGTAGATAACTCCAAAATCGTAATGGATCTTGTAAACACCATGATCTTCTACCCGATGACTCTTCCTTGTGTCTAGGCACTAAGATAATGGAGATCTTAAGGGTGGAGGCTAGGGTTTTCTTTCTGGATTATAAGGAGAAAATGGTAAGACATAGAAACCTTAACCCCTAAAAGGGTATTTATAAGCTTCCTATTGGGCTTAAGTGACTTATGCCCACTATGGGCTTGAGTCACTTAATTTAGCCTAAAAAGGTTTCTAATTAATTAATTAATTGTACAGGGACCTAATTAATCAATTACCCAATCCAAAGATACCACTCACTTATCTCTGTGCAACCTTGCATAATTACCAAAATGCCTTTATGCACAAAAGTGAATTAAAAGCATGAGCTCAGAGCGGGGATCATTGGGACCCATAAGAGTATTGGCTCTCTCAAAATCAAATTTTGAAATTGATTCAACATCCCACCATAGAGACCCTATGTATATTACAACAAGACACCAAGTGCTCGGATCCATGACCTACTATCCACTGCATGCAAACTCCCTATGAACTAGTGTCCATAATCTAACAAAGTAGTACTATCACCTATCAAGACTACCTCTCCAATTCTTGAGTTACATATATGACTTATTATGTGATCAAATGACATACTCCAACTCCAAGGAGCATATGTCAAATTCCACTAAAGGAATTATTGTGGCCATAGATTTCATGATCACATGTCCTTTGGATCACTTAAGAGAACGCACTATTTTAATCCAATGAGATATCATGGTGCCTCTATTAAGAATACTTGTTGCCACTAGCCTTCATCAACATTAACCCAATCCATAAAGATATATGACCACTTTAGCATTTCAACCATATGTCAAAGTCTCTTATTGATTTTGGCACAACTTAATATCCTCTCAGGGTTAAGAGTCCATGTAGTATAGTAGATTGTTGAATCATGACATTTGATAGCCTTGCATCATGATTCATCATAGGTCCATCCAATATGCATCACATATACTAGTACACTCACCATGGGAAATCTATCATGACGACCAAGATAAGTCAGCCCTCTAATTAGAGGGTGATGCACTACAATCTCTACTGGATTACCCAAATCTAAGAACCAATTGTGGACAACTTATCTACTTACAAGAAACCCATGACTTGTACCTTCTGTGCAACTCATAATGCACCCAAGTCATATACAATGTAAAAGATATAAATTGAATGCTCAAATCAATGTAAATACACCAAAAGGATAACAAGGGAACAGTTAAGTCTAACTTTGTTACATCATGTCTTACTTTTAAGGGCTCAATCCCAACATCAAGTCCTTCTCCAATCTTATCTTAATTCTTGGCCAATCTCCCTCATTCTCATCAAAGTGTTTGGTGTACTGCCTTTGTCCATATTCATTCCCAACATCACTTCAAACTTGACATAAAAGTTGTCAAATGTCTCTTCCTTGGGTATTCTCCAAGCCAAAAAAAGGTATAAATGTTTCTCTCATACTCAACATAAAATTTATGTATCCATACATGTAACATTCTTTGAAATTCAACTCTTTTTCCCCAAAACTGATATTTAGTGGGGGAATGGACTAAAAAAATATCAGTTTTTGAACATAAACTAATACTGATTTTATTGATACAAGTTCTGATTATTCATGTTCTTCTTCATCTTTCCTTCCACTTGAAACTAAGACATCTTCCAATCTTTAATTAGAGCCCATATTTGAGACTATACAACCTTCACAATCTTTAAGTCCTAACCTTCCACCTGACCAAACTCAACATCTAGCCTCACCTATTGTCTATACCATGAAAAAAAGAAAAAACCTTAAAATGTGGGGGAAATCCAAGGGCATCCAATGCAAATCCAAGAGTCTGAACCAGATTCCAAAGATTCTGAAAATTCACCAAGTAAAACCACTACTAAACCTCTTTTGGATGAAGTTTTTAATGATTTAGATTTGCCTATTGTTCTAAGAAAAGGGGTGAGGTCCTACACTAAACATCCTATTTGTAACTTTGTGTTCTATAATGAGTTGTCTCCATCATATAGGGCATTTTCCATGAAGATAATTGAAGTGCAGGTTCCTAGAACTATTCACAAGGCTCTTAGTCAATCAAATTGGAAAAAGGTTGTCTTTTATGAGATGAGTGCTTTGGAAAAGATAAGTACATGGGAAATTGTTGATCTACTGAAAGATAAAAACACGATGGGTTGTAAGTGGATCTTTATAGTTAAAATAGAGCCAACAAAAGTATTGAAAGGTTGAAGGCATGACTCATTGCAAAAGGATTCACTCAATCTTATGGAGTTGATTACCAAGAGACATTTGCCCCAATTGCAAAACTCAATACTGTTAGAGTCTTACTCTCTCTTGCTGCTAATATGGACTGGTCACTAAACCAATTAGATATGAAGAATGCCTTCCTCAATGGTGACTAGGAGAAGGAAGTGTATATGGAGATTCCTCTTGGTTTTGAAGGAAACAATGACTCTAACAAGGTATGTACATAAACTCCAGAAAGCATTACATGACTTTAAACTGTCTCCTCTTGCTTAGTTTGAAAGGTTCACAAAGGTCATCAAGAAGATGGATTATACTCAGTGCCAGTCTTATCACGCCTTCTTTGTTAAGTTCTTTACATGAGGAAAAATAGCTATTCTTATTATGTATGTTGATGACATATTCTTATTGGAGATTATGATGAAGAGAAAGTTGGTTTGAAAAATCTCCTTGCCAAATAATTTGAGATAAAAGATTTGGGTGATCTCAAGTATTTCCTAGGAATAGAAGTGGCACGGTCTAAGAAGATATTTGTATTTCCCAAAGAAGATACATCCTTGATCTTTTAGAGGAGACTGGTATGCTTGGGTGTAAACCCTTAGACATCCCTATGGACTCTCAACCAAGTGATGGATAAAATAAATAGGGGGAATGCGTGTGGTGAAAAATAAAATAATAATAAAGAAAGCCAAAGAATGGCTACAGTACGTGGAGAGGAAATGCCAATACCATGGTAATGCATAGTAAAGAGGAAATGACAATGCTATGGCTACAGGAAGGGAGATTACTTAATTAATTATTACAAATGGGTCTATGAAGAAAGAAAATCTCTTTTATATTTTTATTTTATTTTATTTTTGCATTTTCAGAGCCTTAAATGTAATGAAATGATTTAATTAACCACAACCTAATGGGTCTTTGGAGAAAGAAACTATTTCTTTTTTGTTCAGTCTCACTCAGAGACCGGTGGACTTGCCAATTTCCTTTTCTCCCCTTTTCTATTTTTTGGGTTTAATCATGTGACAATCGACACCAAGATTTTTCAGTGCATCTTATTTTACAAAGATTTAATAGCTCAAACCTTATGGAAATTTTCAAAGTTTTAAGAAGACAGGCACTCCAATTATTTTTTGTCAATGAAATAAACCTTTCTTAAGTTGGAACCTTGCTTATCAAATTGAGATGAGTGGGGAGTTGGTAACTAGGTTCATTATCTTCTGTTTGGAAATCTCTGGGAAATTTCCCCACCATTCTCCGTCTAACATATCTGGCCTAAAGATACAGGGGATTTTATCTGATATTGCATTCGTCTTAAAGATATAGGGGAAATTTGATTGGATTTTTTTCTTTCCTCATTTTACAGGAATTTTCATCTTTGAGAAAAACATACCAGTAGTGATCATGTCATCTGAGAATGTTCCTTTGAGGATCACCAGGCAAAACTCAAAAAACAAAAATTGAAAATTCCTTTCCCTGGAAACACAATTTGGAAAATTGATTCTTAGGTGAAATCGACTAAATGGCCATATTCATTATAGATGCTTAGAAGGAGCAGAATAATTTTTTCTGAAACCGATTCAGATTTCAAATGTGAATCATTCAATACTTTTTATTTTTATATTTTTCTTTTTGGAAAAAAGGAAAGAAAGAAAGGATTCTTGAGTTCATATTTTTGACAAACATGGAAAGTTGGTCCAGCTTTTCCTTTTACAAATAATTATGGCATATAGGAGGATCAATTTAAAGGTATTAATTTGATTCCTATGGGAAAGCCATTCAGTATTTTATTATATTTTTTTCCATGGTGTCTCTTTTTACCTTATTTAAGATAAGAATGAAGTGCGATATTAATTGAACCATGCCTTTTCATAATCCAATTCCCTTTTTGTTGTTATCTATCACTGTATAGAGAGATGCTTTCACTTAGTCTAATGCCATTTTGCACCCATATATCTTATAGTCACGTTGAATCTTCCCTTTACCCGTGGTCCATGGCTGCAACCATAAACCCACCTTCTTGTACTGTTGGGTGACTGTTGAACATGCAAAAATACTTTGTTGATAATTTACATTACACGTATGATACTTGATTGAATTACAAATACCTAAGTTATATTCTGGATACTGATGGAGTATATAAAGTCATACATAAAATCCTTTTTTTGTTTTCCCAATACCATCCATTCCCACCAAAAATCAAGGAACATGAACATTTTTAATAACCCTAAGTACCTTGCAAAATATTATATGGATGACCAACATACTAATAATGTGAAAGATGAAATATCAATGAATGAAATTTTTCATAAATTTCATATGAAACTACTAATATTTTAATCACTAAATGTACAAGAAAACATCATAATCCTCCATCCTTTATTTTTGTGAGAAATGGAATTTCTGATACTATATATATAGTTTTTATTGCAAGCGTTCAAAAGGGAAATTAAATAATTTTAAATTAAACTCTGCACTATAATGGTAAAAATTTAAATTTACCCAAAAAGAAATGCATAACAGAGTGCATTTGACAATATTTATATTCGAAATGTTTTAGTAAAAGTGTTTATCCGAAAATGTTTTTAGGAAAATCACTTATCTAAGTGTTTCTCTTATAAACACTATATCATTTGGTAGTGATTATAAGAAGTGTTTTTGGGCTTTATAATACTTGAAGGATGAATATTTTCAAGTGTTATAAAGCCCAGAAACATTTCCTAGAATCACTACCAAACACAAGTGCATTCGATAATGATTTTAAGATGTGTTTTTAACATTCAAAATACTTAAAAGATAAAAAATTTCAAGTGTTAAAAATTATAGAAATACTTTCTAAAATCACTACCAAATACATTTAAGTGATTTTTCAAAATTTAACAAGTGTTTTGAAAATTTTGTAAAAATCTCTTTCTTCTTTTTTTTTTTTTTTAAAATACATTTTTTAGGTTAAAATGTTTTTTAAAAATATTGTCAAACAAATTCTAAGAATTTTGGAAACTCTTATTATTTTTATTAACAAACAAATAATTATGATTTAAATTATCAAATTAAACTAATACAATCTTCACTTAGTGCCTTTCTATATAAATTCATATTGGCTTATAGCTAGATAAACTAACTTTGTTTAAAAAAAAAAAAAACTAGTAGCTCTTATATGACAAATTGAAAAAGTGCTTGCAACTAATTATCTCCTATGATATGTTATATAGAAGAAAACACATCCAATAAGAAAGTAGATCCCATCAAGTGATTTAGTATTTAGAATTTATATATATATATATATATATATATATATATATATGATATATAAGATCTCTCTCACATTCAACATAATTTTGAAATTTACATATTATTTTGTGTTATTAAATAATATATGTTAAATTGTATTTTTATTAGATACATCAAATTATTTTATATGTTAAATATTGAATTAGATTATATTACATATTATTATTGTTTTAAATATAGTTGAAAATAACTATTTCTTCAATTAATTTCTATTGGGACAAATATTTAATCTTTTGCATTGAAATTTTTTGTATCTTTGATTGATTAATAAAACAAAGAAGTGACTTAAAACAATTAAGACAAACATGAAATATGAGAATTTTGTGATTCACTAGATATATGTACCTTATTTATAAAATAAAAATTAAATTCCACACAAAGAAGTAAAAAAATTGAAAATAAGTGATAGGGTTAATTTCATTTACCTTCCCTTAAGATTTGGCTAATACACTTAATTTTATTGTGTGGACCCATATTTTTCACATGTATCCTACTCGATGGTGAGACTCACTTTTTATTAATAAAAAACTTATTTAAAAAAAAAAGTTAGAATTGCCATTTATTTTAGTTTATTTTTAAAAAGAAAACAAAACAAGAAAGAAAACCTTATATAATTCCTTATTTAGAAAAATAACAAATTTGCAAACTAAAAACAATTTGGATGTTAAGTTACCTCTCGAGAAGTACGATGATAAGTTGTAGCGTCATCTAAGCTTATATACTTTGATTTCTACTAAACAAATTGAGGGAATTATGATAATTAATAAATTAATCATGAAATACCAAAAAAAAGAACAATAATACAAGTGTGTAATAGTAAAAGCAAATAAAAAGAATACACAAAGTTGATATATGAGAAATAGAGAAATTGATTTATTAAAAGAAATCGCTTTCTTACCAAGAAGTTAAATATATATATATATATATTAACAAATTTATTAAAAACAAGTTATCTTTACAAATTTATTTAGAAAAAGAATTTTATGAATTTATTTATTTATTTACAACAAAATTGAGAAATAGAATTTTTACAACTTCTATTTACAAAAATTATTTCAAAACCAATTTTATTAAGGAAATAATGTTTACCACTTATATTTGCAAAATTATTTCCAATCCAATTTTTGTTAAATGGAAGTAATTAAAACTTCTATTTCCAACTCAAAATTTATTTTAAAAAATTCAAGACTTTCATTTATAAAATTATTTCCAATACAATTTTTTTTTATTAAGAAAGGTATATTAATAAATTATTAAAGAAACATTTACAAATGCATTTCCAAAAGATGTTTCAATCCAGTTTTTGTTTAAGACAAAAAATGTTTTTTAATGAAAAAGAAAAAAACTTGGCAAAATTATTGACCAAAATACTTTAATTCCTTTTTTCATCTATCAAAAATGATTTTTATTCAATTTTGTAAAAAGATTTTATTTTTATTTATTTATCAAAAATTGTTTTTTTTCTTTTATTCAATAAAAATATGTTGGGCTGTTTTTTATTAATAAAAAGATTTTCTAAACTTTTTTGTTTAATAAAAATGATTTTATGGGCTTGTGGACCCTGCATTTCGGCTCATGCGTTTCCCACTCGATGGCGAGCTCGATTTTTATTTAAAAAATGATTTTTTTATTAATTAAAAACTAACTTGGAGTCGCCACTTATTTTTGTTTTATTTTTGAAAGGGTAAACAAAATAAGAAAGAAAACCCTAAGTGCGACTCCTTATTTTAGAAAAGGTGATCTACGAAAAATCGGATCGGGCTCGGGGGTCAGGTTACTTATCGGGAAGGTACGGTGAAGACCATATCACCTCTCTAAGTCCCTAAAGTCGGGTCTCTACTAATAAAATGAAGCTAACGTGGCAATTGACAAGTAAGTCAATGCATATCCTGAATGATCATGCACACATAAGAATCGAGACATGCATAGACAACGATTAGAGGGAAAATGAGTACATACCTGGGCAACGAGCCACCATGCGCTATCAATAGAGAGGGTTAGTACACCATATAGAGCACAAAACATATCACATGCATCACTAAACAGGGATTAAAATTGTTCGAAGGAAAACTGGATTTTTGAAATTTATTTGGAAATTAGAGTCTCGAAAATTATTTGAAGATTGAAGTCTTGAAAATTAAATTTAGGAATTGGAATTTCGGATATTAAATTTGAAAGAAATTAGAATTTTGGAAATCGGAAATTAAGTTCAGAAATTGGAATTTTGAAGAATTGTTTAAAATGGAATTTCAAAATAAATAACTAAAATAATAATAATTAAATAGATTAATGTGAATATTGGAATTTTCAGAAATAGAAATTTAATTCGGAAATCGAAAGTTTTAAATGAACTTTTTATAATGGAATT
Organism: Vitis riparia; assembly: GCF_004353265.1. Lineage (NCBI taxonomy): Eukaryota > Viridiplantae > Streptophyta > Magnoliopsida > Vitales > Vitaceae > Vitis > Vitis riparia. The sequence goes on from NC_048440.1 coordinate 2,055,210, forward strand.
TTAGAATAAATAAATAAGATAAAATAATTAAATGGATTAATGTGAATATTGGAATTTTTGGAATTAGAAATTAAAATCGAAAGTGGAAATTTTAATGAATTGTTTAAAATGGAATTTTAGAATAAATAAATAAAATAATAATAATTGAATAAATTAATGTGAATATGAGAATTTTCGGGACTTAATTCGGAAATCGGGAGTTTTAAAGAATTGATTTAAAATAGAGTTTTAAAATAAATAAATAAAATACTAATGATTAAATAAATTAATGTAAATATGGAAATTTTTGGGATTAGGAATTTAATTCAGAAATAAAAGGTTTTAAAGAATTGATTTAAAATGGAGTTTCAAAATAAATAAATAAAAATAAATAGATTAATGGGAATATGAGAATTTTCGGGATTAGGAATTTAATTTGCAAATCAGAAGTTTTAAAGAATTGATTAAAATGGAGTTTTTTTAAAAATAAATAAATAAATAAAATACTAATGATTAAATAAATTAATATGAATACAAAAATTTTCGGGATTAGGAATTTAATTCGGAAATCAGAGATTTTTAAGAATTGATTCAAAATGGAGTTTTGAAATAAATAAATAAAATACTAATGATTAAATAAATTAATGGGAAAATTAGAATTTCTGAAATTGGGATTAAATTTAGAAAGCGGAATTTTGAAGAGTTGTTTAAAGATTGAATTTCAAAATAAACAAATAAATAAATGAATAAAAGGATAATGAATAACTTGATGTAAAAATTGGAATTTCGAAAATTGGGATTAAATTTAAAAATCGAAATTTTGAAGAATTATTTAAAGAAGGAAGCTTGAAAATTAAATTTAAGAAAATGAAATTTTAAAAAATTGTTTGGGAATGAAATTTCTGAAAATTGGATTCGAAGGGAATTGGAGTTTTGAAAACTTATTCGAAGGTGATATTTTAAAAAAATTAAGTTTGGAATTGTGGAATTTTTGAAAAATTAATTTTAAGAATTTGAATCCCGGATAATTAAATTCAAAATTAAAACTTTAGAAAATTATCATGAGAATTGAATTTTTTTTTTAATAAAGATAAAGATAAATAAATAAATTGGAGCTACGGAAAAATAGAATTTCAAAAATTAGAATTATGCAAACTAATTTTAAAATTAAACTTTAGAAGATTGTTTCGAAAATGATGTTTATCTTGTTTTATTTTATTGTATTTTATTCATTTATTTCATTTTATTATTATTATATTTTTTAAAAGTCAGACAAATGGCAGTGGGTATTTGGGCTTCTTGGGACGGGAAAATGGTTTGGAGAAGAACAGTGGCAGCGCAATAGGAAGGACACCGACAACGGGGTAATGAGCTGCAGAAAAATCAAATTGGTTGGCGGCGACGGGGTGAGGCAGATTGAGATCTGGGGCCGAAAGACCGACGATTACACCCGGAGACGGCGCCTCTCAACTAGAAGACTCCATGGTGCTGCTACTGCTCCTGGTTGGCTTCTAAGGCTGATGCTGGTGATTGTGATTCTCATTTTGAATCTGATATTGACTCGATTGCTGAAGCGGCATGGTCAACGGAAACGTCGGAGATGTCGACACTATGTTGCTACTGGCTTATGATCTAAACCTAAGCTCTGCTAAGCCATCCACTAATACACTGCACTGTATTGCATGCTTGTTTAGAGCTATGTCCTTATCACCAAAACCACCAATTAACTTCAATGATAGGAGTTTTTACTTAAATGGTTGGTGTTATTTTGTAAATCATGGATTTTACTCATTTAACCCCATCAACGTTCCAAGGTGTATAGCACCTTGCTAAAATTACACTTCATATAATTTAGATGAGGCTATAGATATGAAGTGATCTATCATGTTTATATGTAGATGCAAATATGAGACACGATGTCGATGGCTAAACTTAAAGGTTCATAAGATGCATTCAATTGGAATATATTTAACAAATCTATATATTATCGAAGCTTTCATAAATTGACTTCAATAAAAAAATAAAAAATAAAAAAAATAAAAAAAAATAAAAAACCAAATAATGGGAGTAGTAGAAAGTTGATTTGCAATGAATAACGTAATAAAACAATATGTCAATAATCCTACTCATGTCACATAATCTATTGTTGAGATCATATATCAGACCCTTACCTTGATCTAATTGATTACTTAAATGTTAATATCTATTAGACATGCAACAATGTTGCTCCTAAAAAAATGATGATTGAAGAAATGACCTTGGGATGAGTGTGTAAAACTACAAATAATTAAGCCCTATTATAAACCTCGGGATAATTAAAGGCCCTAGGTTGGGTGTGTGGGATGTGCCATATTCTACTACAACCTCCCAATGGGTAAGCCCAAATGAAAATGAGTACAACATGAAACAACATAAAGAGTACTATCAACTTGATCTTATTGATAGCAATTGGTTTTCAAATGAAACCACATAAAGAGTATTAGTTTAATCACACTCATAACCAATTGATTTTTAGATAAAATGATCAAATCCTTAATCCTAATAATATCAATGCCATTTTATTTTGCATTTAAATATTATTTTAACACAATTAATTGAAAAAACAAGTTCACATAAATGGGTATAGTACACACCTATCCATGTCATTATCAACTCATAAAAAAAATTATAAAATATATCAAATTTTTTTATAACAATAAAAAGATAAATAAGTGAGAATATGTTAATTTATTTCATACAAGTTTAATAAAAGTAATTACAAATTATACATACTATGCATAGAATTAATTAATTTAAATATTAAAATAATACAAACATAATAATAGTAATATCATCCACTAATTTCCTTTAACATTTATAACAATTATATCATTTTAACCTAATTTTAAAAAATTATAAAATATTAAAATAACCAATTTTAAGTTTGATGGATTTTTTAAAATATATATTTTCAAAATGTGATTTTAATCTCATTTTAAAAAATAATAATAATAAAATAACTATGGGCCTCTTGAATAACATCAAAGACGCTATTTTGATAATAGTTTCGAAAAAAAAATACCCATGGTAGACCAAATTTTGACTTCAAGCTTACAAAATTTGGAGTTTGTGAAATTTAGTGGAGGTTTTTGTCCGCCCTCGGCAGTGTTAAAACAGCTACAAACCATTGTCTTCAAACCTACAAAATTTGGAGTTCGGGATTTAGCACTAATAGAGTGGACCCACTTTCATTTCTTCTTCTCCTAGCTAGGGATGGCAATTTTCTAGGCTAATTGGGTAACCCACCCCGCCCCGTCCCGCCCCACCCCACCCCTATTGGGACGGGTGTAAAACATAATAAACGGGTATAGGTCGAGTATAAGAATATTTTAAAAACCCAAATCAGGTTTAGGACGGGTATAGATTTTGTTCCAACCTGTCCCGCCCCGACCTGAATATACATTTACAAAATTACCCTTCAACAACTACTAAAATGTCAAAAAACTCCTCATATATATACTTCATTCTTTCCCATGTGCTCTAATTCTGACGGCCGCTCCTCCTTCTTTTTCTTCCTCTGATACAATGGTCTTTCATTCTTCCCATTTGCCCTAATTCCAACAGCCGCTTCTTCTTTTTCCCGACAGCCGTTTCTTCTTCTTCTTCCTCTAATGCACGGCTTGAAACCCTATCTCCAGGATCAATACTACTTTTTCTTCCTCCCTCACACCAACTAAAATACTCTAAAATCAATTCCATCTTGTTCTTGGTTTAGCCTCAGAGCCCAAAACTCCTCTTTCGCGACATGTGCAACACAATCATCTAGAGCATCACTTTGAAGTCTTTGTCCGAGAGCACAACACAAAAGGAACGCAAAAGCCTTTGAAGTAGTGGATTTGATGAAGTCTTGGTTCAAAGATTGGCTTAAAGAGTGAATCACATCCATGGCTGATATTGACCGATTTTCTCGTTTGGTTCAGTTTTCATTATGTTCTCTTGCAAATGGTGCAGATGGTTTTTTTTTTTTTTTTTGCATTAATTTTGAATCATTTAAGCTAACTATAGGCTTAAAATTATTGATTGTTGTGGTGTTAATTTCAACTTTGATATTATTTTTTCATATTTGGTATATTATCATAATAAGTGAAAGGAAAGTACATTTGGGTATGAGATTTGCTCATCGCCAATTAAGGTTAGGGCTAATGGACATTCGGGACGGGGCGGGGATGGGGTTATTAATTCTTTTGTTAACGGGGATGGGAACCAATCAATCTGCTCCGACACGAGTTTGTGCCGGGGATGGGAAATAACTATATAATCGGGTGCAGGAATGGGATGGGAGTAACCCATCCCAAACCCGCCCATTGCCATTCATACTCCTAGCTGTCACCACCAAAGTATTTGTCACGTGTCATTGCCCCACTGTTTCCATGAATAGAGAAATCACAAGTAAAAAGTAATTAATCAAGGGATAAATATATGAAATTAATGCAAGGGAATATCACAGACTCAAATTGAACAAAAGTTGACTGTTTTTTTCCTACAAATACATCAGCAAACACTGAAAGTAATTATTATGGCGTTTTTAATTATTTTCCTCTCTTATTTATTTTTTCTCCTTTTTAGTTAACCGTCATAATTGCCTCATCTATCTTGAACTCATATTTAGAGGGTCTGTTACCCTTCTCTCTCCAACTTTTGTTAGGGTTAAATAAAGAGATTTTTGTTTTTAAAGACTTTCATTTTCTCAGAGAAATCTAATCCCCGCTCAACAAATTTTGGTGGATCCTTCAAAAGGCCTCCAGTCTCGCTAAATCTAATTTCCAGATTCTTCTTGACTTTGTAACCACAATTCTAATCGCAGTCTAATTTTGAGGTAACCCTCTTTCTTTCATTCATTTTCTCTTTGTTTGTGGTTTCTTTCGTTTTTCTTATAAAGGTTTTGGTATGCCTCATTATCAGTTCAGATCTTAGAAATAAGCTTTTTTCTTTTTCTTAATATTTTTTTAAACATTGAAATATTATTATTAATTTTTTTTTTAAAAAAAGAATATTGATATATTGATATATTTCATGTACTATGCCGATCTCATAAATGATAAGATAGAGGTAAAAAATAAATAAATAAAATTTTTTTAACTCATTTTTCTTAACTATTTCCTCTATTTATTTATTTTATATAAAGGCACAAAAAAAAAAAAAAAATCCAACCAAATAAGAAAATTGATGCTTATATATTTTTTTTTCAAAGTATAATTTTGATTATTGCTTTGTATCCTTCAAATTTTTTGGTAGTTAATTTTACCTCTTTTTTCTCAAGTATTTGTGAAATGATGGCACATTTTTATTATTTTTTTACTTTACAAACTTTGTGGCTATTTTTATATTGTTTATAACAAGATAAATCATTTATTTCTTTGTCTCCATGACACTAGATTGCTTTTTTAAATAGTAAATATATGTGACTAGTCAAGTCGGAAAAAGGTATACACTTTACACAATCAATCCTTAATTATCAAAATTTATTTATAAACTTAAGAATAACGAGTTTCACCCGCTTTAATTTACTCTTACTTTACATTTCTTTTGTGAATCATGTTAATTTGATTCACAAAAGAAATTGTAATTGTCATTCATATGTATGGAAAAATACCCTTTATTTGGTTTTTGCTATTGTAAGAGTAGGGTTTTTGGATGAGACTATAATTAAGTTGAATTATATGTCACCTTCAAAAGAAATTTTGTGTTTGTTGGTGCTTAAATTCACCTTTTTTTCTTTAATTTTTTTTTAAATGATAAATATTCTTATTATTTTTTTAATATACATTTTGTGACTTTCTTTATATTGTTTATAACAAGGTAAAACATGTATTTATTTGTTTTCATAACGCAGGATTGTTTCTTTAAAATAATGGCATGAGCGGAGTCGGAAAAAGGTATCAGTTTAGATATTTAATCTCTAGTAAAAACCTTTTTACCAACTTAGAATAAGGAGTTTCACAATCTCTTACTATTCTCTTACATTTCTTTTGAGAATCATGTTTGCCATTTATATTTCTACATTCATATAAAGTACCCTATATTTGTTTCTTGCATATAAATAGAATGGTTTTTTCCTTTTTTTCTTTTTCTTTGTTGACACTAAAGTACATCATGGATCATTGCTTATTCTCGGGTGACCTCTGGAAGGCTTATAACAAGTAGAATGGTAATTATGACTTATTTTCCACAAATATTTACCACGTACATATGTTCTTTTCACTATCATATAGGTTTTAAGATTTTCCTCATTTATTTTTTTCTTAATTTTTTTTATTTATTTTGATGGGTGTTTGATCAGATGAGGGAGCTGGATGAGAGGTATCTAGGTTTAATGAACCTGAAGAGAGCATAGACCTCCCTCCTTACAATTGGGTGACCATTGCTTGGTATCATGTGTTGCTCATTTTCGTTTTCAAAATGCCTTAAATAAAGAAAACTTACTTTTCCATGAAGTCTATTTTAGATTACTTTGTTCTAAGATCGTGCTCTTCTGCCATGTAGGTCTTTAAAATAACATATTAGAGAATGAGGATGGAAGAAAATTTTTATTCAATGGGAGTTGCAACTAAAAGGGATGGTAGCACTAAATCTTTGGTGTCACGTAAGCGCCATGTTATTAAAAAAAAAAAAAAAATCATCATTTTGGTTAAAGCCTCAGTTGGAAACTGACACTTCATTTTTGAACTGAAGGCACAGTTGTTAACTGAAGCTTCATTTTTAAACTGAAGCCTTAATTGGCAATTGAGACTTCATTTTTTAACTAAAACCGCAGTTGCCAACCGAGACTTCAGTTTTGAACTAAAAGGGATGGCAGCACATGTTCAAATTGGCCCTTTTGGTGCCATGTAAATGCCATGTCATTAAAAAATATTTTTTTTCATCATTTTAGTTAAAACCTTAATTGGCAATTGAGGCTTCATTTTTGAACTGAAGCCGCAGTTGCCAACTAAGGCTTCATTTTTAAACTGAAGCCTCAATAAGCAACTGAGACTTCATTTTTGAAAGTATATATTTTTAATTTCAATAATAAATTGTAATTTAATAATTGTTAATTAAATTTGAAAGTAAAAAAAAAAAATTGTAATTGAAATCTCAATTAGTAACTACGGCTTAAAAGTATATTATTATTTCGATAAAGATAAATATGTCATAATACAAATAAATTAATATCTTAAAAAACAACAAATTAAATATCTTAAATTAATAAATTATACAATTTTATATATTATTTATATGTTATATAAGTTTATTATTTTAAGATTATTAATTTATTAATAAATAAAATATTCATTTATAATATACTCTATTTATCAATTTATGTTTGTTGAAGTAATACTAGATTCTTAAATTTAAATATAAATAATTTATTATTTAAATATATTTTTTAAATTTCAATCATAAATTGTAATTTAATAATTTTTAACAAAATTTTAAATTTAAAAAAAATTAACTAAAACCTCAGTTGGCAACTGCGACTTTAATTCAAAACTGAAGTCTCAGTTGGCAACTGCAGCTTTAGTTCAAAAATGAAGTTTCAGTTGCCTATTGAGGCTTAAATTTAAAAATGAAGCCTCAGTTGCCAACTGAGACTTTAACTAAATTGATGAAAAAAAAATTATTTTTTAATGACATGACGGTTACGTGGCACCAAAGAGGCCAATTTAAACATGTGTTGTCATCCCTTTTAGTTCAAAAGTGAAGCCTCAGTTGGCAATTGCGGCTTTAGTTCAAAAATGAAGTCTCAGTTGCCAATTGAGGCTTCAGTTTAAAAATGAAGCCTTAGTTGGCAACTACGGCTTTAGTTCAAAAATGAAGCCTCAGTTGTCAACTGAGGCTTTAACTAAAACGATTAAAAAAAATATTTTTTAATGACATGGCGCCTAGCACTAAAGAGGTCAATTTGAACATAAGTTTTAAAAAGTGGTTACATCTTATATTTTTTTTTGAATAAATGGGCCATTTTGACCCAAAACTCAACATATTGTACCTAGAAAGCATTTTATAGATTCTGAACCAATAGTAACAAATATTATGTCTTGTCTTAACTATAGGGCCTTTACAATTACAGGGCATTCATTACGGTGTAACAAATAATTATAAATCTATCTCAAATAATCTTTTTCTTTTTTCTTTTTTTCCATTTTTTTTATTAGTCCCCACTCTCAAAGAACTCCTTTCAAATATTAATTAGAATCCTAATTCATATGTTATAACAATTATATTTTGATTTTAATTAAGAAAACCTATGATTCTCTTCTTATATATAGATTTATGGGTAGCATAACCTTTACTTATATACCAAAGAAAGAATTTTCCATCATCTTCTTCAACACCATGAAGCTCTCACAATTCTTTATCTTCTCTTTTATTTCGATTTCTCTTTTTGAATGTGTTAATTCACATCAAGCCCTAAAATACAACACACTTAAGCTTCTTTCAGGGGTATCTGGCCCTGAAAGCATCGCCTTCGATTATAATGGAGATGGTCCTTATACTGGCATCTCGGTGTTAGGTCCCGATCAAGTAGCCATAATGACTCATAGAAATACTCACTTTCTTTGGGTGAAAGATAAACCACAACTGTTTGTAGGATAAATATGCTTCTCTTTATTCATTGCTAATGTTCCAATAAATAGAGTAAAGCTTAACAGATCAGCTTCAACTCCGGAAACTAACTAGCCTAAACTCAAGGGAATGCCTTGTAACAAATTTGAATATGCAGAAATACAAAATAGAAACAGAAAATAAATTAAACGGTTGACAACTAACTCAAGCTAAAAACTTGGGATTCTTCTTAGGGATTCTTTTTTACCTTCTCGGCCTATCAATACTTTCCCCGCTAAGTGGATCCTTGTCTTCAAGGTCCAGTGAAAGAATTGATTATGCAGCAGCGTTGTTGCCTCCCATGTAGCATCTTCAGTAGGCAATCGTTTCCACTTCACCAAACGCTCTTCAATAAATTTCTTGCCTTGTTTAATCCAGAGTATCTTTCATCTGCCACTTTTCGTCCACCACCTCATATTCTTTGGTTTGATTGTTGCTTTGGCACTCAAGGAGGAGTAGTTGAGGTCCCTGGCACTTGTGACCTAGGGTGAATCTATCATTGCAGTTGAAACAAAGCCCTTGTGCTCTCCGTTTCTGCATTTCATCCCAACTCAATCGCTTGGGTGTTGCTGTTAGGGTAGTCTGATTTTCTGGAGTGATGGTGGTAGATACACGGTTCTGTAGTGGGGGTCGTATGAACCTCTTCGTTCTTGCGATCTATTCATCCTTTATTCTCACTAGACTGATGGCTTCCTTCAATGTTTTGGGCTTAAACATTCGGATTCCATCGGCAATTTCGAATTTCAGTCCTCCCATGAAAGTGCCAACAAAAGCCTTCTGTGTCCAACCTTGAACCCAATTGCCTAGCCTTTCGAACTATTTTTGGTACTCACAAAGGGATCCAACCTGTTGAACTCTGGATAGAGTTTCATCAAAATCTCCACACTCTGTTGGTCCCAAATGAGCCCATAGTTCCTCCTCAAAAAATTCCCATGTCACCAAATGACATTCCTGATAAAAATATCTTCGTGCAATGGGCCATTTGACCAAGTCTTTAATAATATTAAATTGTTTTATGTTGAGTCTTATATTTGTTATGTTGTCCTGGTCTATGGGTAATTGTTTATTGAGTTTCTTTATTATCTCCTGATTTTTGGTGATGGTGGCAGCAGATTTATTGAAACATGGTTTCATGGTCCTATTTTTATGCCTTTGTTTTTATGGCTTTGTCAAGCTAGTTGATTGTATTGCCTATTTATTGGTTGTCTCAGTACAAATAAAGTGTGGAATTGCTTCTCTGTTCTGGTTTTACTTTTGCTCAGTTTATTTTATCAGTGGTATCAAAGCCCGGTTAACGTTAGAAAAGTGGGTTAAAACCAGAAAGTGAGAATTGAGAGTGCCAAAACAGAGAGAGAGAGTTTGTGAGACAGAGAGTCATATAGCAGCAGCTTTGTTTATTTTCTTTCAGCAGCAAAAAAAAAAAAAAAAAACAATGGCCTCTGAAAATTTTGTGCAACCTGCAATTCCACGTTTTGATGGTCACTATGACTATTGGAGCATGTTGATGGAGAATTTCTTACGATCTAAAGAGTACTGGCAAGTAATCTCTGGAGGGATAGCAGAACCAGCAACGAACTCACCAATGACGGATGCGCAGAAAACAAAGATTGAAGGACAGAGATTAAAAGATCTAAAGGCAAAGAATTATTTGTTCCAAGCTATTGATCGCTCAATCTTGGAAACTATTCTGTGCAAGGACACCTCCTAGTAGATTTGGGACTCCATGAAGAAGAAGTACCAGGGATCAACGAGGACCAAGAGGCAGCAGCTTCAAGCACTTCGATCTGAGTTCGAAACGCTTCGAATGAAGCCAGGGGAGTCAATTTCTGATTACTTCTCAAGAACAATGGCAATCATCAACAAAATGCGAATTCATGGCGAGAAGATGGAGGACGTGACTGTTATTGAGAAAATTCTTCGGTCAATGATGCCAAAATTTAACTATGTTGTTTGTTATATTGAGGAATCGAAAGACCTTGATGAACTATCAATTGACGAGTTGCAAGGATCTTTGTTAGTTCATGAGTAGAAAATCATCCAAGAGGATAAGGAGGAGCAAGCTTTAAAGGCTTCAACTAACAACAATGCTTTGACAATGAATAGATCAGCAGATCGAGGTAGAGGCAAAGGAAGAGGAGTTCGAGGAGTTAGAGATGGAGGTAGAGGAAGAGGTGGACGAGGCAATTTTAGAGTTGATGAAGATCAACCAGATTTCCAAAATAGAGGCAAAGGTCGAAATCAACAATTTGAAAAATCCAAGGTAGAGTGTTTTAGATGTCATAAATTTGGCCATTACCGTTCTGAATGTTATACTAAATTACCTAACGCCAAAGAAAAAGGAGAGAAATCTAATTATGCAGAAAAGAAAGAAGTTGAAACCTTGTTGATGGCTGCTCAAGTCAATGAACAACCTTAGGCAGAAGTATGGTATGTGGACACAGGCTGCAGCAACCACATGTGTGGTAGTAAGTCTTCTTTTTTTTTTTTTCTAAATGAAGGTTTTCGTTCTATAGTGAGCTTTGGTGATTGTTCTACTGTGAATGTAATGGGAAAGGGTGATATTAATATTAGAACCAAGAATGGTTTTGTAAAAACAATTTCCAATGTTTTTTATGTTCTAGACTTGAAAAGTAATTTGTTAAGTGCTGGTCAATTGCAAGAAAAGGGTTACATAATAACAATTCAGAAGGGTGCTTGTGAGATATATGATCCTTCGAGAGGTACTATTGTTGTTGTTCAAATGGCTTCAAACAGGTTGTTTCCATTGAAGATTGATAGTGTCCAGTCTTTCTTAATGGCTGAAGTGAAAGATCTTTCATGGCTTTGGCATTTACGCTATGGCCATTTGAATTTTGGTGGATTAAAAACACTCCAACAGAAACATATGGTGACAGGTCTTCCTCAAATTTCCATTCCTTCTCAAGTTTTTGAAGAATGTGTTGTTGGCAAACAACATCGTTCTCAATTCCCTCAAGGAAAGTTGCGAAGAGCAAATAATGTCTTGGAACTGGTTCACTCTAACATTTGCGGTCCAATTAATCCAACTTCTAATGGGGGTAAAAAATATCTAATTATCTTTATTGATGATTATAGTCGAAAAACATGGGTTTCTTTTTTGCAGGAAAAATCAGAAGCTTTTAGTGCATTTAAAAGCTTCAGGCACGCGTTGAAAAAGAAATAGGGAGATCCATCAAAATTCTCCGCACTGATCGTGGTGGAGAATATTGTTCAAATGAATTTGAACATTTTTGTGATGGTCAAGGCATACGAAGAGAACTCACAGCTACTTATACACTGCAACAGAATGGTGTATCGGAGAGAAAAAATAGAACCATCCTCAACATGGTGAGGAGCTTGCTTGCAAGGGGCAAAATTCCAAAGAGTTTTTGGTCGGAGGCAGTGAATTGGAGTATCCATGTGTTGAACAGAAGTCCTACATTTTCTGTTCAAAACATGACACCGGAGGAGTCTTGGAGTGGATGGAAACCAGCTGTAGATCACTTCAAAATTTTCGGTTGCATCGCCTATGCACATGTCCCAGACGAGAAAAGGAAGAAACTTGATGATAAGGGTGAAAAATGTGTTTTTCTTGGCGTAAGTGAAGCATCCAAAGCATATAAATTGTTCAATCCACTCACGAAGAAGATTGTGACCAGTAGAGATGTTATTTTTGATGAGGAGAGCACCTGGAATTGGAATGGACAGCAAAATGGGCAGTAGCCTACTCAAGTCATTTTTGACAATGATGCTGAAGAAGAAAGGCAGCAGCTTCTATAACAACAAATTCCTACGGTTTCTATACCTGAAAGTCCACCAAATGATGCTCCAACAGCTGCTGAAACTTCATCAATAGCAGCAGAGAGTAATGTAGTTGCTGAATCACGACTTCGCCGTGTTCGAAAAAGGCCCGCATGAATGCAAGATTTTGAGGTAACTGGAGTTCAATCTAATAACTATGATACAATTGCCCATTATGCTTTGTTATCAGATTGTGATCCCATTACATTCCAAGAAGCTATCAAGGATTTAAAGTGGCATAAGTCTATGAATGAGGAGATCGGGTCTATAGAGAAAAATAATAGTAGGGAGTTAGTTGAACTTCCAAAAGGGCAGAAATCCATTGGTGTTAAATGGGTTTATAAAACGAAGTTGAACAAAGATGGTGGAGTTGATAAGTACAAAGCTCGGCTTGTTGCAAAGGGGTACAAGCAAGAATTCGGAGTGGATTACAAAGAGGTGTTTGCTCTAGTAGCAAAGCTTGACACTATTTGCTTGGTGTTATCCATGGCTGCCCAAAACTCATGGTCTATCCATCAGTTAGATGTGAAGTCAGCATTTTTGCATGGAGAGTTGGAAGAAGAAGTCTATATTGATCAACCCCCTGGGTATGTGAAGCAAGGTTATGAGAATCAGGTATATAAGTTAAAGAAAGCACTATACGGACTGAAACAAGCACCAAGAGCTTGGTACAGTCGTATAGATGCTTATTTTACTGAGGAAGGTTTTATTAAATGTCCATATGAGCACACTCTTTACACTAAATATGGTGTTGATAAGAAGATTTTAATTGTGTGTTTATATGTTGATGATCTCATTTATACTAGTAATAATAAAACCATGCTTGCTGATTTTAAGAAGTCTATGATGAAAGAATTTGATATGATTGATATGGGATTAATGCACTATTTTCTTGGCATTGAGGTAGTGCAATCATCTGCTGGTGTTTTCATTTCTTAAAAGAAATATGCTCTAGAGATTTTGGACAAGTTTATGTTGAAGGATTGTAATTCAGTCATCACCCCAAGTGAAGTTGGTCTGAAACTCTCAAAGAGTGGAGCAGGAAAGAGGGTGGATAGTACTCTTTACAAGCAGATCGTTGGAAGTCTTATGTATCTGACATCTACAAGACCAGACATTATGCACGTAGTCAATTTAATCAGTAGATACATGGAGAATCCAACTGAAGTTCATCTTTTGGCTGCAAAAAGAATTTTTTGCTATTTGAAAGGTACTATAGACTTTGGGATTCTATACAAAAGGGGTGAAAAATCAAGTTTGATTGGTTTTTCAGATAGTGATTATGCTGGAGATCTTGATGATAGAAAGAGCACTTCTAGAGCAGTGTTTATGTTGAATTTTGGAGCTATTACTTGGTCATCAAAGAAGCAACAGATTGTGACTTTGTCAACTACGGAAGCTGAGTTCGTTGCTGCAGCATCAAGCTCATGTCAAGCTATTTGGCTGAGAAGGTTACTTGAAGTTTTGTACAACCAACAGCAAGGTCCAATAGTGATTTACTGTGATAACCTCTCTGTAATAAAACTCTCAAAGAATCTAGTCTTACATGGGAGAAGCAAACACATTGATGTGAGGTACCACTTCTTGCTTGATTTATGTAAAGATGGAGTTATTGATTTGGTGTTTTGCAAAACTGAAGATCAAATTGCAGATATCTTGACTAAGCCCCTCAAGCCTGCTATTTTTATGAAACTTCGAAGTATGCTTGGAGTTTGTTCTTCAAAGGAGGTTGTGGCTGCTTCAGGAAAGGCTTTGCAAATTGATTCCTAAACTAATTTCTGCAGATATCAGTTTAAGGGAGGGTGATAAAATATCTTCGTGCAATGGGTCATTTGACCAAGCCTTTAATAATATTAAATTGTTTTATGTTGAGTCTTATATCTGTTATGTTGTCCTGGTCTATAGGAAATTGTTTATTGATTCTCTTTATTATCTCCTGATTTTTGGTGATGGTGGCAGCAGATTTATTGAAACATGGTTTCATGGTCCTATTTTTACGCCTTTGTTGTTATGGCTTTGTCAAGCCAGTTGATTGTATTGCCTATTTATTGGTTGTCACAGTACAAATAAAGTGTGGAATTGCTTCTCTGTTCCAGTTTTACTTTTGCTCAGTTTATTTTATCACTTCCTCCTGGTAAGCTCGACGCAACCATTGCCACCATTGGTTAGCTTCTACTTCAAGGTGGAAAGATGCTAGAGTTACCTTTTGGTTGTCTGTTGTGCCTTGAAATTCAAATAATTGAGCTACTCAGCTAAGCCATTCAGTAGGATATTCTCCGAAGTATTTTGGAAATTCCAACATTGCCATCTTGGAAGAGAAAACTTGTCTGCCGCCACCGTTCTCCTCTCGATGCGAATGGAAGGATCCTTCCCGCTCATTATTGTTGTTGCTAGAGGCTTCTTTAGTTGGAAGCAAAGTTTCAGATAGCTTGTTGACAATTTCCTCTAATCATTGTATTCCATCTTGAACTCCACCAAGCCAAGCCTCCAAAGCCTCGATCCTTTCTTTGTTGGATGTCATTGTAATGATGCTCTGATACCAATGTTAGGTCCCTATCAAGTAGCCACAATGACTCATAGAAATACTCACTTTCTTTAGGTGAAAGATAAACCACAACTGTTTGCAGGATAAATATGATTCTCTTTATTCATTGCTAATGTTCCAATAAATAGAGTAAAGCTTAACAGATCAGCTTCAACTCCGGAAACTAACTAGCCTAAACTCAAGGGAATGCCTTATAACAAATTTGAATATGCAGAAATACAAAACAAAAATAGAAAATAAATTAAACGGTTGACAACTAACTCAAGCTAAAAACTTGGGATTCTTCTTAGGGATTCTTTTTCACCTTCTCGACCTATCACTCGGATGGTAGAATTTTACAATGGCAAGGTTTGAAACATGGATGGAAGGAGTTTGCAATCACTTCCCCGTTCAGGTAAAAACTAATTAGTAAATTTTTTATTCATTATGTTTAGTATATATTCACTTATAAGTACATATATTTCTTAAATAGATTTAAAAATATAATAATATATAATAATTTTTTTAATTATGTTGTATATTCATATTAATTGCATGATATAAAGTATTCTTTTAGTGTTCAATTCAACCTTATTTGTAATTGTAAGTGTATGTTTTATGTTGGATAAAAATGTATGAAAGTATTTGAAATAATTGAAGTATTTGTTTTTGTGCTTGATTAGGATTCCTAAATTTTGTAATGGATCAATCAACCCTGCAATGGAACAAGTATGTGGAAGACCATTGGGTCTTAAATTCAATGAAACAACATGTGATCTTTACATTGCAGATGCCTATTTTGGGTTATTGGTGGATGGGCACAATGGTGGAGTTGCCAAACAAATAGCCATTAGTGCAGAAGGAGTCCCATTTCGATTCACTAATGCTTTAGATATTGATCAAAACACTGAAGTAGTCTATTTTACGGATACTAGCATCATATTCCAAAGATGGTATGTATCATCAATTTACTCCATACTACATAGATTTTTTTTTTTTTAAGTTTGTCCATATAGTTATGATTCTCATTCCCATTAATTAACAATGGAATTTTTTAGGGCTTATGCAATAGCAATGCAAACTGGGGATAAGACCGGAAGGTTACTAAAATATGATCCAAAGACCAAAGAAGTGACGATGTTGCTAAGAGGCTTATCCTTTTCAAATGGGGTTGCATTAAGCAAAGACAAAGATTTTGTTTTAGTTACTAAAACTACTGCCACCAAAATCACAAGATATTGGTTCTAAGGTCAAAAATCTAAATTGAGTGACACTTTTACACAACTTGCTGGATGTCCGGATAATATTCAAAGAAACATTCATGGGGAATTTTGGGTTGCACAAAATAATTGTGGAAGACCAGAACTAAAAGTTAGACCGATAAGACTTAACAAAGAAGGGAAGAACGTGGAAGAATTAAGTGAGGATGTTGACCTTGTGAGAAAAGTCCAAGAGAAAGATAATGGTTTATGGTTAGGTTATGTGATTTTGCCATATATAGGTGTGTTAAATTAGAATATTTTTTAATATTATAATATGTATGTGTCTTTGGAATTTAATTGGATTTTATTGCATTACTCTGCAATTCGTAGTTTTAATTTTTATTATTCACTTATACATTATATAATACACTTATATAAATATTTGAATAGATTTTCATTTTATAAATCGGTGAGAGATGGATTAAGTGATGATTAACGTATAGCACCTTTTGTTTTAATATAATATTAAATATACTTTTATTTTTTGTTTTTAAAATTTAAGAAATATAATAAAAGCCCCCAAATACGTTTTAACATTTACAAAATTCAAAAGTATTTAATGTCTCATGTTCTCGTGATTTTGTTCTCTAACTTTTATGAATATTTTGATAATAAAAATAAAAAATAAAGAGCATTCTTAAACACATATCCGTCATTTCTTCCTACATCTATCTCTTTTTCTTTTTCTTTTAAAAATATTATTAAATATGATTTTATTATTAGCATTAATTATACCAAGCATGGTTGATATTTATAAGAATTTTAAATATAATTTAAAGATCATTTTTTTTTCTTTTAAATATTGCAATAACACATGAATGAATCCCCAAATATTTTTTTAAAATTTTTTCTATAAATATTTTTTTCTTTTTAAATATTTTTATTTGGTTAGTCCTAACTTGTAACAAACCACGTGTAAATACATGCTCTCATCATCCTCATTGTATCCCACGGTGTTGATACTGTAGAACTATTAGGTGGCCGTCCTCCAATCGCTGCACGTCCCTGCAAAGGAGGTTCACAATGTCAAAGTTAGTACCATAATGTTGACATATTGTACCTCAATGTTGACATATTGTAACAAATATTCTGTCTTGTCTTAACTATAGGGCCTTTACAATTACAGGGCATTCATTACGGTGTAACAGATATTCTGTCTTAACTATAGGGCCTTGCCTTCACAATTAAATGGCATTCATTAAGATATTCTTTGCTTTTGAAAATACTACAAGTGATATATCGATTTTTTAAAAGTGTTTTTCAAATTTTTTCAAACACTTAAACTATGCTTGGTTCCAAAAAAATGTGAGGAAAAATACGAGAAAAAGAAAATAGAAAGAAAAAAGAAATTAAAATCAATAAATTATTTTATATGTTATTTTAAACTTATTTTACTTATTTTTCCTATTTTATATAAAGATTAAATAATTTAATAATGTATAAATTTCTAACTAATTATAATTATATTTATTTTCTTTCTTATTTAATATATTGAAATCAAACAAGAGAAAATCATTTTTTTTTCCTTGCCACTTTCCAAGAATCAAAGATAGTCTTAGACTATGTTTAGTTCTCGGAAAATATAAGGAAAAATACTTGGGAAAGAAAATAAAGAAGAAAAGTGAATGAAAAAAAAAATTTTAAATCAATAAATTATTTTATATGCTACGTAAAACTCATTTTCACTTATTTTTCGTCTTATATATAAAAATTAAATAATTTAAAAATGTATAAATTTCTAATTAATTTTATATTTGATTTTTTTTTTTTTTTGTATTTTTCATATTAAAACCAAACATTATAAAATCATTTTTCTTAACAGTTTTTTTTTCTTTTATATTTTTGGAAACCGAACATAGTTTTAAATTTTTCTTCAAAAACAATATTTATGTTAGAAGTGTTTTAAAAAATCACTATCAAATGGATTATAATTCATTTTATTATTTCTATAAAAAAATTTAAAAGTCAAAAGTATTTACTTATCTTTTCAAGATCTATAAATAATAAATATAGTTAATTTCTGTTTTTTAGAAATAAAAGGTAAATAAAAAATTATGGTATAAAGTAAATACAAAGACACATTAATTCCGTAAATACTCTTATCATAAAATAACGCAATAGTAGATGAAATGTGAATAAACGAGTGAGTCTCCAAATTCTTTATTTTATAAATTTATTTCAAATAATTTATTTATTTCAATTTTTTTATTAGTCCCCACTCTCAAAAGGCTATTGTAGTTTATAAAAACATATTGAAACAAAATAATCTAGGAGCTTTCTTTTCACTTCCTAAAAACAAATCCTACTAGGAAAAGAACTCCTTTCAAATAATAATTAGAGTCCTAATTCTTATATTATAATAATTATATTTTGACTTTAATTAGGATAACCTATGATTTTCTTCTTATATATAGATTCAAGGGTAGCATAATCTTTACTTTTAGTACCAAAGAAAGAATTGTCCATCATCTTTTCAACACCATGAAGCTCTCATAATTCTTTATCTTCTCTTTTATTTTGATTTCTCTTTTTGGATGTTTTAATTCACATCAAGCCCTAAAATACAACACACTTGAACTTCCTTCAAGAGTATTTGGCCCTGAAAGTATTGCCTTCGATTGTAATGGAGCTGGTCCTTATAGTGGCATCTCGGATAGTAGAATTTTAAAATGACAAGGTTCAAAACATGGATTGAAGGATTTTGCAATCACTTCCCGTTAAGGTAAAAACTACTAGTAAATTTTTTATTCATTATGTTTAGTATATATTCACTTATAATTACATATATTTCTTAATAGATATTACCTCTCTTTTCCCCTTTTCAAACAAATTGAAATGAAATGATTGAAGTTTTTCTATTTGGAATCGTCTTAGGTCTAATTCCTATTACTTTGGCTGGATTATTCGTAACTGCATATTTACAATACAGACGTGGTGATCAGTTGGACCTTTGATATTCTAAAACACAGAAAAAAAAAAAATCATTGGCTTATCAAATTATCTATCGATTTGTGAAAAAGATTCAACAAAAGACAGAAACAAATTCACTATCTATTTTATGTCTACTTTCATTGTTCAACTCTTTGTCAACATGAAAAAACCAAAAGCTCTAAATTTTAAAATATAATAATGTATAATTAATTTTTTAATTATATTGTATATTCATATTAATTGCATGACATAAAGTATTCTTTTAGTGTTCAATTCAACCTTCTTTGTAATTGTAAGTGTAGGTTTTATGTTGGATTAAAATGTATGAAAGTATTTGAAATAATTGAAGTATTTGTTTTTGTACTTGATTAGGATGTAGGCAGTAAAATCTTTTTACAGTTTATACTTTAAGTAAACATAAAATAAATGAAATTATAGAACTTACTTTAATTCTATGAATCCGAGCCCAGTGACAACACTGTTTCTTTAAGACAACTTTATTCCCTCTCTGGTGCTCAAGGTAGTGAATAAATGTCTCCCAAGATAGAACGGATTTTCAGTTCTACAGAAGCAGCACTTCAATCTGTAGAACACCACGAATACAACTTGTGTTTTGTACTCAAACTGACAAAGGATGCAAAGAAGAGAGAGAGAAATTTTTGGAAAAATTGATTTTTAATGCCGGGGTAGAAAGTCTATTTATAGTCTTCCTGGTGTCTGTTTAGAATAGGTATAAACCTATTCGGAATAGACACGTACCTGTTTGGAATAGTCATGAACCTGTTCGGAATAGGTATACTTATTCCCGAATAGGCACACTCTAACAGTCGCGTCCAAATACAATGAATCTTAATTATGAAAAGCCAACTGATAACCCAATTACAAAACGGGTTGGGTCTAACCCGACCCAGAAACTTAAATGATTTTTGCCCAAAAATTATATATAGCCCAAGCCCACGGGCCCGGGTCAGGCGCGCGCGCGCGCGCGTGTGGGTTTAACCCACAAGCCTATACCCATGTAGGTATACCAAGTTTCCTCAAATATACCATTTCAAGTGGGTGACTTTGGAGTCAATTTTCTCATTCAATACTTAATGGATTTGAACAAATAAATATACCACGTTATACTCCTCGCGGAGGAGAACGCGTTGGTGCGTGGTCCCGACATTTTCGGAGTGTGGGTCACACTTTTAATTAAGCCCCAAGTTGCTCAATTATTATTATTATTATTATTTTTTCAAACTCATTTCCAACAATCCCCCACATGAATGTAAAATTGGCTTTACAACATGCAAAATGAATATGCAGACACTAGTTCGAGTACAAATGAAAAGTTACTGCTTCAGACTAAGTGACCATTGGTCTTGAACTTGCCCTAGTGAAGACTATCGGATTTACTTGGCCAGTCAATAGACGTTGTCTTTGAATTGCCAACCATTGGTGTAAACCAAGACAATAGAATCACGCAGTACCATTTCTAACACAGTTGGTTCTCACGTTTGTGTTCATTTTGGCCTTGAACACCTCTTGGTTCCGTGAGTATGTTAGAGAATTTAGCCTTTCATAATTCTCATAGAAGTGGCCCCCTTCTTACTCACGTAGGTGATTTCTATTAAGAATATCCTGCAATATCCCACTTATGACACAATTTCATAAGCTATAGAAATCATTAAAAGCGTATCTTATCCTGATTCTCGCGGCAGATATGCACTGTCTCATCATAGGAATGGTTTGGAGTAAGTATCTCCGCAGTGCGTTCTGAGTTCTACATAGTTCGGTTTGCCCTTTGAACCTAGATCTTGGGATCTCCAGTCAGCTAGGTTGGGTTGCCACTATGATGACCTTGGTTTATTTCATAGGCTTTAGACCCATTCCCTTTGATGAACTTTCTACTTGCTCTCTAGTTAACCTTTGTAAGCGGATCCGCAATATTATCTTTTGACCTTACGTAGTCAATTGAGATAATTCCATTTGAGAGCAATTGCCTAACGGTATTATGTCGACGTCGTATGTGACGTGACTTACCGTTATAGTTATGACTTTGTGCTCTTCCAATTGTTGATTGGCTATCACAATGGATGCAAATAGCAGGCACAAGTTTTGACCAATTTGGAATATCCTCTAAGAAATTTCGTAGCCATTCGGCTTCTTCTCCAGCTTTTATCTATTGCAATGAATTCTGATTCCATTGTAGATCGAGCTATACAAGTTTGTTTTGAGGATTTCCAAGACACGGCTGCACCTCCAAGTGTAAACACATATCCACTTGTGGATTTTGAGTCTTTTGAGTCAGATATCCAATTAGCATCGCTGTATCCTTCAAGTACAACTGGATATCTTGTGAAATGCAGTCCATAATTTTGAGTATATTTAAGGTATCCCAAAACTCGTATTATTGATTTCCAATTATTTTCTCCGGGATTACTCGTAAATCGACTTAGCTTACTAACAGAGTATGCTATATCAGGTCGAGTGCAGTTCATCACATACATTAGACTGCCAATTATACGAGAATATTCTAATTGAGATTTTCCTATGCCAGTATTCTTAAAAAGATGAAGATTTACATCCATAGGTGTCTTCTTTGGTCTTATATCGTACTTCTTGAATTTCTCAAGTATTTTCTCAATGTAATGAGATTGAGAAAGTATAAGACCATCAGAAGTTTTTGAGACCTTAATTCCCAAAATTATATCTGCCACACCTAGATCTTTCATATCAAATCTATTGGATAGCATTTGTTTAGTCATTTTTATCATATTGGTATCACTACCAATAATTAACATGTCATCAACATATAGACATACAATGACATATCCTTTTTGAGTGTTTTTGACATAAACGCATTTATCACATTCATTAATTTTGATCCATTTGATATCATTGCATTGTCAAATTTCTCATGCCATTGTTTAGGTGCTTGCTTTAATCCATATAAGGATTTAACAAGCTTACACACTTTTCTTTCTTGTCCAGGAGCTATAAACCCTTCAGGTTGATCCATATATATTTCTTCATCTAATTCATCGTTCAAAAATGCCGTTTTAACATCCATTTGATGTATTTCAAGATTGTTTATTGCTGCTATAGCAATTAAAATACGAATAGAAGTTATTCGGCTAACTGGTGAATAAGTGTCAAAATAATCCAATCCTTCCCTTTGCTTGTACCCTTTGGCAACAAGTCTTGCTTTGTATTTATCAATTGAACCATCTGCCTTCATTTTCCTTTTGAAAATCCACTTACATCCCAATGTTTTGGTACCTGGTGGAAGATCCACTAGTTCCCAAGTATGGTTTTGCAGAATAGATTCAATTTCACTATTAATTGCTTCTTTCCAATATGAAGCTTCAGGGGAGGACATAGCTTCTTTGAACGTTTGAGGATCATTTTCTAACAAATATGTTAGAAAATCTGGGCCAAACGAAGTTGACTTTCTTGCCCTTTTTCCACGTCTAGGTTCTTCGTCAACTTGTTTTTCTTTTGATTCTTGATTTACTTCTAATTGATTATTACCAAAAGTAATATCATGAGTCCTCTTTTGTGTACTTGTTTCAGATGGCTTGTTATATGGAAAAATAGTTTCAAAGAATGCAGCATTCCTTGATTCTATAATTGTATTAACATGCACATCAGGAATCTCGGACTTATAAACAAGAAAACGATATGCACTACTATTATTAGCATAACCAATGAATATACAATCAATGGTTTTAGGTCCTATTTTAACCTTTTTAGGTTTAGGAACCTCCACCTTTGCCAAACACCCCCACACTTTTAGATATTTATAGCAAGGCTTGTGACCTTTCCATAATTCATAAGGTGTTTTAAGTGTTTTCTTATGAGGCATTTTGTTAAGAATATAATTGGCGGAAAGCAAAGCTTCCCCCACAAATTCTGGGGTAAACCAGAACTTAACAACATAGCATTCATCATTTCTTTCAATGTTCTATTTTTGCGTTCAGCAATCCCATTAGATTGAGGAGAATATGGAGCGGTAGTTTGGTGAATGATTCCATGTTCTAAACAGAACTCCTCGAAAGGGGATTCATATTCACCACCTCTATCGCTTCTTATTGCCTTAATCTTTTTGCTAAGTTGATTCTCAACTTCATTTTTATAATGTTTAAACATTTCAATTGCCTCATCTTTGCTTTTAAGCAAATATACATAACAGTATCTAGTGCAATCATCGATAAAAGTAATAAAATACTTTTTCCCACCTCTCGTTTGCACAAACTTTAAATCACAAATATCACTGTGAATTAAGTCTAGAGGTTCAGTACTTCTTTCAACTGAATGAAAAGGTACTTTTGTTAATTTAGATTCTACACAAGTTTCACATTTATGATTAGGATCAATATTAAATTTAGGTAGATAATCTAAGTGAATTAATCTACGTAGAGTATCATAATTAACATGTCCTAATCTACCATGCCAAATATTAGAAGACTCAAGCAAGTAAGCAGAAGAATCAATCTTATTATTATTAATAGACTTAGGAACAACAGTCATTACATTCATCTTAAAGAGCCCATCACTAAGATAGCCCTTTCCTACAAACATCTCATTCTTTGTAAGTACAAACTTATCAGACACAAACACTAATTTGAAACCATTTTTGCTAAGCAAAGATCCAGAAACCAAGTTCTTGCGAATGTCTGGCACATGAAGCACATCATTTAAAGTGAGTTCTTTGCCAGAAGTCATTTTCAGAATCACCTTCCCACGGCCTTCAACTTTGGAACTAGAAGAGTTACCCATGAATAATTCTTCATTTTGCTCCACGGGTTTGTAAGTTGAAAACATCCACTTGTTGGAACATATGTGACGAGTAGCCCCAGTGTCCACCCACCATTCCTTGGTGTTTCCTACAATATTGCATTCGGATACAACAGCGGAAAGATTCATCTCGGAGACATCATTTGAAAGTTTATCAAATTCTGTCACATTAGCTTGGGGTTTCTTTTCCTTCTTTGGCTTACGGCAATCATTAGACTTGTGACCAGTTTTGCCACAATTATAACATTTGCCTTTGAATTTCTTCGCCGCATTTGATCCTTGATTCTGATTTTGATCACCATGCTTTCGTTTCTTGTTAGTTTTTGGTCCTTGTTCAATAACATTGGCTTTAGCCTCCATTGAATTATTTCCCTTCTTTTCAGATTTTCGGTTGTCCTCCTCAATCCTTAACCTCACAATTAATTCTTCAAGATTCATCTCTTTGCGTTTGTGCTTGAGATAATTCTTGAAGTCCTTCCATAGTGGTGGTAATTTTTCAATCACAGCAGCCACTTGAAATGAGTCACTAAGACTCATTCCTTCAGAATGGATTTCATGAAGAATTACTTGCAGTTCTTGAACTTGACTTATAACTGTTTTGGAATCGATCATTTTGAAATCAAGAAATTTGCCGACTATGAATTTCTTCATGCCAGCATCCTCGGTTTTGTATTTCTTGTCAAGTGAATCCCATAGTTCCTTTGCTGTCTTGAGTGAACAATACACATTGTAAAGTGTATTGTCTAAGCCATTAAGCACATAATTTCTGCATAAGAAATCAGAATGCTTCCATGCATCCACGGCAGCAACCTTTTCCTTGTTGGTTTCTCCTTCTGCAAGTATGGGACATTCTTCATGAAGGAACCTTGCCAAGTTCAATGTGGTGAGGTAGAAGAGCATCTTTTGTTGCCAACGTTTGAACTCATTCCCATTGAATTTCTCTGGTTTTTCTCCATGAGTCAAATTCATTGTAGGAATATTGCTTGAAGATGCCATTTGATTTATTACAAAAACAGAAATGCAGAAAATTCATAATACAAAATTCTGATTAAAAAAAATAATAATAATAATAATAGATGAATAGAATATTTAAGTTTCCAAATGCAGAAACACAATCTGATTTGAAACTTAAGAATATAATATTCACTGAAGTATAAACTACAAAAAGTTTTTATTGAATAAAGTTGTCTTAAAATTGTAGGCAGTAAAATCTTTTTACAGTTTATACTTTAAGTAAACATAAAATAAATGAAATTACAGAACTTACTTTAATTCTATGAATCCGAGCCCAGTGACAACACTGTTTCTTTAAGACAACTTTATTCCTCTCTGGTGCTCAAGGTAGTGAATAAATGTCTCCCAAGATAGAACGGATTTTCAATTCTACAAAAGCAGCACTTCAATCTGTAGAACACAACGAACACAACTTGTGTTTTGTACTCGAACTGACAAAGGATGCAAAGAAGAGAGAGAGAAATATTGGAAAAATCGATTTTTAATGCCGGGTAGAAAGTCTATTTATAGTCTTCCTGGTGTCTGTTTAGAATAGGTATAAACCTATTCGGAATAGACACGTACCTGTTTGGAATAGTCATGAACCTGTTTCGGAATAGGTATACTTATTCCCGAATAGGCACACTCTAACAGTCGCATCCAAATACAATGAATCTTAATTATGAAAAGCCAACTGATAACCCAATTACAAAACGGGTTGGGTCTAACCCAACCCAGAAACTTAAATGATTTTTGCCCAAAAATTATATATAGCCCAAGCCCACAGGCCCGGGTCGGGCAGGCGGGCGAGCGCGCGCGTGTGGGTTTAACCCACAAGCCTACACCCATGTAGGTATACCAAGTTTCCTCAAATATGCCATTTCAAGTGGGTGACTTTGGAGTCAATTTTCTCATTCAATACTTAATGGATTTGAACAAATAAATATACCACGTTATACTCCTCGTGGAGGAGAACGCATTGGTGCATGGTCCCGACATTTTCGGAGTGTGGGTCACACTTTTAATTAAACCCCAAGTTGCTCAATTATTATTATTATTATTATTTTCAAACTCATTTCCAACATAGGATTCCTAAATTTTGTGATGGATCAATCAACCCTACAATGGAACAAGTATGTGGAATACCATTGAGTCTTAAATTCATTGAAGCAACATGTGATCTTTACATTGCAGATGCTTATTTTGGGCTATTGGTGGTTGGGCACAATGGTGGAGTTGCTAAACAAGTAGCCATTAGTGCAGAAGGAGCCCCATTTCGATTCACTAATGCTTTGGACATTGATCAAAACACAGGAGTTGTCTATTTTACCGATACTAGCACCATATTCCAAAGATGGTATGTATCATCAATTTACTCATTATATAATTTTTTTTTTAAAGTTTGTCCATATAGTTATGATTCTCATTCCCATTTATTAACAATAAAATTTTTTAGGGCTTATGCAATAGCAATGCAAACTGTGGATAAGACTAGAAGGTTACTAAAATATGATCTAAGGACCAAAGAAGTGACGGTGTTGCTAAGAGGCTTATCCTTTTCAAATGGGGTCGCATTAAGTAAAGACAATGATTTTGTTTTAGTTACTGAAACAACTGCCGCCAAAGTCACAAGATATTGGCTACAATGTTAAAAATTGTAGAAATCTCAATTGAGTGACACTTTTACACAACTTGTTAGATGTCCGGATAATATTCAAAGAAACATTCATGGGGAATTTTGGGTTGCACAAAATAATTGTGGAAGACCAGAACTAAAAGTTAGACCGGTAAGACTTAACAAAGAAGAGAAGATCGTAGAAGAATTAAGTGAGGATGTTGACCTTGTTTATCCATGAGAAAGATAATGGTTTATGGTTAGGTTTTGTGATTTTGTCATATATAGGTGTGTTAAATTAGAATATTTTTTAATATTATAACATGTAGGTGTCTTTTGGAATTTAATTTGATTTTATTGCATTACTCTGTAATTCGTAGTTTTAATTTTTATTATTCACTTGTATATTATATAATATACTATTATAAAGATTTGAATAGATTTTCATTTTATTAATAGGTGATGGATGGAGTGTAGAGTATAGCATCTTTTGCTTTAATATAATATCGAATATGTTTTTATTTTTTGTTTTTAAAAATTAAGAAATATAATAAAGCCCCAAATACATTTTAACATTTGCAAAATTCAAAAGTATTTAATGTCTCCTGTTGTCGTGATTTGTTCTCTAACTTTTATAAACATTTTTACAATAAAAATTAAAAATAAATAGCATTCTTAAACACATACACGTCGGCTCTTCCTACATCCATCTCTTTTTCTTTTTCTTTTAAAAATATTATTAAATATTATTTTATCATTAGCATTAATAATTTTTTATTATGAATATATATATATATATATATACACACATATAAGCATGTTTGTTTATATAATAATAATAATAATAATAATATATCATAAAATACAGTAATACTAATAATTATTTAATCGAAATTTACTAAAAAATATTTTTAACAATAATAAAATGATACAATACAATTAGTCTTGAAGTAAATAAAAACAAAGTGATTAAAAATACAAAAAGGTTAAGGAGGCAATTGCATAAAATAAAAAAATAAAAATAAAAATACTTTTTCAATCTTTTTCCTTCCATTTTTAAATTATTGAAAAGGTTTTTCAAATATTTTTACTTCTTGTTATATAAATTTCAAACCCATTTTTTTATTTTTTTTAGTAATATTTAATATTCATAAGAATTAAAAATATAATTTAAAAATTATTTATTTTTCTTTTAAAATATAGTAAATAAATATTGCAATACCACATGAATGAATCCCTAATTAATGCTTTTTAAAAATAAAAATATGAATATAATTAAAATTAATTATAAATTTATATATATTTAAAATTATTTCATTTTTACATAGAGGGGATAAAAAAAAGTGAAATGAAGTTAAAAGTAATATAAAAAATAATTTATTAATTTTATATATATATTTCTTGTTTTTTCTTTCATTCTACTTTTCCTAACTATTTTCTTTCCTTGCATTTTCCATTATTTTTTTACCACCTAACATAACCATAATGCCTTTTTTACTTTCTATACCAAACAAAATTGATGTACCAACAAATCCAGGCATGGATAACATGAGCTTCATGGGGCTTTGTGCTTCTTATGCATGGATTACTACATGTAATACAGAATCTTAAAAAATCTTTTATACTTTTGCCAATATTATTAAGAACAAAATAATGTTTCTAATATTAATAAAGTAGAGAGTTAATCGTATGTTACTTGGTGATATTAGGCATAATTAGAAGGAATTTGTGGAGTGCGTTTAGAAATATAATTTTGCTCATCTTGAACCAAACGTTATCAATTTTTATCCATATATTAGAAATGACACATGGCATCAGAAAATATTAGGGTGTTTAGCATAGATGTATATATTTAACATAATATGAACCATTGAATAAATATACAAAAACATATCATCAATATTTAAGGAAATGAGACTTGAGTTAATGTACAAAGAAACAACATGAAATTTCTTTGTATGATGAATTTTTATTTTATTTTATTGATAATTACTTTTTTCAATTATAAAAAAAAAAAAAAAAACATTTTTAACTGAAGATAAGATTTTTCAATATAAACATCCACAAAAAGTCAATACATGTCTATCATGAATTTTAGGTTTTCCCAACTCGATAATACGACATTACCCCTTTTATCCCAATTTTTCAGTTCAATGGAATAGCTTGGATAATTGGTGAAAAATAGTTTTTTTTTATTACACTTTTTACCATTTCTTTATATTTTGGATATTGTGTTAGAATAATATATGAATTCATTTATAAAATCTATTCTTCATTTTCCCATGCCATCCATTCCCACAACATAAAAACAACGAAACATGAAGCTCATTTACTAACGTTGACTAGGAATTCACAAAAACATTACATAAATCATGAACATAATAATAATGTCAACAGTGAAATATCAATGAAGAACTATTTTCACAAATTTTACATGAAATTAATAATATTTTAATTACTAAATATCACAAGGAATGAAATCTTTGCTACTATCAATATAGATTTTACAAGAAGGTTTAAAATGGAAATTAAATAATTTTAAATGAAACTTTGCACGTTATAATTCTTAAAAGAAAAAAAATATTTTCTTTTTTTAAAAAATTTGAAACGATCATTGTTAACAACTCAATAATATGACTAAAATTTTCAAATTTAAACCAATACAATCTTGGTTGTCTTTTCTATATAAATTCATATTTGTTTATAACTAGTCATAATTTTGTTTGATGGAGCACAAATATAGATAGGAGAAAAAAACATATATATCAATATCATTTGAAAATTTGTATAGGATTTATTGTCTACAAAGTATTTTTATTTTTAATGATAAACAAACATTATGATTCAAATATCTTATATTTATTTATATTACAAATATTATATATATTATATTAATTTTAAATATCATGTATTTTGTATAATAATTAAATATAAAATAAGTATAAACTTATAAATAAAATTATCAATGTTTTAAAATAAAAAATACTTATACATGTATCATCATTTTTATATTATTGAATATATTCAAACTAGATAAATTTATATAAAATCTAATTTTAAATTCTAAATATTATTATTGGATATCCCAATTATATCATACATATATCAATTTCTTTAAGAAAACAATCTCAAAATGTCTATTATTATTTCTTATATCATTTTTTAGAATTTTGCTCAAAATTTTCATGAGTCTCGTTCAATTTCCCTTTTACAAATATTTTATATCAGAATCTCTATCGATATTTTCCAATATGTCCCAATATATCCATAAAATTAAATTACCAATACATCCTTAAAAACTGATAATTTCATCATTGCCTATTATGAGTCATTAGACACAAGAATAAATAAACAAATATTTTTGGATAAATCCCAAAACCTTTCAAACTATAATATTATATTACTGGTAAGTGTAAATAGTAGCTAGCAATTTTCAAAATCCTATATGCTAATTGTACTATTCTAGTTGAACCAGAAAACAAGTTACAATGGACTTATATCCTTTAAAATAATTTAAAGTCATATTTAGTTGATATAATATGAGATTCAATAAGAGAGCAGATATTATATCATATCCCATGTTTGATTGATGATATGATAGAATAAGTTATCACATCACTTATCTTATCCTATATTCAACCAAACATGTGATATGATAAGTGGTGGGATATATTATCCATTCTTTTTTTTTTTTTTTACCCCTTTCACATGGGATATGTTAATCCCATGTTATGGTATGAGATATACATATACCATGTATCAAAATTTTATTTTATTTTATTAATTTTTTATTTTTTTGTAATAATAATATACTTATTCTACAAAATAATTTTTTTATTATAAATTAAATTTATGATTAAAAAAGAAAAACTCAAAAAATATTTATAAAATAATATTAATATATAATATATAAATTATTTTTATATATTAAATAACATAATATTAAAAAAAATTATTTGTAAAGTTTAAATATTTTAATCATGAATATTGTTGAATATCACAAAATTTTCATTTTTTTAAATAGAAAATATTTGAATGTGATATAATATTTATTTTAAACATTAAAAATAATATATATTTCATATTATTGTTTATTTATTTCACAAATTAAATATAAATATAATATAATATTACATATCTCATTAAATTTACTATCTTAAAATATCATGTCCATAAAATATATATATTAAAGGATATCATATTTCATTGGAAATCGTATCTTAAGATATGCATATCCTATCCAATGAGATATGATAGCCTAAGATATACATATCATATCCTATCATATGTCATCAACCAAATGTAACCTAAGAGATTAAGAAAATATCTTACCGTGAGATTAACATATCCTATGTAAAAGGGATTAAAAAAAAGGTGGACAATATATCTTACCAACCCATCACCAACCAAACATGGCCTCAGATATTAAGAAAATATCTTTAGTTGTGTTTCCTTTATAAAACTCCCTTTTTTGTTTCTTTTTATTTATTTATCAAGTTTAACTAGTCTGCTACTTTAGCAAATGATAATTTTCTCATAGTAATATCTAAAGATCATACTCCATTAATATTTAGGTCTTGTCACTAGTTCTATAGATAATGTTATTCTTAATTAAATTAGGACCATATTTTCTTAATTAAGTGGGCTTATTTTATTATATTTACTCTATTAGGTGATTGATTAAATTATGAAATACTTTTATTATCCTAGTTTTATTAGGATATGAAATTATAATTTAATTAGATATTAAAGAATAATTTAAAACCATAGTAAAATCCCTACAAAATAATATTCTTGAAATTGTGAAAAATTATTATCTTAGTGGGATTATTTATTTATGGATAAATGAATTCATTATTAATTTATTAATAAATTCATAATTTATTAACTCATTCGTTATGAATATTTATTAATTTGGAGAACATCATGTTTCTAATATTTGTATATATATATATATATATCTAAATGACTTAAAATCCAAAAACAATAAATCAATAGTTAATGTTATGAAACGTATTATATATATGTTATGACACATATGTTTCTAATATTTATTAAGCATGAGTTATTTTTTATTAATTATTATCCAAGCATTGTAACAATAACTTATCTAATTGTTATGACATGTATATAAATCAATATTTTAAAATTATTTTAATTTTTAAAATAATGGTACAAGTCTAATAACTTGCTTAAATAGTTAATGTTAATTCACTTTATTGTAAGAAACAAAACAATGAAAAGGATTAATTTAAACTTAAATATTTTTTGGATCTTAAATATTTTAATTTTTCTAATATTAATTTTTTTTCCAAACATTAATTACTAATCCAATTAAAATATTAGAGAAAAAAAACATAATTTTTTTTTTCCAATGATATCTTTTAATATATAAGTATATTCATTGAAAATTATACAATAACGAAAATAAAAACGTCATTGAATAGAAATTTTATAATATTAAATAGTTTTCAAAATATTAATTATGAACCAATTAAATATTAGATGAAAAAATATTTTTGGAATGCAAATCTTATATTTTTTTTTTTATGAATAAGTTCTTATCTATAGAAAAAGATAAGTTAGCAAAAATAAAAGCTAAACTAATAATATACTACATTAATAATTTTATTAATCTTGATTCTTGAATGTTTTTCTCAAAATTTTAAAATATCATTCACTAATCAAATTAAAATATTCCAAAAATAAAAAATTAAATATTTTTCATAATACATGATTTATGTAGTTGCTTTTTCTTAAATTAGTTCTTGTGTGTTGAATACTATAAATTATTAAAAATAAACATCAGTTGATAATATATTAATTATTCCAACTTACAAAAGCAGAATATCTCAAAGTGTTTCGTTATAAACAAAATAAATGTTATAACACATTTTTTCATACAAAAATATATTTGATCCATGCTTAAAAGTAAAAATATCAATTACACACTTCAAACAACGTATATAAAAAAATTATTTTTTTTTTACAAAATTTGTATTAATTTCCCTTACCTCAAAGGAAGTTTGTAGACATAAAAAAAATTAGTAGATTAAATTACCACTAATTTGGTTTTCAAAAATAAATAAATAAATAAATAATCCATAAGTTTTCCTAATCTCCAACTATAAAAAGGATAATAATAATAAGAAGAAAATTATTATCATTATTATTATTATTATTATTATTATTATTATCTTGTTGGTAAAACCTCTCGGAGAAGAAAATTTGCTAAAATCAAGGAACTAAATCCCTTGAATTAAGCAACTAAAATTCAGGAATTTGAAATTTAAATTCTCTATCTTCACCTATAAATAGAGGTGTCTTCTATCAAGAAGGGGAGGAAAATTCAGAAATCAGAAAGATCTAGAAAGGAAAATCCTAAGAAGAAAATCCAAAAGCAACTTCGTACAGGAAAATGGGCTTCACAACAAAAGAAAGAGTTTCATCAAATCTCCCTGCAAGTTCAGTAAATGGCAAAAAAGCTGCTACATGCATTCTTTGCCATTCAACAAGGTCATTCGGGAATAAGCCACTCGTGGCCCTTGATTGATCTTCGAAATCAAGAAAACGTCATCGTCGTCTTCCAAAGTGTGATAAAGGCAAAAGGATCAGAGGGAAAATATTCTTTTGGAAAAGAATATTATTTTTGAGATTGTACCCATAATATATTTTTAATTTCAATAAATATTTTGTTCGCATTATTTTCCTTTTTTTTTTTTTTTGCTAATTTTGAAGGACACAAATTTACGAAATTTGTGCGTACAAATTTCTGGCACGCCCGATGGGACCTCTATGCCTATCATATCTTTTGTTAGAAGATTGATTTCCACTACGTTGATGGCACCCAAAAGAACTAAATTTGTGCATGTCAACAAGGGTAATGACAAGATTGTCATTACATAATCGACACACGACGCCGCTACTGGCCCCATGACTAATAGCAAAGAAAAATCAACATCTTCACTCTCAACAAAACAGACAAGTGAGTCTACCTGTTTTCTAAAATCGGTAAGAACACATGATGAGCACCAACCACTCATCACTTTGGCCTCTTTGGGGGTAAAGAGCCATAGTCCTCTTAGTAGGGGAAAACTCCCTTCAACACTAAGGGACTTTGGGGACAAATTTCCTTGCTCTGTTACCGATGCCAACTCTAGCACCGGCTCACACTTCGAATCGCTAACTAGAATGTCAAATGAGGAAAACTACTCCAATCATTTCGACTCTTTTACTTTTCATTTCTCAATGACTATGCCGGTAATGGAAACCGGCACTACATCCGTAGAGGAACAATTAGCAAAGATGGCTTGCACTATCGCCAAACTCACCAAGACGGTCGAGGAGAAGGATATGCAAATAGACTCCCTCATAAACAAGGTTGAGGCACAAGTACAAAATACGGGTGAGTCAAGTTAAGGACTCAACCACCTTTCGAATGTTGCATCTCCTCTCGATGATGCACCACATGTGTATAGGACAATGCAAGTTGAGAGACAAACAACAAAATATGCCTCAATGGCATCATTATCTGTCCAACAACTTTAGGACATGATAACTAACACCATTAGAGCGCAGTACGGTGGACCCTCACAAAGTACGCTCATGTACTCTAAACCTTACACTAAGAGGATTGATAACCTACGTATGCCTGTGGGTTATCAACCTCCAAAATTTCAATCATTTGACGGGAAAGGAAATCCAAAACAACATGTTTCCCATTTCGTTGAAACTTGTAACAATGCAGGAGGTACAAATAGTGACTTATTAGTTAAACAATTTGTCCGTTTTCTCCGAGGGAATGCTTTCGATTGGTACATAGACCTTGCACTTGAGTGTATTGATAGTTAGGACCAAATGGAACCTGAATTCCTCAACTATTTCTATAGAACCAGATGAACTATAAGAATGATGGAGCTTAGTAACACTAAGCAATGGAAAGACGAGCTGGTTGTAGACTATATCAACCGTTAGCGTTCCTTAAGCCTTGACTGCAAAGATAGATTATCTGAGGTATCAGCCGTCGAGATGTGCATACAAGAAATGCATTGGGGTCTCCTATACAGTCTCCAAGGGATACGAACTCGAACCTTTGAAGAATTAGCTACTCGAGCACATGACATAGAACCCAGCATAACCAACCATGGTTCTAAGAGGGACCTTACCATTGATCATAAAAAATAGGGACATTATGGGAAAATGAGTGACGAGACCTCAAAGAAACCCATCCAGGAGTCAATGACAATAAATATGGCTCCCATTAAAATCTTAGCAAGAGATAAAAGAAGGAAATAAAAGAGGTTGGACCAACCCAGGAAAATGAGAGGCATTGGTTCATTTTGAAGGAATTAGAGGAGAAGAAGTATCATTTTCTTGAATCCGATGTGCCTAGCATGTTGGAAGACCTGCTCTAGAAAAAAGTTATTGAGCTAATTGAGCACAAGCGTCCAAAAGAAATGGGTTGTGTTAATGATCTGAACTATTGTCATTACCATTGAATCGTTAGTCACCTGGTGGAAAAATGTTTCATCTTAAAAGATCTCATAACGAAACTTGCAAAACAAGAAAGAATTCATCTAGATCTGGATGATGTAGTAGAGCCAAATCATGCTACACTCACATTTGGGTCCCTTGATCCTGTTTCATTACATGTTCCACCTAAGACACTAGGGGTATGCGCCTGTACTATCCAGTGCAAGTCACCAAAACCAAAGCAAACACAAGTGTCATGTCAAGACACCCTTCTTCACTTCTATTTTGATAATGAATCAATGTAGTATAATGAAGGAGGTTGGACATTAGTGACACAAAGAAGACCTTGTAAGAAGCAAGAATCTCATCCATACCCAAATCTTCCTAGAAAGGAACAACATAAGCAAAATATTCATCGACATGCAAAGAAGAAAGAAGAAAAGAAACCTAAGGAAAAACAAGCGATTGTATAGGTTGATGACCTCTTGGTATAAAAGCTCAGCACCCTATCACCTTAGGAAAATACTTCCCTCCGAAGTTTTTCAATAGAGGGATGGTGACATCAACTCATATGGTCTCTTGTCATGAGATTTCAGAAGAAAATGAGTCATGTAAAGATGAAGAAAATGCTTTTGGTGCAAAGCCAAGCAAAACTAAGGAAGATGATGAGGTTGTAGCAAACCTACAGTGCTTACCCTCGCTCTTCAATATCCATGAAATGTTACAACTTCTTGAGGAAACAAGAATTGCACCAATCCAGGTGCTTAAGAATTCATCACTCTATGCCATAAAAATAAAGGGGGCAAAACGATTTGAGGACAAAGGCCACGATTGTGCAACATGTTGTGCAAACATCACCTACACTAGCGATGATGAAGAGAACATGACATCAAATTTTATCACAATTGTTTTCAAATCTCAGCATTCCAATTATGCTCCTTAAAGCATGAGCCTAAACTGCATATTGCTCCTATCCTACAAGAGCTTAAACTGTAGTAAAAAAAAAAATATCATTCTTGGAAAACTTTTTAGACCGAAGAACAAACTCTTTGTACTAAAGAAGTCAAATTCAGAGATTCCAAACTAAATCTCCAACTTCTCTACATACAAGTGTTCTTTTCTTTTAGCATGATGCGTTCTCAAAAGGGCGATGCAACCTAGAAGCTAAATTTAAAAATGAAGCTTCAAAAGTCAAAATCAAACTCCAAACATTCTTCAACAAGCTTGTGGAAGAATATCAAACACAAACAAAAGTGTCAATCATCCACCTTCAAAACTAAAGAAGACAAGGTTGGGTTTTTCAAAACACTTGAGGAAATTGTTGATAAGTTTACTTAAGATCAAGTCATCATTGACCCTCATTTAAATTTTACTCCAAGAACACGTGTTTACCACCCTTGGATTAAAATCAATTCCAAGCTTGACACATTCTTCAACAAGCTCATGAAAGAATATTAGACACTATACAAAAGTGTCATTCATCCACTTTTAAGGCTGAAGAAAATCAAGATGAATTCAAAGGACTTCTTTTGTTCTCCAAAATGCTTTAGAAAGGTCTTCACAAGTTTGGTTGAGAATAAGTCATCTTTGACCCTCAATTAAACTTTGTTCCAATAACATGAATTTATCATCCTTTAAGACAAGTGATGCTCCTGACCCGCATGAGCATAAACTGCGTACGACGCACAAAAAAAAAAAAAAAAATCCGCTAAGTTGAAAACCTGAAAAGACGACTTAGGCAAAAGTTAGGACATATGCTCACAAGATTAAATCTTTATTTTAGTCTTGGCAAAAGTTAGAGCGTTTAAAAAAAAAAACAGCTAAGTTGAAAACCTGAAAAGGCGACTTAGGCAAAAGTTAGGACATATGCTCGCAAGATTAAATCTTTATTTTAGTCTTGGCAAAAGTTAGAGCTTAAAAAAAAAAAAATGGAACTACATTTGACTTGATCCCCTCTCTTTGAAGGGTACGTAGGCAACTTGGGGAAACCACTTGAGTTTAGTCACTACCAAAAAAAAAAGTCTCATTTTTATTAATAAATAAATTTGGCTAACAAATGCTAGACTTTATTACATCTTAATAAAAATAAAATAATGAATGAAGGAAAAGAATGAGAACTAAAACTAAGTAAAAAAGTACAATGATCACATCCACACCAAGCATGCAAGCTCGTCATGTTGAATCCTTAAGGCTTCTTGAAGTGTCTCTAAAGTCTTGAAATCGACATCAGTAAGCACGGGGGTTTGGGCGATAATGACATATTCTTTCCTCAAGCGAGAAACATCACTCTATTTATTAGCTATAATCTCATCGATCTCCAAGATTGAGTTGTGAAGGCGCTCCTTTTGTATACCTAGTTGCTCCAATTCCTTCTTAAGTGCTTCCTGTTTAGCATTGAGAGTAGCTAAGCCAACCTTTAATGATTGACGACGGTTTGTCTATACACCTTCAGAGTTTAGAGCATCCACAATATGAGATGCAACAATAGCTAAACGTTCGCTTTGTACTTCCGGAGATATCTTCATAGAATGGGTGCGTTGCACTGCATCGAGGTGATCTACACTTTCCATGTACTTCTCAATCTAAGACTTCAATGGTGAAGGGTCCACTCCAATCTTCGTGATAGCATTGAAAAGCCCATCAAGTTTTCTTCTCAATAATGGGAGACACTCATTGGAAGTTTTGATAATCATCTCCTTAATGTCTTCTCCTATCATAAGCGCTGCTTGGCGTTGGGCATTAAGGATGATTTGTTCGACGTTGAATGTGTGAGTGAAATTCAAATGAGCAACCACAGTAGGGCATGGAGATTATTGTTCAGCAATTAAACCTGCAACTGCTAAAAGTGTCAATTCATCATATGTTATATCTCCAATTATAGTCTTTTGACCTTGAGATTAAATCAGGACATCACTTAAGATGTTAGTAATACCTTCATCACCCAAACGAGAATGAGACAAAAGTAATGGGATGATAGAGTGATTATCTCGTTGCATAGTCAATGTAAAGGGCATTGACTCCCTAGTAGCAACAACATTTTCGAACCTATCCTTAGGAGATGACTCATCCCCTGGAAGGTTGGTGCATGACTCCCAATGTTGATATACCGCCTCTAAAGTTCCAGTGCACAAAATCTTTGGTAAACCCCTTTGAAGGTCTTGAAGATACCCAAATTGCTTGGAAAACCGATGAGGATAATATGGTTGGATCACCCGATGGTTACCTTGTCACAAAGATAAATAGCTACAACGAAGACTTATGAGATAAGAAGCTTTGGTAACACTAATAGATTCATTATCAATCCAGTGCACATGCTCCTTGTGGCTCAATGCCAAGTAGTTCAACTTTACGTCTTTGCAAGACATTATTAAAGGCTGAGCTTGCAAATCATCAAAACACTTAGCAGAAAACTCGCCATCGTAATAAGTCATCCATGGGGGATGGTTCCAAGAAAGAGAAATGAAATGGGTGTCGAAATATTCACCTAACCATCCGTATGAGTAATGAATAGGGAAAATAGATGCAGTAGTCCCAGGTTTCGAAAAACAAGCGATTTCATTTAAGTCATTGTAAATGCTTGCCAATACCGAAACAACAAGGCTAGATGTTTCACCTTGAGCCATTCTACTAGCCACTTTGAAGACTCCAAGATGAATCAAATTGACATCCCCCAAGGAAGAACAAACTTACATAACCAACATGCTAAGAAAACGGCCAAGTAAGTGTTTTTAACATCTGTCTCAGCTATGCCAAGGTTGTCAAAAACTTCCATCTCCGACTGAGTACGAGATTTAATAGGATCAATTTCCCCGGAGGGGTTATGAGTCTCCTTAGGCCTCTACGCCTTATTCATTGTACTTTTCTTTGGAGGTTTTGCATACTTCATAGAGCTTTTGTACCAAAATGACACCCAAGAGGCTAACTTGACTAAAGACTTCCCTTTCATCTCAGAGCAATTTCGATGATATGCAAGGACTAAGTTTCGACAACTTAGTGAGTGTGAGGACTTTGTTGCATCATTAGATAACTCTTCCATGCTTGGTACCATCTCATCATAAAAAGATCCACTGATGGGTAGTCCAACAAAAATATACAAGTCCCAAAGAGAGATGGAAACCTTTCCAATGGAAGTATGCAGGGTGTTAGTGGTAGGACACTAACGTTCGCAAAAGGCCCTAATCACAGAGGCATGATGATCATAGCTGAATAAGGATGCAAAAATAGCTTCATAAAGCTTACATCCTTTAAGAAATGGTCAACGTCGACCCAATACCTCCTCAACCCATTCCCAATATCCTTTGGTAAAGAAAGATTCCCTAAGTACTTTGAATAAGCTTCCCCATTTGGCTTCTCCGTCACGAACATGAGAACCCAACAATCCAAATTCATCATGAACCTTAGTAGTAGTTGGGTGAGAGGAATTTAATAGCAGAACATCAGAAACAGGTTTCACCTTATTAAGTTTTGAATTGTTGATATTTGTAAGCTTGCAAGATGCAACTCTAGACCAAGAAGAAATATGTAATGGATCCTATGTCACTGGCACTAACAAAGATTGAAGGTCAATAAGTGACTTATGCACTGACAAGGTAGTCCCTTTCTCAAAATCTTCACTATCATTCTCAAGAATGGTTACAGTCTTCTCCTTGAAAC
The DNA here is from genome assembly GCF_004353265.1 of Vitis riparia. Taxonomy (NCBI): domain Eukaryota; kingdom Viridiplantae; phylum Streptophyta; class Magnoliopsida; order Vitales; family Vitaceae; genus Vitis; species Vitis riparia. The sequence goes on from NC_048440.1 coordinate 2,094,844, forward strand.
ATTTGAAGAATGTCATCCTACACAAAAAAAAAATAAGGTAGAAAGAGAGATGAATAAAATATGGGTCTAAGTTTTTAGATGCTACTATGCGTTTAAGTCAGGCCAATTCGCATGGGTGAAGACCTTAGCACTCAAGTCGTATTAAGTACTGAAAATATAACACTGTGTAGCATCAGGGCCATAACTTGTTTGCATAGATACCAATTATTATTCTAGTTTTAATTAAATGTTAAAACTGGAATATCACTATGCATTCAAGTCAAGCCAATTTTCATGAGTGAAGACTTTAGCACATAAGTGTCGAAAATATAACATCGTGTAGCATTAGGGCTATAACTTGTTTGCATAGATAATAATTATTATTTTGGTTTTAATTAAATGTTAAAACTTGAATATCGCTATGCATTCAAGTCAAGCCAATTTGCATGAGTGAAGACTTTAGCACATAAGTGCCGAAAATACAACACCGCATAACATCAGGGCTATAACTTGTTTGCATAGATACCAATTATTATTCTGGTTTTAATTCAATATTAAAACTTGAACATCACTATGCATTCAAGTCAAGCCAATTTGCATGGGTGAAGACTTTAGCATATAAGTGCCAAAAATATGACATCACTTCGCATCAGGGTTACGACTTGATTACACGAGGGTCAAATTTTAAATATTCATATTTTTTATGGATATTTAATTTTATAAAAAAAATCCCCTTAAGTATTAAGGTAATTTTAAAAATATTAATTAATTAATTAATTAATTAAATTACCTTAAATCATATTCACCTTTGCAAATAATGGAGGCCGACACGCGTTCGAAAAAGGTAAATCTTTTTCTTCCTTGAAAAAAAATTTGTTAGCAAAAAAAAAAAAAAAAAAAAAGTACATGTGTCAACATATATACACATGTATGGAAATCATTATGGAGGGTTTGGCTTTTTCCATGCATGTTATATATATTACAAAAAAAAAAAAAATTCCATTCACTTTTAAGGAGATCACTTAATCTTCATCCATACGCCTGAAGATCCAAAATATATATATATATATATGCAAGTGATCACGTTTCCAAAGCAACCACTATCATGGCTCACGTCTCCACCAACATTGTGGCTCCATCCCACCAAGCTCCAAATATATATATATATATATATTAAAAAAAAACACTTACAAGTTTGAAGAGGTGAAGATTTCTCGCGGTGAATTCAAGTCGGGTTTCTCAAGTTGGGTTGAAGAACACCCAAATATCAAAAGAGCTCTCTGAAAAAGTTCAAGTTCAATTTCTCAACTATTGTCCCTTTTATATAATATATATATATATATATATATATATATATATATAGGGATGACAAATTGGAAGAGGACTGAAAGTGTAAAGCGAAGTGGATTTTGGAAAAAAGTGAAAAATAATTTTTTTTTTTTTTTGGAAAAAATAGGAAACTTTCTATTAAAATATTTTTTTGAAAAAAAAAAATTACTTCAAGACTCACCTCATCTACATGACAATGCATGTACGTGATGCATCTTAAAGTGGGGGCATTTGTAAACATAAAAAAAATCAGTGGATTAAATTACCACTAATTTGGTCTTCAAAAAAAAAAAAATCATCTTATGGATAAGTTTTCCTAATCTCCAACTATAAAAAGGATAATAATAAGAAGAAGAAAATTATTATTATTATTATTAATATCTTGTTGGTAAAATCTCTTGGAGAAGAAAATTTGCTAAAATCAAAGAACTAAATCCCTTGAATTAAGCAACTAAAATTCAGGAATTTGAAATTTAAATTCTCTATCTTCACCTATAAATAGAGGTGTCTTCTATCAAGAAGAGGAGAAAAATTCAGAAATCAGAAAGATCCAAAAAGGAAAATCCTAATAAGAAAATCCAAAAGCAACTTCGTATGGGAAAAAAGGCTTCACAACAAAAGAAATAGATTCATCAAATCTCCCTGCAAGTTCAGTAAACGACAAAAGAGCTACCACACGCGTTCTTCACCATTCAACAAGGTCATTCGGGAATAAGCCACTCGTGGTCCTCGATTGATCTTCGAAATCAAGAAAACGTCATCATCGTATTCCAAAGTGTGATCAAGGCAAAAGAATCAGAGGGAAAATATTCTTTTGGAAAAGAATATTATTTTTGAGATTGTACCCATAATATATTTTTAATTTCAATAAATATTTTGGTCGTATTATTTTCTTATTTTGTTTTTTTTTTTTTCCTAATTTTGTAGGACACAAATTTAATTTGTGCGTACAAAGTTCTCAAAATATTTGGAGAAAAGTAATTTTGAAAAGTCTACTTTTCACCTAACATAATATAAAAGAAATAACTATTACTATTTATTTAAAAAGATAAGTTTGACAATCCTAAAATTTTAGGTATTTAAATTAATATTTTTAATTATGAAAGATAATTTAATCTATTCCTATTTTGGAAGAATTAATAAATTTTTAATTCATATAAAACTTAAATTTTCTTTTCAATTTATTTCTTGGGACACAACATAATTTAATTAAATTACAACTTATTTCATAATTAAATTCTATACTATTTATTAACTTACATTCATCATTAATATAATTATAATACCAAAAACTTTACTTCACTTCCTTTATTTATATATTCTATTCTCTTACTTTCTGTTTTTTTTTTTTCACACCAAACATAACCTGTATATACAACAACTCTCCATCATGGTTAATATAATTATATATACATATATTAACCACCAAACACACTCCATACATGTCTTCATTTATTATTAATATTGTTTTTATTATTATTATTATTATTATTATTATTTGATTCCATCATACTCGTTGTTCCCCACACGCTCAATGCCATACACTACATATTATATATTTCTTTTTCTTTTTCTTTTTCTTTTTCCAATGCCTTTCTCCTGCACACACGTCTTTTTTTTTTTTTCCCTCCAAAATTGCCATAATCTACGGTGCATCAAAACTTTATATGCAGATAAATTATAACACATTTCCAACATAGAAAGTCATAATTCGTTTTCTTTTTTTCATCTAAAAACTTAAAATTTTCTAATTTTCATAATTTCCTAAATTTCATAATTTCCCAATTTTCAACAATAAATCAATCTATAATCTTAAATTTCCCATATTTTGATCTTAAAAAAATTTAAAAAAAAAAAAAACTAACCTAATCTATATTAAAAAAAAATTCAAAGAATATATAGCGTGTTCAGAATTAACTAACGAATATAATATATTAATTTAGGTATAGAATATTACCTGAAAAAATCTGAACTTCAATTCTGAACCTCTAAACCTTCACCCCTACAATCTCCAATTCTCTGATTTTGATTAATAAAATTTTCTAAATAAAGAAGACAAGAGGAAAATCTAATTTATAATTAGGATTATTAATTATAAAAGAATTCTTTCATCTTTAATGAGTTGAATTAATTAATTAATTACTTTATAATTTACTATTTTACCCTTAGAGTTAATTTTGGAGTGTTACATTATGGTATAAATACATAAATTTATTTATATCATTTATATTTTATAAATAAAAAATGGGAATTTGTCTCTTAATGTTATGGGAATAGGGAAGCTCTCTTTAATTATGCCTCATTTTCATCCCCGCATTTGCATCCTCACCCCAAATCTTACCTTGAATTAGCAAATTGGGATGCTTATAGCTCATAAAAGCATATATATATATTGCAAATACACCTTTGCTATCCTATCAAAGAGAGATTTAAAACCTTAAAAGCTATATTTGGTTAGGGAAACATTTGAGAGAATATAAAAAGGAAAAAAAGAAAGAAATAAGAAGTGAAAGAAAATAAAAAATTAAAATTAATAAATTATTTTTATATAATATTTTAAAATAATTTCATTTATTTTAAATTTTTTTATGCAAAGATTAAATAATTTAAAAATAAAATAAATTTTAATTAATTATAATATTGTTGTTTTCATATTTTTACCATACAACCTCAAATTAAATACTATCATTATTTGGTTATAATTAATATTAAACCATAACATTTTTTTGAAATATTAAAAATTAAATAAATGAGAAAATTTGAAAGGCGCCTATTCATTAATTTGTAACAAATTAAGTTTTAAATAGCATTTTCCAAGACAACAATAAAGCACTATCTCTCAAATATGCAAATTTGTTGAAAGAAAAAGGTTTTTGAATACATTTTTGAAATTAGGATTTAAAAGAAATTTATAATGCAAAAATTACTTAGAAAATAGAGATATGTTACCAAATAATTAAAATTAACCTTTTTTATATATAATCAAACCAACTTAAATAAATGCTTTTGACAATATTACTATTTCAGCTACTTTTGAGTGGAAGTGTTTTTTTTTTATAAAAGTGTTTTTGGAAGAATCTGTTTTTCCAAAGTATATGTTAGTTTTTTTTAAAGTATTTTTAAAATTTTTTCTAACATTCGATTTTTCTTCAAAAACATTTTTTTTATGTTAGAAGTGATTTAAAAAGTACTATCAAATGGATTATAATTCATTTGACTATTGTCATTATTTTTATAGTTAAAATAAATGTCAAAAGCATTTACTTGTCTTGTCAAATTTTATAAACAATAAATATAATTGAACTTCTATTTTTCTAAAAATAAAAGATAAATAAAAATGATCCTATAAAGTAAATACAAACAAGGATGTTTCCATGGATGTATCAAAAGATGGATTTTATGATATATCATGATATATCGAAAAATATAGATGGAAATTTTGATAAAAAGTATAGGTGAAAGAAATTTTGAGGAAAATTTTTAAAAAATGATAAAATAAGAAATAATACACTTATTCTTGTTATTTTTAATTAATAATATATGTATAATATAATTTGTAATATTTGTTTCTAAAATTTGAAAATATATTTTATATAAATTTATTTAGTTTAGATATATTCAAAGATACAAAAGAAATGATGATACATGTATGATTTTTAAAATGTTTATAATTTTATTTTTAAATTTATAATTTTATTGTATTTAATCCATATAAAAAAAAAAGATATTAACAAAGACTTGTTTAAAAATTATGATAATTGTTTTTATATTTTTTTAATACTCGATTAAATTGAATTTGGATATAAGATAATTAAAATTAAATTATTTATTAAAGTTTTATTTTAATATTTTTGTTTGATAAGAATATATTAAAATGAGAGATGAAAGTTAACGTATATATAGAGTTCTAATCTTAATTAGAGTCCTAATTCGAGTGGAAATCCTAGTGAAAATCATAATTCCACTCCAAATCTCCAAATTTCCCTTCGTTAAAACAAATCCTAGTGGAAGTCAAACTCCTTTCCAATATTAATTAGAGTCCTAATTCTTATATTAAAAAACTTTAAATAAGGATTTATAACAATTACATTTTGATTCGAATTATGATAACCCTCAAATTCTCTCCTTATATATAGAGTTATGAATTACATAATCTTTACTTCTAATACCATAGAAAGAATTTTTCATCGTCTTCTTCAACACCATGAAGCTCTCACAATTATTTGTCTTCTATTTTATTTTGCTCTCTTTTTTCAAATGTGTTATTTCACATCAAACTCTAAAATATAACAAACTTGAACTTCCATTTGCGGTATTTGACCTTGAAAGCATTGTCTTCAACTGTAATGGAGAGGGTCCTTATACAAGCACCTCAAATGGTAGATTTTTGAAATGGCAAGGTTTTGAGCATGGATGGAAAGAGTTTGCAATCACTTCCCCATTCAAGTAAAAGGTGCTCCTAAATTTTTTATTCATTATGTTTAGCATATATTATTAACTTATAATTATTTTTTGAAATATAACAATATATAATTACTTTTTTTTAATTATATTGTATATTCATACTAATTGCCTAAGGTGGTTTTTTTTTTTTTTTTTTTTAACCAACAAAAGAAATCAAAGTATTCTTTTAGTTTCCATACCAACATTCCTTCTTTGTAATTGTAAGTGTATGTTTTCTATTGGGTAAAGATGTATGAAGATGTTTGAAATAATTGAAGTATTTGTTTTTATTGTTGATTAAGATTCATAAATCTTGTGATGGATAAGTCAACCCTACAATGATACAAGTAGTAGAAGACCCTTGGGTCTTAAATTCAACGAAGCAACATGTGATCTTTACATTGCAGATGCCTGTTTTGGGGCTAATGGTGGTTGGGCGCAATGGTGGAGTTTCCAAACAAGTGGTCATCAGTGTAGAAGGAGTCCCATTTCAATTTACTAATGCCTTGGACATTGATCAAAACACTGAAGTCGTCTATTTTACTAATACCAACACCATATTCCAAAAATGGTATGTATCATCAATTTACTTCTTATTATATATATATATATATATATATATATATATATATATATATATATATATTAAAAAAAAAGTTTGTAAATATAGTTATGATTCTCATTCCCATTTATTAACAATGGAATTTTTTAGGGCTTATGTTATAGCAATGCAAACTGAGGATAAAACCGGAAGGTTACTAAAATATGATCAAAGGACCAAGGAAGTGACAGTGTTACTAAGAGGCTTATCCTTTTCAAATGGTGTCGCATTAAACAAAGACAAGGATTTTGTTTTAGTTACTAAAATGACTATCGCAAAAGTTACAAGATATTGGCTCAAGGTTAAAAAACTCAAACCAATGACACTTTTACACAACTCGTTGGATGTCGAAATAACATTCAAAGAAACATTAATGGGGAATTTTGGGTTGCATAAAATAACTGTGGAAGACAAGACCTCAAAGTTAGGCCAGTAAGACTTAACAAAGAAGGAAAGATCGTGGAAGAACTAAGTGAGGATGTTGGCCCTATGAGTGAAGTCCAAGAAAACAACAATAACATATAAATTCATTTATAAAATCTTTTTTTTTTTTTTCATTTTCCCATGTCATCCATTCCCACAACATAAAAACAACAAAACCTGAAGATCTTTTACTAATGCTTACTAATAACTTGCAAAAACATTATGTAGATGATGAACATAATAATAATGTGAACAATGAAATATCAATGAAGAACTTTTTCACAAATTTTACATGAAACTAATAATATTTTAATTACTAAATGTACAAAAAATGAAATCTTTGTTCCTATCTAAATAGATTTTACAGGAAGGTTTGAAATGGAAATTAAACAAATGTAAATGAAACTATGCACAATATAATTTTAAATGAAATTATGCATAATATAATTTTTACACAAAAAATAAACATATTTAAAAAAAAATTGGAATGCTCATTATCAACAACTCAATAATATGACTAAAATTATCTAATTTAAACCAATACAATCTTCAATCGGTTGCCTTTTCTATATAAATTCGTATTTGTGGAACCCTCTATGCAAGGGTGTCCTGAAGCCCACCACTCTTTCATGGTCATTTGGTTAGATGAGTCATTTGGGAGATCGCCCTCATCCGAATAGCCTAACGGCCCTTAGGCCGAGTGACTAATTCGTCTCAAAGTAGGTCAGACGGATACATCCTACACGTATACAACATGACTAAGGCTTAACTGTCCATCATGCATTTGTACACCCATTAATGCACAGATTGTGCGCCAGGCACGCTCCATATTAACTAGAGCCATTTTAGAAAACATTCCATTCCCAACGGCTCATTATGATAAGATAGCCATTATGCATCGACAATCAATGCCATAATATCACACAATCAAATGCAATTAAGGTGCTATTAAGACACCTGGAAAGACGTTACATCACAACAGGTATAAATAACTATGCAGACTTTACAAATGGTAAGAGTTTTCTTTCTGCAAAATTCTCTTACTTGCTTAAGCCACTTATTGACTTTAGCATCGAAAGGGTGTGCAAGGACAAACTATCCGAACAGCCTTTTGTGCAGGGATTATAGTTATCTGCATCTTAAGGGACTTAAACAGAATTGTTGGTCACTTCTTTCATCCAACTCATGGCAGTTAGACGAGATTACCCGCCCAGGTTGTGCAACAACATTCATGTTGTTTGTGGGAACAACACAAAAAAACATATTTGCATGATGACCAATACGTCTAATCCATCCCAGTCAACCACTGTGGTCGATCAATTCCAGGCTTGGCAAGCCAGAATGGAAAGAAAGCAAGAAAAAAAAAGTGTCATATGCAATCACTGCTCCAACAATCTAAGTAGCTGAGATAGAAAAATCAGGAGTTGCGAGCTTAGATGGCCAAGGGGCATTGCTCGCAAAGCCATCACACCCCTCCTTAGCTGACCAACCTTAATTGGAGTCATAGTCAAAAGACACGTTCATCCCAATGACACGTAGGGACATCTCACCAAAGGCATGATGAAGACTTTTCCTCAAGTTGCTCTCTTACTTGGCCCAAACAAGCTTATGACTCAACCGATTAGCCCCACTCCAACGAGGCCGCCAGTTCTAGTAGAGGAAAATGGAAAAGAGGACAACAACGAGGCTTTCGCCTGTCAGATGCCATGAGGGCCAGCTTGGGGCCCTAAGACCAATAGGCCCAAGCACTCCTGCGCATTTTCGATGCCTTGAAGGCTCAGTTGGGCCAACTGAAAAATGAGGCATCACTAAAGTTCCAGTCTCTACAAGCAGAGTTGCCAACTATGCTCAAGACCATAGGAAAGACACTCTTTGGCTCTATCAGCTGGTGGTTGGATAATATGCTCTACACGTCGTTCGACTCTCATATCATAAGCTATGAACCTCCCAGAGGGGTCTTAGTGCCCAATTTCACCATGTACGAGGGTACAAGTGACCCATTTGATCATTTGCTGCATTACTAGCAATTGATGACATTGGAAATTGGGAATGATATACTGCTTTGTAATGTCTTTCTTGCCAACCTCCATGGTTTGACCTTGTCTTGGTTTCACTGCCTCCCTCAAAACTCTATCAACTAGTTTCGTGATGTTTCTGAGGCATTTTTCGGCCACTACTTGTGTTCTGCATGCCAAAAGTAGAATATAAGCACCTTGAAAAACATTAAGATGAAAGAAAATGAGTCGTTGAGGGACTTCATGAAGTGATTTAGCCAGACAGTACTTCAGGTGGAATCCTACAGCATGGATGCCATCTTCCATATCTTCAAATGGATATAAACCCTAGCACTCCATTCTTTGAGTTTCTTGCCAAAAAGTCCCTCGCCTCAATGGACGATTTGTTTAGGCAAGCGAATAAGTATGCTATGCTCCAAGATGATGTTCGAGCAGCTTCTTAGTAGGTTTTGGTCACAAATCGGCTAGCAAAAAATAATAAATCTGGAAAAACCCCTAAACAACTAGTCTAGACAAGGAGAGCAAAAGTAGGACGAATGACAATAGCAACCCTTCAAGTTGACCCCGCTGACCGTCTATTATGAGTAGCTCTTTCCGCTAATTCAAGAGTTGCCCAAGTTCAGATGGTCAAAACCAATCAAGACCAATCCGACCAAGTGAGACCGAAAACGACGATGCTCTTACCATAAAGAGCATGGACATTACCACGGAGCAATGTAAGAATTTGCACTACTTATTAGATGAGCTCATTAAAGTCAGGCACTTAAAGCAATATGTTTGTGGCCCCGAATGACGAGATAAAACATAGACAATCGAACGGGCCCCTTATTCTCTTGCAACACGTAGAGCAATCGTTAACTATATACACAGAGAGCCCGTAGATGATAAATACCACTCTAAAAGGCAGAGGCATAGGCTAGTTCGCGTAGCTTCTGTCAGAGAAAGAGTACATATCGTTCAGTGCATGTTCACTAATGATAGTGTCTGGTCGATAGATGGACCCATTACCTTCCTTCCCATTGACTCCAACCTGGTAATCATGTCGCATGAGAATGCCTTGGTTCTAACACTTGGAGTCAATGACTTTGATGTACGCAGAATTCTAATTAATCCAAGAAACTCTATCGACCTTCTGCAAATGTTAGCCTATAAGCAAATGAGGGACTTTCCGTCTGCTTTAGAAAATCCTGGCCGCATTTTGATAGACTTCAACGGAGCTTCAATAGTCTCCCTAGGTGATTTCATTCTTCCCGTCCAAGCCGACCCGATCACCTTAAATGTCTGATTATCGATGGTGGAGGATTTATCACCATACAACGTTATTATGAGACGAGTATGGCTGCACAAAATGAAGGTAATCCAGTCTACATATCATTAAATTGTGAGTTACCTTACTGAATCTAGGCAAGCGGACTTACTCGACAGCCAACTAGTTGTCTGACAATGCTATTAAGTGACTGTAGAAGTCAGGAAAATAGACCTAGCTAGAAATGAACCTGAGTCATCAAGTGCAAAGAGCTAATAACAATTATAGTAGCAAGCAAACAGATATCCACTAATTATTGATCTTTTGATGTCCCTGACCTTATCAGATAAAGAATGTCGTATGATAAATGCTAGCTCTTTGCTCACGATGGAGGAACGCAACCACCTAGAAGTCTTGCTTAATTGAAATGCAAATATCTTCGCCTGGAACCATTCAGATGTGCCAGGAATCGACCCATCTGTGGTTGCTCATAGATTGAATATTCTCCCAAACTTGCGTCCAGTGCGACAGAAAGTCCAAAGCTTCCACTTGGATCGCCAGAAGGTAATCTAGACGAAAGTCGATAAGCTATTAGTGACTGGTTCTATCCGAGAAATCGTGGTCCTAAAGAAATAAGGAACCTGGTGAGTGCGCGTGGACTATACGAACTTAAATGATGTTTGCCTTAATGATAACTTTCTTTTGCCCCGAATTAATTAAATTGTTGATTCTAGTTTGGAAACGAAATGCTCTCTTCTTAGATGCTTTATCTGAGTACCACCAAATCTCCATGTTCCATTCTGATTAAGAAAAAATAGTCTTTATCACTCTTTATGGCTTATACTGCTATAATGTCATGCCTTTTGGGCTACAAAATGCGGGTGCAATGTATTAGAGATTTGATGACAAAAATCTTCAAATCGTTGATGGGACGGACAGTGGAGGTTTACATTGATGACATAGTCGTCAAAAGTAAAACCGGTGTAGAACACTTTTAGCACTTGGAAGAAGCGTTTAGCCTAATACGGAAGTATAATATGAAACTTAACCCGCTTAAATGTGTGTTTTGCATTAGCACAGGCAAGTTTTTGGGCTTTTGGATGACTCAACAAGGAATCGAAATGAATCTGAGCCAAGTGGAGGTCGTGCTTGAGACACCCATTCCGTCCACTAAGAAGGAAATGCAACGATTAACAGGCCGTCTTGCAGCCTTGGGTCGATTTATAGTCCAGTTCATTGATAAGTTTCGTTCTTTCTTCACTACTCTACACGGAACCCAAACGTTTGGCTAGATGGAAGATTGCAAAAGTGCCTTTAATGCTATTAATCAGTACCTCATAGAACCTCCTATCTTAAGCAATCTAGAGGAGAAGGAGAAACTATACATGTATCTTGATGTATCAGACTATGCAGTCAATGTCATCCTGTTCTGACAAGCTTAAGAAGACGAGCAAAAACTCGTCTACTACATGAGTAAAGCTTTGGTGGACGCTGAGACCCGTTACCTAAAGCATACGGTGCTAGGATTGTGCATTGTTGCTAAAAAACTTTATCCATACTTCCTGGCACATCAAGTGACAATCCTGACAAATCAACCATTGAGGGTCACTTTGCACAAGCGAATCAATCTGGACGGATGATGAAATGGGCTATTGAGATAAGCGAGTATGATATACAAAATAAGCTTCATTTGTCACTAAAAGATCAGGTCATTGTAGATTTTATAGTTGAGCTACCCAAAAATGGGTACAAACTAACACGACCAACCATTTGTGGATCCTGCACATAGACGACACCTCAAGAACATCAGGGACTGGAGTAGGGCTCGTACCACTCTCCCCTACTAGGAAACAAATTAAGTAGTCCATTTGCCTCAATTTTCCTACATCTAACAATGAGACTAAATACGAGGCGGTGATGGTTGGCCTCGAACTCCCCTTGACACATGTAGCATCAAAAGTTGAAATACAAAGTGACTCTCAGTTAGTGGTTGGACAAATTCAACATGAATACAAGGCCAGAGACAAACATATGGCTCCCTACCTCAATAGTGTAGAATCTCATTTAGCCAAGCTAGAAAATTGGTGAGTCAAGCATATTCCCCATGAAGAGATCAGAAAAACAGATGCACTAGCTGGAGTTGCTGCTACCTTGCCCATTACTGAATTTATCATGCTGCTAGTTTACGTCCAGACAATGTCTTCTATTGTATTTGATATGTAACCCATGCAGATGTAGGGTGAATGCAGCCCATTGCCAATTATTCCCAAATCGGAGAGGTCCCGGAAGATGGAAAACAAGCACATAAGCTTTGTATTTAGGTTGTCCGATTTACTTTGATCAACGATCAATTGTACAAATAGTCCTTTAGGAGGGCTTATCTACTCAATATGTTCTGGCTGAATTAAATGAAGGTGTATGCAGCAACCACCCAAGAGGACAGACTTTAGTACATTGAGCCTATTCTTAAGATTATTACTAGCCTACAATGAAATGAGATGCTGAGGATTATGTCCACAAATGTGATCAATGTCAAAAAAGGCATGCACCTATCCCCCGATTGCCAATCGATTGCCTTAACCTAGTAACCAGTCCTCGGTCATTTGCTTTGTGGGGAATGGATATAGTCAACCTATTATCAACCGGAGCGGCTCAGAAAAACTCTTGCTCTTAGCCATAAACTACTTCAGCAACTGAGTAGAAGCTGATGCATATGCTAGAATCAAAGACAAAGACGTGACAAAGTTCGTCTAGAAAAACATTGTATGTTGATTCGAAATTCCTCATGCAATTGTCACAGACAGCAGGACGCAGTTTGATAGTAGTACTTTCTGAGAGTTTTGTTTGGAATTGAAGATCAAAAACGTTTATTCGATGCCTTGATATCCATAAAGCAACGGACAGGTAAAAGCAACGAATAAAATGTTGTTAAATTCTTTGAAGAAATGGTTGGAAGGGGCAAGTGGTAAATGGGTAGACGAATTACCCGATGTATTGTGGGCCTATAGAACCACCAGTAGACGACCAACTAGGGTCACCTTGTTTTCCCTTACATACGAAATGGAAGTTGTCATTCCCACTAAAATAAGGCTACCCATAGTCAGAACAATAGTACAAGAATTGAAAACCAACAAAGAAAATCTTGAAGTGCACCTAGACTGGGCGGGAGGCCGCAACTGTCCGATTAGCCTCTTATCAGCAAAGAACAATGACTTACTACAACAAAAGAGCGCACCCATGATTGTTCCGTTCAAGCAACATGGTCCTGAAATGAGTCTTTGAGAATATAGTTGAAATAGGAGTCTATAAGCTCCAACCCAATTAGGGAGAACCTTATATTGTACTAAAAGCGGGGGGAGCAGGGGCATACCATTTGTAGACCCTAGATGGAATGCCACTACTCTGTCCTTGGAATGCAACAAATTTGAAGAAATATTATCAATAAACAAGTTGTACATACACCATGTTTGTATTTCATTTTTGAAAGGCTAAACAAGTCGAATTGTAAAGGGCATGCCAATATGGTACAAACCATAAGTCTAAAGAACATCAAGGTATAACCTAAGTGGCACAAGTGATTCATGCCTAATTGGTGTCTCAGCTGATTCGTGTCCAGCTGGTGCTCCTTGATTGAGGGATTAATCAACAAAATTTATAACCTATTACACCATATACTAGGGTAGCAAAGACAAAGCTACTATAGCATAGTGGCTCTAGGATCGTTCACTGGGATGGGTTTTCACTTCACAAATGACATTAATTCAAAGCTGAATTGGTGTCTTTTCATTTCAAGGTTAGCTTTAAAAGAAAACAAAAAGATGTTTGAATGAAAAAGGAAAGGTTTTAAACTAACCAAAAATAGTAGTAACTGATTTTACTTAGAAAGAAAAGTGTCTCTTGGAGTTTAGATCACTGGGCTCAGATTCCTCATACAAAAAGGAGAGTTCCGGTCACTTGTTTCTTTTCCTCGCATTAGAGAATTAACATATAGTTCCTTCTCCAACCGGTGTTGTACAAATGCTTCCCATTAATGGGTTCAAACACTAAATCCCTCTCACTGATGCAACTTGCAATGGCTCGTGCCTCTCACCTAGCATTTGCCATTCAAGGTGATCTTTAACCTTGGATTTCCCTTCACAAGCTAGCAAGAGATAACTAATGGATGTCTCCTTGGAGTCCAAAAGCTTACCAAGTGTTGGCAATTCTAGAAAATCCTACCTTCAAGTCACCTCCCAGAGGCTCGCAAGGGGTAAACTAATGCATCTCCATGGATGGAGATCATTTGCCTTACCAAGTGTTGGCCCAGGTGATTTAAAGGAGTTTTAAGTTAACTAAAAAGATAAAAACCATCAACGGGTCACACTTTCTCTTCATTAAAAACTAAAACAACAAAACTTCCAATTTATGCATGAGAAACTTACCCGGCTTTCCTCACTCCAAGAGACAAAGAGCTTAGCCTCTCATCCTCTGAGGAAAAATCCTCAGAGTTTGATTGGCTAGAAAGAAAAGGAACAAGAAAACAAAAATATATATAAGAAACAGAGCAAGTGCTCTGTTCGTTGCTTACATATACCTATGATGGATTCTCCTGGAACAACCTCCTCCGAGAGTCCTCATGAGAGTTTATATAGGAAGGTAATTTACCCTTCCTTGCATACTTCCTAACTAAGGAATTACATGAGTGGCTGAATACAAGGAGAAAATGGAAATTTAGACACAAAAATATCAGAAGAAAAGATCTAAAAGAGTCGGTGCACAACTATTGGGAAGCTTCAGGACCATTTCGCAGGTGAAAATGAGGTCTGCGAGATTTTGCAGATGTACAAAAAGGGTTGCGAAATTTCTTCGCAGCAACCAGCTGATTCAACACCTTTGCAAAGTGGACTTCCATCTTGTGGTGTTTGGCTTCCATCGCGGCGTGAAGCTTCAGGGGAAATCCATAGCACTGTGCAAAAAGGCTGCGAAATCACTTCGCAACAAAATGGTGATTTCGCAGCACTTTTCTGAAGCCTTCCTTCAGCTTGATGCAGTTGTATTCCAATGGCTGTAACTTCCTCATTTCAGCTCCAAATTGCACACGGTTTGAAGCATTGGATTCTTGACTTCCTGAGCTTTGAAATGGTATATAGCATGTAGAAAATGGACTTCGGGAAGTGCTCCAAAAGTGCGAAAGAAGACTGCAGCTGCTGTCCTCTGTTTTCTTCACTCTGTTTTTCTCCTCTTTGCTTCTCCCCTTGCATTCCGGATTTGCTTATGGAAAAGGGCTTCAAAGCTTTGATTCTTCATGCTTCTGAGCTTTCCATTGCTTTGCCAAGGATTCCAAATAACTCTCCTCAATCTCATAATGCTTTGGTGATCAAAATACTAACAAAAACACCAAAACTTACACATTTTGATTAGAATTGATTGAAAGGGGCCTTAACATGCTAATTGGGTTAAAAGGCACTAACTACTACTCAAAAGTGTGTAAAAGGATTAATTATAAGCTATCAAATAGCACTTTTTGAGTAGTAATCAACAAGCCTTAAGTGACATAAGCCTTGAAGCTCTTATGGAGAAAGGCCAAAATGCCTAAGATAGTTAATGCCACTCAAAGCCAAGAGAATAACTTGTGCTAAGCAATGAGTATGATGCTGCAAATCAAATACACATGCAAATTTCACAAACATACAAATCCATCGAAAATTGTGTAGCTGTGGACCCGCATTTTTCACGTGCGTCCCCACTCGATCGGCGAGACTCGCTTTTTATTTGTGAAAAATTAATTTTTGGAAAAAGTTGGAGTCGCCACTTATTTTATTTTTATTTTAAAGGGAAAATAAAACAAGAAAGAAAACCCTAAAATGTGACTCCATAATTTTTGGAAAAAGCATGTCTTTGAAAAACCCGAGTCTAAGTCCGGGGATCAGGTTACTTATTGGGAAGGTACCTCTAGGAGGTAGCACCCCTCTAAGCCCTAAAAAGGTCTCTACTGACTAAGTTGAGGGAAACGTGGCAATTAAATGGTTAATCATGGATACTTAAGTGAGCTAGGGTGATTTCGAAAAATAGCATGCTTATCAGGAAAACTAATCACAATCATGAAAAAAAGATTTAGGGTACGTACCTGGACTGCTCTTCAAGCGCTATCATAAAACATAAAAGTTAGTGTAGAAATGTAGCACACAACATTTGTTTTATTCAAGCAAATCAGGCATATATCAAGACATCCAAGAATCATGTCAAATATGGATATGGTCATCAATGACATACAAGTCCATAGAGTTCTAAAAAAAATAGATGAGAAGAGAGTGTACCTGATTAGCGAGCATCCACACGTCGATGGGAACAAGGGTTCTCGACAATAAATATAAAACGAATTCATGTATGTCATCAAGGAGAATAAAAAAATCAGCATATCAAGCAAACAATATTGAAGAAAACGAATTCATGTATGTCATCAAGGAGAATAAAAAAATCAGCATATCAAGCAAACAATATTGAAGAGAGTATCATAAATGTCGGGCCCCCACCAAAGCCCTAATCAATTTCGCATGAGTTCGTTCTATGAATTCCATTGTTTGGAATCATAAAATTTATTCATGCTTAGAAAAAATCGAGAAAATCAGTTGGAAATCAAATAAAATAGTGAAAATGCGTGCCGAAAGGAAAATGGCAACAAAAGGGTGTTGAAATCTAGATTTTATTGCCTAGAGAAGATCTAAAGATGAATTTTTCAAAGTTGAGAATGTTTAGTTGAACAATGGTTCAAAAATTCAATTTAAAACAGTAAGTTCCCAATCAAAGAAGCAAATAGAGAAGAAGGTGTGTATAGCGAGGTTGTCATGAAGTGAGGTAGAGCTTGGGAGGTTTAGCTGTTGCCGGATTGCTGATGGTTGTATGAAGAGGCCTCTGTGCATTGCTGGCACGTCTGGAGTAGAGCTGGCCATATTCATTTCAAAGCACGCGCTCACTTGAGAAACCCTGATAAAACTTTTATGCAGGTCATGAGGTAAGAGTGTTGGTGCACAATTGAAATCCTCCAACAGTTTCTGTGCAACTTTTTCCCGTTCACTTGCATCTATTTTAACCTTGAGAGACCCCACATAAATAAACTTTGTTTCAGGGGAGAAACCATCCTTTAAATGCAATAGAAAGACATCTTCATCTAAACTAAAGCATCATTTGGCAGTCACTTTATCTCTTTCAAGATGCAGCCAAGGTATTCTCTGATTTATCTACAGCCATGATGTTGTGAAAATCAGCTGTGAGTCCTTTCAAAAATCTGGCAAAGCTTCTCTTCAAGAAACTGTATTGTCCCCCTTAAAAATCTGGTCCTGCTTCTTCTTTCAAGATCTTCATTCTCCATATTTCTGAGTTTAAATTCCAAAATCTCATGCGGAGATTCATTGGCTGCAGATATGTCCTGACGGATGGCCTGACTCCAACATGTAATAACTTTCTATGAATTCTGGGTCCACATCTGGTTTGGGAATGTGTAGAAATAGATTCTCTTATCTTAACATCTGAACTCTGTTTCTATTGTCAACTTGCTCACAAACAATTCTCTTCAACTGAATGCTCGCGTCTTAATTGATTTTCAGATGTCCAGTTCCTCGGATGACTCCTCGTTCATCAGGCGTATCAAATTGCCCACAATAAGAAATTAATTCTCAGTCAAAAAGATTCAGCAACTTAGTCGCGTGTGTGAAGGCAAATGGGCAGTAAGCTAGAGATTTTCTGATGGATCTTGCATTTCTGGACTTTTGAAAGTGGCTGCCAAGAATACACCAAGCTCCTCTATCCTCTTGTTCCTCCTGAAGGTTTCTTCTCTCTTCTCTGTTCTACGAACTAGGACCACCACATGGAAGGCACAAAATTGGATGATCTGCTCATTATTGATGTCTTTTGGAGCAGTTAAGATTTTCTTGAGTAGTTAGCGGTTGAGTGACAGTTTGGCCTATTTCAACTACATGGATGTGTTGTGGGAACATAAGCTTTATTTTGCTATCTCTTTGGTATGGATCAGCATTTGGTGTGTTCACAATCCTTGATATGACATTTAAATCGCCCAATTACAGGTTCTTGGTTGTCAGTTGGGCTGCAGGAGTGTTCGTTTTAAGCATGGGTATATAATCAGTTGAAACTTGCTGACTTTCCACTGCTAACATTTACTGATTTTTCACCACAAGTTCATTCAGTTGGTCATTCTGGAGCGACAGGTGGACATGGGAAGGAATTGGTGATGCTGGAGGTGGCATCGGCTTCTAATACAAGGCAGCATCTCCATTGCAAATGGACAGGTTGCCGGAGCTAGCATTCCCATTTCTGATGAGCCAACTCTAAGCTCCAGGCTGCCATTTCTGATAACTGGAATACTGAAGGTTGAAGAATCATATCCTCAGTTTTTTTAAAGCTCCTCCCATGATGCCCAAATCTGGTATATTCAAAGACTTTGCCACCATCGAACTGAACAAATGCTGAATATTTCTTTCTTTTTGCTGGATTTAGGAGCAAAGGCCAATTATGAGCCCATCTAGAGGTATTTGATTAGTGAACTTCGCATGCCAATCTGAGCAGGTTCTCAAACCTTTAGTGTCATATCCCAAGCTTCATCCCATCCAAGTCCTTCATCATTCATCAGTAATCGCGTCAATTCTGGAATTGCAAGGGTAGGATGCGTATCATTCGAATGTACTGCTATCTTGTTGGGAAATTCAGACCATTGCCATGAGCCCCCATATTTCCTCTCCTTGAATCTAGAGGTAATGTCCTGAAGTGAGGCACTACATAGAAAAAAAAATGTTGCTTTAGTCACAAAAGCTTTCCACTTTCTGCAGCATCTTTAGGATATAGAACAACACAAATCTGCTGAGCTTGAGAATGAAGTTGTGCAGCAGCTTCATATTGTCCATCATTAAAGTTGCCCAATCTACCCAGAATTGCAGCATTCTGCTCCCCTACAGCATTCTTGTGATGTCTCGCATTCAATCAAATATAAAGAGCCACCTCAACAGTTTCAGAACCTCTCTTAGCAAACTCTATGCCCAACATACTGCCAGTTCTAAAAGGAATTTGTTTATCATGCGCTGAATGCATGCTTCAGTCCAAATGACCATCAGCTATGGATGTTACTATTGCTTCAGACATTTCCCGGTCACTCTTCACTTTACTGCTGAATGGAAGCAGTTACCGAATGGGGATTTTAGTGGGCATTTGATATCAAAGACATTGTCAATTGGGGCAGCCGCAATGCTAGGAGCCCATGTTGAGAATTTGTTTACCAATTTGGCAACACAGCCTTTGGAGCCATATCAAATGAGGCCTAGTTATAGCTTTGCTCCTGCAATCGAATTTCAAAGAAAGCAATTTGAACATAGGCTCTTTAATTATCCTCCTGTTTGTCAACATCAAATGAAACCAATTTTTCTATAGTTAATCATGTATACCACCCTTGATAGTGTTGTTTCTGAGCACTCTTCAGTCAACCTCTATGAGCAATAGATACTTTCTGGCTGCAAGTATTAGTCCCCAAATGCTTGCTGCAATTTTCTCCTTGATCAACAAAAGCAGTACTGAGATTAGTACGGTTTTCAGGATCTATTCTTGCAATTTCGAAGCAAATCCTTGTAGATTAGTCTCACTGAGATTGGCCGCTGCAACATGATCCCCATGGAGGCAACTCCAGATTCCATTATGACTCTCTACAGCTTCGAGTATGGGAACATTCTCCCTCACTAACCTGTCAAACTTTTGGAATGGCACTCGCTGTAAAGTGTTTATTCATCAATTCCGCAAACTTTGATTCCCTGATATCCCTTTCAAGTTTCTCCATCATTGCCCGTAACATGGAAGCAAATGTCTTTGCATCATACCGTCTGTTCTTCGTTTCAGAAATAAGTTGACTGAATGTATCTGGAAGCTTTAGAAGACACCAGCGGTACCTGAAAAATCGCAAGAATGCCTCACCCAGATATCCACTGAGCATATTCCCATGCAAGACATATATCCCTTCAACTTCAGCTTCTATGCCTTTGCCGTTACGCAAACAGAACTGTCTCTTAGCTTCAGCCGGAGGAGCTGGAATTCTGGACCTTCGCGATCTGAATGGCAGATCAGCTAGCAAATGTAAATAATTTCGGGTACTTTGATAGCGACCCACATTGATAACCGAGAGAAGTACGCTAAATGCTGAATTTGGTGGATGAGTTGATGATGATTTTAGTAAAGGGTGCGTCTAAATTGGGAATGTGAAGAGTGGTTGAGCGAGCATGCTGATGTGGGACAAACTGGAATGCAAAAATGGGACACACTGTGTGCGAGCATATGCAAAGTCCACTACCTTCTGAATAATGCCAACTTATCATCTTGGTAGAATACATTGTTTCAGATGAAAGTCGGTTCTTGATATCAAAATAAGCAATCTCAATAGATCACTCCTGCTCATCTATATTTTCATCATCTGCTGAATCTTCATTCCCGCTGTTTTCAATCCGTGAATCTGTTGAAATAGAGCATCATTTATGTCGAAGTCGTTTTCCATCAGTGGCCTAATCAGCACTCTGTTTTCCATTGCTGCTTTCTCCATTGAATTTCTGGGCTTGCATCTTTAAGTTGTGAACTGATTCCACGATCCTTAAAAATCTGGAATAGACAATAATCTGGTCTGTGAGCATTGAGTTTGACTTGAATCGTTCTCAAGGCGTCGTTGATCCAGCTTGCTTTGTTTAATTTATTGGCTATAAAGCCAACGAATTTCCATATCCAATGCTCCCACATTCACAACTAGAGGGATCTTCTTCTCTATCATGGCGTTAAAACAGAACCGTCACAGGCCATGACACTTCCAACTACATAATCTGCAACCCCTGTTGTTGTGATGCCCAAAACTCCATGTATAAATCCCCCATCTGACAAGATCCTCCACTATTTCAATTAGGTTCTTCAGAATATCACCATAAAATTGATCATCAAATTAAGAAGCTAGAACATGTGCAGATCCCCATCATAAGACACAGAAACCAATGCATCAAGGTCCTCACCAGGAAAACGGATACAAGAGTAGCAAGCTGGACGTCCAAAAAATATTCTTCTGATTTTCACTTTTCTGCCCGGTTCCCTCCTCTGTGCCTCTCCTCAAGACAAACCAAGAATTTCCCCCAAACCCAATGGATTTTAAATTCTGACCCCATGGCTCCCACGAACAAAGAACAGGCATGACCCAAGAGGAGCCAAGCAGGCAAACAGACTTCTGGATGAGGTCCCTGGGCAGTCTCGGCTACAATGGCTCGGCTTTCGGCTATCTTTCTTCTTCCCTCCGAAGACAATTCCCAGATCCGTGATGCGTGCTGGTTCACTCCTTCTTTCTCCTTTCTTCCACCCCAAAATCCTCAGAATTCTCTTTTGCGTGCCCTCCTTCAACTCTCCCTACCAAAACTCCAATACGTCCTGGCCTCCCTATTCTTTTCCTCTTTCCTTATATTTGTATCAGCCTCTCAAACCAAATATGCTAAAGAAAGTCCACTTTCCTTTCTTCTATTTCCTTTCCTTTTTCGAAAATCAGAATGCTCCTTTAGGGTCTCTTATTTCCATATGTATGCAGCCACATTAATTCTTTTTTCCCTCACAAAATATTTTTCTTACCTTTTTTAGTGCACATACCTTAGTGAGATTTGAATAGTAGCCCCCATTCTCTTGCCAAACAATAAAAAAAACAAAAATAGAGAGAATAAAAAAATAAAAAAAAGTTAGCAATCTTACAACCTATCAAAGATTAAAATAAATAAAAATAAATAAAGTAAAACATAATAAAATGAAATGAAATAAAACAGTCAATCCCATGCGGGCCATGCAAGTCATACAAGTCACGCTAAAAAAAAGTCTTAATGGGCCAAGTGTGCCTAAGTGGGCCTAGAGCGGTGCCTAAAAGCCAAGTGTATCTAAAAGCTATCCTAAAAATGAATGAAAAGTCTAAGTCTAAATTAGGGCTGCCAAGAGTCACAGTAGGGGTTAAATAATTCCTCAACCAAAGTCTCCGAGGTGACTCAGAAAAAGGTAAGTCGTATGAGTAGTAATGGGCCACCAGGAACTACCGTGGAGCACTGAAAATGAATTTTAAAGACATGTGCTAAAGGGACAAAATTGAGGGTCTACAGTAGCACCCAAAAAAATGGGCCAAAATACCAATGTCTATATAATTAAAAGGCCTAAATGACCAAAAGAAAGGAAAGTGAAAGCAGTTGCATCCTAATCTTCACGATCGGTTGCAACAGATTCGTCCCTTGCTCTCGAGCCATCTCCTTGCCTGATACCATCATCCAACTCAGTTTCATCCTCTTCATCTGATGAAATGCTAGGTATTTCATCAGTAATGCCATGTTTCTTCATACAACATTGATAACTATAAAAAAACATGTCATCCACCTGCTATTGATAAGCCGCCTCCAACTCCTTCTTCTTAGCTAAATCGGACACAGTATGCTCGAGCTCTCGCTTCATCTAAGCACCTTCTTTCTCAACTTTGGCCTTGGATGATTCAGTAGTGGCCATATCCAATTTCAATTGGCAGATCTCCGCCTAAAGCATATCATTCTTCATCTCTACTTTTTTCAACAGACTTGTGTCCTCAACTACAGTCTTCCATGTGACAGCTTCAACTGTTTTGGCCGTTCCAGCTTGGCCAACAGCTCGTTTTGGCAGTCCATGCCATGAGCTGTGTATGCCTTGATTTTTTTTTTGTTGCCTTTAGCCGTTCAAAAAGATGAGAGCTCTGTCTTATCAAGTTTTGGACCCCAACTAAAATCTATCACAAAGAACTAAGAAAAGAAAGTAAGGAAAAATGATATGTAAACCACATGCACTATATGTATAAGGTATCATACCTCTTCCGTCATCTGCATGGCCAAATAGTCCTTCAAATGCATGATTGCTTCAATGGTCTCATCTACGGTCCCATGTGGGACACGAGCCATGAAGTTCCACTGAGGGTCTACAGTCACATCCATAGGAACCCTCTCTAGTATAGGGAAAAGCTCATTCATATGAGATGTTGAAGGCTCCATGCTAGTAAAACTGGGGAAGCTCTCCAAAAGGACATCTAGTTTTTCTCGGTTGGGCACATCAATGGGAGCAACCGACAGAGTATGCGCACTAGGTGTAGAGTCATCACTAGATATGGTGACCGTCTCCCTTAGCCAATGAAAATGAATGTTTTCCATGTATTTTGTCTTAAGAGCAAGCGAAGATGGAAGAATCGACATCAGTGGAGGAGTGGCAATAAGCCTGAAGTACAAGCCTTTTTAGCTCGTCCTTTGTTTCTTTGATGAGGGCCCAACTTCAATGGCCTTGCTCAACCATTTATGTTGTTGTTCGTAGAATTCGGCTCATGTATTGGCAATTATCTCTTTTTCTTCACATTCTTCAATTATAGGTGGCACAACCTACTCGATGATCTCATACCACTTAGTTCGATCTACTCCAAACATCACGATCTCTTGAGCCTAAGAACGGACTATAGTCTTCTTCTTCACTGGCTGGGAGACAGGAATTGAGGTTATCGGGGAAATTGAACTAGGGGCTTGGCGCAAAGTCCCTTCTTAGCATTTTTTTCTCTTGAGCATCTAAACGAGCTTGTCTTGCCTCAGCTTCAACGAGATGAGCGACCTTGCAAAAGGGCAAGTTCTTTAGTACAAAGTGTTCACCTAACACAAGACTTAGTGGTGCTAACCTTGGAAGAAGAGGGATTACAAACTGCTTGGCTTGAGAAATAACGACCCTTAGATTCTTCTCGGTGAGCAGCACATTATGACTCCCCTCAGACTTATCAATCTCAAAAAAATTGTTGAAACGGACAAATGATGACTTCTCTACCCACTCAACCAAGTGGCCCCACCTATATTTGCCTACACGAACAAAACACATATTAGTGAAAGTCACAAAAAGATGAGAGTAAGAAACATGCAAGTCATGAAAGGATTTAATACTTGGTATCTCTAGAGATCGTGTGGGCTTTAAAAACTTGTTTGGACCCTTAGTTGATCCACTCCACGGACCGGACACTAATACATGTCCTTTAGTCCAATCCTTACTGGAGTTCGATAGTTTGGTTATGAACTGCAAGGAAGAGATGTGAGCTGACAAATTGAAGCGTTCCTTAGGGCTCATCTTTATGGTGTAGGAGACTAGCACCTCCAACAGAGATAAATCCAATTGGTAAAGGGTGTCTAGCGTAATGCATCCCATCAAAATCAGGATGACGTTGGGATGAATGAAGGTAGGAGGGATTCAAGAAAAATGCAAGAATTGCTTCACTAAGAAGGGAATGGGCAGATGGAGTCCCGTTGCAAACTGTTCTTTGGTAAAGTAGATCATGTTGTTAGGAAGCCTGTCTGCAGACGAAGCCTCTCCGTTTGATAGTGGGATAAAGATAGAGTCCAGGATGTAGAAGTGAGCACAGAACTCCTACTCGAACAACTCGCTAATTGGACACCCCATTAGGGAACGACTGGGATGACTTAGCCTCGTCGTGCTAAGTTCTGCCGCTTGTAGATGCAACCCCACTTCTGTCCATATCTGCAAATGAAAAAATGGCCAAATGAACACTTACACGGCAGAAACACTAACTAGTCAGCATGGGGACGCCCTAGAAAGACACCTAACCAAATGCTACGTTCATCACATAGATCCTGCCTTAAACGGCTTAACACAAAGCTTATTAAGCAAGTCATGTCCAAATAGCGTCAATGGCCTCAGACCATGGTCTCGCTTGAGCCCAAAAACGTTACATAACTCTTCAGAATGCTAGAAAAAGGCAAAAAACAGACTCCAACATCACAACCACACTGATGTAAGAACAAATTTCACCAAAGATTCATGGAAAAAACAAGTAGAAATAGTAAGAAAGAACATTCATCAGTGAAGAAAAAACCATAAAAATAAAGATTGAAAAAGAACTCAATACTTGGTGAACTACATTATGGTGGAACCAGAGTCGCTTCGCCGATAATGGACTACTGACAATGAAGACTTTGAAGGTCTGAAGTGTCGCCAATGGAGAGAAAAAAAAAACTACCAAAAGCAATAGTAGAGGAAAAATGAACCATCTACCTAATAGCAACCAACCTATATAGGGTATGGTTGCAGAAATCGAGGCATCCAAAAGGGTGTGTCGTTGGACACAACGCCTCAATTGATGTGACCCCTTGATGAGTTAGCATGCGACACATGGATTTTAGCGCCATGATTTCAAAATCTCCAAAAGTCACAACTCTTGCATTTGGTTGTCCGACGTCTACCTAGGCCCAACTACAAGACTTGGAGGGCATTGTAGGACCCTCTATGCAAGGTCGTCCTGAAGTCCACCATTTCTTCATGGCCATTTGGTTAGAGGAGTTGTCTGGGAGACTGTTCACAACCGAATGGCTCAATGACCCTTAGGTCGAGTGACTGATCCGTCTCAAAGTAGGTTAGACGGATACAACATGAGTAAGGTTTGACCGTCAATCATGCATTTACACACCCATTAATACGTAGATTGTGCGCTAGACATGCTTCATATTAACTACAACCATTATGGAAAAAATTCCTCTCAACGGCTCTTCGTGGCAAAACAATTGTTATGCATCGACAATCAATGCCATAATATCATACAATCAAGTACAATTAAGGTGTTATTAAGACTCTTGGAAATATGTTACATCGCAAAAGGTATAAATAACTATGTGAACTCTACAAATGGTAAGAGCTTTCTTTCTATAAAATTCTCTTACTTGCTTTAAGCCACTTACTGACTTTAGCATTGGAGTGGTGTACCCGGACAAACCATACGAACAACCTTTTGTGCAGGGATTATAGTCATCTGCATCTTGAGGGACTTACACGGAATTGTTGGCCGCCTCCTTTATCCAGCTCGTGGTAACTAGACGAGACTGCCCACTTGAGTTGTGCAACAATAGTATTTGTTCATAACAAGTCATAATTTTGTTTGATTGGGCACAAATATAGATGGGAGAAAAAAAAACATATTTAATAAGGAAGATCGATTTGGTGTGTATATATATATATATATATATATATCAATACCATTTGAAAATTTGTATATATTGTCTACCAAATATTTTTTATTTTTAATAATAATATTAATATGAAATTGTAATATTCAAAATATTAACGAGCATTTTTTATTATTTTGTGTTATTAAATTAAACAATATATATATATTCCATTTGAAAATTTGTACAGAATTTATTGTCTACCATATATTTTTATTTTTAATAATAATATTAATATACAATTATAGTGTTCAAAATATTTACATGCAATTTTTATTATTTTGTGTTATTAAACAATATTCTTAAATTGTATTTTGTATTAGATATATAAATTATTTTATAGGTTAAATATTGGATTAGTTTATATATTAGTATTGTTTTAAATATAATTAAAAAATAAATAATTTTTCAATTAATTTCTATTTGGATAAAATATTTAATCTTTTGCATTGAAGTTTTTTATATCTCGAATTGATTAATACAAGAAAGAAAGGACCTAAAATCATAAAAAAGAACATGAAAGAGAAAGAGATTATAATTCATAAAAACAATACTTTTTTATGTTATATCCCCACTAATACTTTTCATGTTAATTAAATGTTTAAGTAAAAATTCTACATCATATTCCATTTAGTGGGATAAATTGTTGAAATGATCACGTTAGGTTACCTATTATGAGGGACATCAAGTACCAAAAGGAATAAGTATAAAACATAAGATATTCAACAAACGCCTAATAAGAATTCTCATTATTGAGGACAAGAATAAATAATCAAACATTTTTGGATAAATCCCAAAACCTTTCAAACTCTAATATTACTAGTAGCTAGCAATTTTCAAAATCCTAAAATATAGAGATGTGATGTCAAAATTTAATACTTTAAAAGATAAAAAGGTTTTGAGTATATGACGATTTGGAGAAAGTCGAGTCAAGAAAAATAGAAATTGTAAAAACTTGCTCAATATTGTATTTTGACTTGCTATTTGTTTTTGTTTTTTTTTTAGGGATTTCATCGATTATTAATGTATATTTTCTTAATGCGTTAAGGATTTCTAAAAAAATTATTATTTTATCAAAAAAGTTTTAATACATCAATTTTTTTAAACAGATTTCAAACCATTATTTTTTGAACTTAAGTTTTCAACAATTCTGTATATAAAAATATTACTATTTTCTAATTTTAAAATAAAATATAAGAAATGTATCTAAATAAATACTAAACAAATTGTAAAATATTTTTAAAAAATCAACTATAATTGATGTCACATTGTATTAACTTCAAATTATTTCAAGATGAATAAAGAGAATTTAATTTTTAAGAAGTGAGATTTTCTGCTTTTTTTTTTTTTTTTTTCACTAAAACAGGATTTTTCCCCTTATTTTCAAATTCCTTGAAGTTTGATGCATACCGCAAATCTCTTCTAAAGATGGTGAAAATTTATTGGTATCCAATAGAATTATCCAATGTGCCATGTCGGGCTAGCATGACCCGATATTTAGCGGGTCATTACAGACCAATGTGCCAAGATAGCACAACCCACTTAAAAATTGTGTTGGGTTGGGTTGGCCCATGCAAACCAAATAGGTGACCCAATACGACCCATAAGCCTGTTGGTTAATCATGTCGAGCCCGTCTCGTGTCCGTCCGTGCCAGTAGGACCATGCCCTATGGGCTATTCGCTTTGTTAAAATTTTTAATTTAATTTTTAAAGTCATTTTGTCTTAAATTTTTTTATTATTAAATGAAATTTCTTTAAACACCTCTAATAATTATAATTTTTTTTTTTTTATATACCTCTAATAAGTGTACTTTTTATTTTTATATATTTATATTTATCGAGTTTGTAATCGTAAAATTTATAGAAATGTTAATTTAAAAAAAAATAGTAATAAAAGTGATATTTTACATATAATAAAAAAGAAAAAGGAAAAAGTAAAAAAGTGATATTTGAAAGGGCCAAGTGGGTCGGCACGATGGAAAAGCATGACAGACAAACGCGATGCGCCGACACGACTAGCCAGCACAATGGCATGATGGGCCAATTCGATAGCACGATGGGTTGTTTTCTTAGGCCCAACACGACCTTGGGCTATGCCGACCCGACCCGCTAAAGTGATTGGGTCATGTCGGCCCAACCCGACCTTTTGTTGTGCTGGGTTAGGGGCCAAAATGGGCGGCTTGGCCCATTGGACGCCTCTAGTATCCAATCACCACCTCTAATCCGGTAAGGAATGAATTCAATACCAAGCACCCTATTTCCCTCTTAAAACCGTCCCCCACACCTATTATATTATATTATATATCCTACATAATTTTATAGTGAAAAAAATTAAATATTTATATGTATATAATTTTATATTTAAAAAGTAAATGTCAATTCTAACTTTTCACATTGAAACTTTTTAAATGAAATCCTTGTTAAAATTCAAAACATTAATGATTTTGTTACATTTTGTTTTTGCTTGGATATATATCTTGTTTTTTATTTTTAAAATAAATATTTTTATAAAAAATAAAATAAAAAATAAAAACTCTTTGTAAAAAAAGGATAAAGTTATGTGATGTCTTAAGAATTACTTTCAAACATTTTAAAATTTTATATAAAAATAATTTTTAATACCTCAAAATTTTTAATTAACTTAAAAACAATATTAAATTGAGTATGTAATCTTTTAAAAATTCTTGTATTTTATATAGATATTAGTATTATTATTTTATTTTTTTGAAAATAGAAATCAGAAAGTGTATCCAAATGGAGATTAGTTTTTCAATATTATGATATGGTTTCTCTTTTAATACATTAGGTCATATTTTAATTTAATTAAAATAATGGTGTATCTAATTATAAATTAATTTAATAATAATCAAAATTATTAAAAACTCAAGGACTTGATTAAAATGATAACTTTTCTAATTGTTATGAGAAGTCTTATCAATCAATACTTTTAAAATAAAAAACTCATATTAATTTTTTTTTAAATGGTACTATTCAATAACTTTCTTAAATAGTTAAATATGCCAATTTGCTTTATTTTAAGAAATAAACAATGAAAAAAATAATTTTATTTTTTTAATATTAAAATTTTTTCCAAATACTAATTACTAATCCAATTAGAATATTAGACAAACAAAAATAAATATTTTTCAAATGTCATATTTTCATAAATAAGTCTAATGGGCGTGAATAGGTGTTCAAAAACTAGGATACAATAGGATAAGAGGGTGAATGAGTGTTTTTCAAAGATTTTAATATAAGGGTTGAACTTTTCAATTCAATTAATTCTTTGAGAATGAAAAATAATTAAAAGTAACCAACCACAAATAGGACGAGATTTTTATGTGAAAAATCACTCACAAAAAGAGCATATGTAAAAACTACTATCAAAGACCTTGAATCAACAATCCACTATTTGAAAAAGTAGTACCGTATAGAATTACCTAATAGATGCTACCCTTAACTTGCTTTCTAAAACCTATACGTATGCTACACAACACCTCATGCGCCCCAATAGATCTCACCTAAGTTCCACACCTCGTGTGCGTAGATCTCACCTGAGTTCCTACAAGAATGCAAATCTCCTTCACAACCCAATGAATGGAAAGTCAAATGTATTTGAGAGTTTTGGGTTAAGTACAAAAATTAATGACTTAAAAATTTAGACGTTTTCCGTTAAGAACTTTCCTATCAACCATATATAAGAGAAAAACTAAAGGACTTGGAATTAATTTAGAAATCATCAATAAAACGATTTAGAAAGTTAAGAATTTTAAAAAGATTTGAAAATTCTTTTCTTTTAAAATTCCTAATCTAAATTCTTTTTTAAATCTCTTTTCCAAATTTCTTAAAAGATTTAGAAAGATTATCTTTTTTAAATTCTCAACTTCAAATTCTTTTTTCAAATTAATTTTATCATTTGAAAGGATTTTTCTTTTTAAATTCTCAATTATAAATCCTCATTTTAAAATTCATTTCCAAATTATTTTCACTATTTGAAAAAAAAATATTTCTAAATTTTCAATTTAAAATTATTTTCAAATTAATTTTATTTCTAATTTCTATAAGTCCACTCTATGTCTTTTGTGTCATTATTCTCAAATAACTCAACCATACCTACCTATTAATCTCTATTTCATTCTACAAATCGGAAAATAAATCCTAAAGTTCTAAATTAGGATGGATGGAACAAAATTGTATAATTTCATTTTGAACTTAACATTTTAAAGTTCTTGTATTTTGTATAAACATTAATATTTTTTTTTTCTTTTAAAAATAGAAATTAAGAATGATATCCAAATGGAAATTAATTTTTAAGTTATTTAATTATAAATTAATTTAACAAGAATCAAAATCATTAAAAACTCATTAAACAAAGACTTATTTGAAGCATGAGTTATTTTTTATTAATTATTATCAAAGCATTTTAACAGATAATGTCATATGTTAATATAATTGAAAGGATAAACTTATCTAATTGTTATGATACTCATATCATATTATTTTTTTTTTAAATCGTACAAATCCAACAACTTTCTTAAATAGTTAAATATGTTAATTTGCTTTATTATTAGAAAAAATACAATGAAAAAATTAATTTAATCTTAAATGTTTTTTGGATCTTAAATATTTTAATTTTTCTAACATTAAAACATTAATAATTAAATGAACTAATAATATACTATATTAAAAATAAAACATTAATATTTGCTTTTTATGAATAAGTTCTTATATATAGAAAAATATAAGCTTACAAAAATAAAAAATAAACTAATAATATGCTAAATTAATAATTTTCTAAATCTTGATTCTTGATTTTTTTTTTTTTTGTTATAAAATATGGGAATTTATTGAGTTATGGGAACTTGTGGATGATTATCCATATTGATGTATATCTCTTTGTAACTCCCTATAAAAGGGAGATACTTTTAATGAAAATTTGTTCTATTCTCTTCCTACATTCAAATTTCTCTTTTTTGTTTTTTTCTCCTTTCACTTTATTATTTTACAACACATTATTAGTAGGACACTCTGAGTATATAGAAAAATAAAAGGATACTCAAGTAGAAAAGAAAAGGAGAAGAATGCTCAAGATAGAGAAAGAAAGAATTCATCTACAAAATTTTGAATACTCGAAGTAGAAAAGAAAAAGAGAAGAATGCTCAAGGTAGAGAAAGAAAAGAATTCATCTACAAAATTTTGTTTAGGTATGTAGCCTTATTATCTTTAAATGAAATATGAATAGTATGCATTGTATTATTATAATTTTTATTTATTTATTTTACAACCAGAAGCTATGTGAATCATATTTCATATAATTACGGATTTTAATTATTTAATAAGTAGAAGTTATATAGAAAAGTTTTCATAACTAGAAGTTATAAAAAATATGCACAATCTTCATAATGAGATGTTATGGGGTGAATTACAAAATTACAAAAACATAGTCATAAGCTATATATAAGATCCCTATTACTTTTTAATTATATTATATAACTAGAAGTTATATTATTACAAAAAGCATGCAAACAAACCAGAAACCTATAAAGCCACCATGCATCCTTTGTTATTCATAACCAAATCTAAAGGTGCACTTCTAGTTCTGCTCCTTTTCTGTTTTGCTCCTTCTCTATTGCTCTCTGGTTTCTTCCTATCCAAGCCTTTTTCTTGCCCTTTGCCTCTCTGTAAAACTCACCACCCGCAATCTCACTCTGCCTAGCTCACTCTAACCCCCTAGAAAAAATGCTCGTCCAAGCCAAAAACAAAGGAAAACGCAAAAGGGATGGGAAACAGAGACAGAGCGAGAATAAATATAACTTAAAAAAAACCATTAGTCATAGCTTCATCTCATGCAATCGATGAGCTTGAAAAACATAGTGGGACGAACAAAATAGATTTTAAATATGAACCAAAAACACAGTTGCAAGCATCTTATAAAGAAACCAAAACAGAGCCAAACTAATCCCAACAAAATCAAATAAAAAGAAATGAACACACTATAGCACAATCAAAGCAACTTAGAGATCAGTTGGAACAAACATGTAACCCTCAATGCCCACTCCCAATCAACAGGATAATGCTCAACAATCAGCAGAAAATGAAGTAAAATAGTGAAAAGAATGAGAAACAAGAAAATCGTAGTGACCATACCCCAGCTTCCAGCTCCTCTAGAATCCCTCTCACAGCTTTCCTTGCTCCCCTCTGTTGTTTTCCCTCATCGTTGGTTACCCTCTGCTCTTTTTTTTTTTCCTCCTCCTCAGCTCACTAACCAACCCAATAGAACAAGCAATCACCCCTTGAAACGTGTCTTCACCTGTAGAGAACTCTGCTACTCTCAACAAACCACCATAATATCCTTTTTTTTTTTTTTACACGTGTTCTCTCCCGCTGTCTTTAGAAGTGTCCAGAATGTTCTCAAAAAAATTCTCTCCCATAATCCAAAATTAGGTCAGCAATCATTAATACCAAAAATTTATCAACTCCAAATCACGTAAAATTTTATATTGAACTTATCAATGAATTTAACAATTTTTTAAAATAATTTAAAACTCAAAAAATATGTCTAATCAATAAATAAATAAATAATTATAAATCAAAATAGATAATATGAGTCATTATTTTACTATTTCTCCTAAATACATAAACATATATATTTTTAATTTAGATAAATAAATTATAAATTAAGTAAGACATAATTAATAATTCATTTTTTTAATAATTTTCTAATTTTTAAAAATAATTTTAAATTCAAAAAATCGATCTAATTAATTACATATAAATCAAAACATTTTAATTATTATAAATTAAATCAAAACATTTTAAAGTATTATGTTGTAATTTAATAGTACTAAATCTACACATGAAATGAAAAACTTGACTAATTTACATATTAAAAAAGTTAGACTTTATTCATTATTTATTTAAAATAAAATATTATTAAAAATTATTATTTTAACTTATTATTATTATTCATTTTTAATAAAAAAAAATTACAAAGATGTTATATCTTTATGTTTCTAACGTATAATAAAATAGTATATTTTTTTAATAATTTAATAAAAAAATTATGAAAATGTATTAATCTCCATGTTTCTAGCATATAGTATATTTTTTAATAAAAAATATATTTTATAATTTTATTATAATATTATTATTCAAGTTTTACTAAAAAAATATTTATTTTTTAATTTATTCGTAATTATAAAACTATTTTCATTTTTAATAAAGTTTGAATTAAAATGGTAATTATATTTGATTTTTTTTTTCATATTTTTACCGTTATATTAAATGTTATCATTATTTGGTTACAATTAATATTAAACCAAAACATTTTTTGAAATATTAAAAATTAAATAAATAAGAAATTTTGAGATGGACCTTTTCATTAATTTGTAACAAATTAAATTATAAATAGGATTTTTCTCATACAACAATAAAACATTATTTGTCAAATACGCAAATTTGTTGTAATAATATTTTCCCATTAAAAAATAATTATAATGTGGAAATTACTTAGAAAATAGAGACATGTTAAATCCAAACAATTAAAAATAACCTTTTTTTATATATTAAATCAATTCAGAATGTGTTTGCCAATGTTTTTATTTTAACTACTTTTAGGGAAAGTGTTTTCCATAAAAATATTTTTAAAAGTATCATCTATCAAGTGCTTCTTGAGAAAATATTATAAGTGATATGTCAAAATTTTAAAAGTGTTTTTAATTTTTTTTTTTCAAATACTTAAGCTATGTTTGGTTCTCAGAAGAAAGAAAATACAGAAAAAAAAATATTTAAAATCAATAAATTATGTTACTTCAAATTCATTTTCACTTATTTTTCCTCTTCTATATAAAGATTAAATAATTTAAAATTTTATAAAATTTTAACTAATTTTAATTATATTTTATTTTTTTCGTATTTAGCATATTGAAACCAAACAAGAGAAAATTATTTTCCTTACCATTTTTTTTTCTTTCTTTAACACTTTCCAAGAATCAAATATAGTCTTAAGCTATGTTTTATTCTCGAAAAATATGAGGAAAAAATACAAGAGGAACAAAATAGAGAAGAAAAGTGAAATAAAATAAATAAATAAATAAATATATATATATATATATATATATATATATATATATATATATATATATATTAAAATCAATAAATTATTTTATATCTACTTCAAATTCATTTTCACTTATTTTTCCTTTTCTATATACAAATTAAATAATTTAAAAATGTATAAATTTCTAACTAATTTTAATTGTTATTTTTTTTTTTTTGTATTTTTCATATTAAAATCAACTATGATAAAATCATTTTCTATACCACTTTTTTATTTCCTTAGTACTTTTTGGGAGCCAAACATAGTCTTAGATTTTTCTTCAAAAACACTTTTTATGTTGGAAGTGTTTTTTAAAAAAAAAAAAAAAAATCCACTACCAAATGGATTATAATTCATTTGAAAATTGTTATTATTTCTATAATTTTATTTTTATTTTTTAAAAAGTCAAAAGTATTTACTTATATCTATAAATAATAAATATAGTTAAACTTCTGTTTTTCTAGATGAAATATGGATAAACGGGTGAGTCTCCAAATTCTTTATTTTATAAATTTATCTCAAATAATCTCTTCTTTTTTTTCCATTTTTTTTATTAGTCCCCACTCTCAAAAGGTTAATGTAGTTTCTAAAAACTTATTAAAGCAAAATAATCTAGGAGTCTTTCTTTCACTTCCTAAAAACCCCCTCTTTTGTTTTTTTTTTTATTTATATACATATATATATATATATATATATATATGCATATTTATTTTGGGGACTTGCCGCCACCTTTGAGGAGTGGCTGAAGGGGGGGACCCCTTCCTGACACGTGAGACAAGCTGCATGAACGGCATGGAGATGGCAGGGGGCCATGCTGGTGGAAGTCAAGGACGCCATGCTGGCTGATGGAGCAACAGTGGAGTCAGTAGTGGCTTCTAGAGGAAGACACGAAAACAGAGAGAGGGAGGTGGGTAGGAGAAAAGGAAAAAGGGGTATAGCAGAAGGAGGATGGGTCTGCTTGCTCAGTGTTTTTTCTGCTAGAAAGGAGCTCTCCCAGGTGCGGGCATGGTGGATTTTCAGTTCATACTTTCCTTTTACATCGTTTTTCATGGTTTTTTTTTTCTATGTGCTTAACATTGTTTTCCATGGTTTTTTTCTATGTGCTTAATATTGTTTTTCATGGTTTTCCTGTGTGTTTAATCCACATTCACTGTTTAGATTTATTTGCCCTTGTTGTCTTGGGTTTCATTTGAAGCTACCACGTACATGGATTATATGAATTGATTTAATCTTCTCTTCCATCCTACCTGTTTTGAGCCCATAGATTGATCTTGAGGTGAGACTACATGAGTTCTCTATCTTTCGTGATTATGATTTTCTTCTATTTTTTTCTTTCTTCCTTCTCCTTCATTATTTGTCGTTGCTCAAAGAGATGCTCTGTTTCTTCGTAACTGTTTCATCAATACCTTGCATGAGGTGAGATTTATGAAAGGGGATACCACCTAATGCTTGGCTCATCTTGTTTGCTTTATCACGGGTACACTGTATCTCGTTGCTCTTCCTCCTCCATTTCTGGCATTTTAATATATATCTTGGCTTCTGGTTCACATTTCTGGATTTATTTTGGACTTTTGGTTTTGTAATCTGATTTGAGCTTGAGTGGAATAGCCCTTGGGCGGACTCATCACCTGAGTGGACTGAAAGGATGAAGCACAAGCTCAAGCATGTTCCACAGTCAAAAGACGGCATATTCTGGATGTCTTGGCAAGACTTTCAGATTCACTTCCGGTCAATATATGTTTGTTGTATCTACCCTCCAAATACCCCACATACCCATCATTCATCCCATGCAAACCTGGCCGCCCTTCCACAACCATTCTTTCACCTCCATACCCATCTTCCATGCATCCATGCAAACCCTCCACGTCCCTAAATTCAGCCCCACATGCATGGTCATCCCCCATAGTGCCTTTGTAAACACTCATTCTCCATGCCCATATGTACTATCACATCCCCATACCCATCAATCTTTTTCTTACTCGTTCTATCAATGGCATCCATATTCTCCATACCCTTTTTTTTTTTTTTTTTTAATATCTATCATACTCATTTCATCCACTCATTCATCATACCTAAAGCTATAGCTGGCTCCATAACTGAACCCACTTTTCCTTCATACCCTCCATGCATGTATCCCTTTAGCCATACCCGTAAACCCATTTCTCTCTCTATATCATCTTACCATACTCACCACATACCAATATTCCCATTTATCTTTTCAATCTCTCTTCCATTCATATTCACTTTCTTAATCCCGTGCACGCAATCTCATGATACCCGAGGTGGTTTCCCACTTTGTGGCTTGGTCTAAAGCATGTCTGGGTGCAGAGATGAATGTTTTCACGTGATGAATAGCAACAACACTCCAGGGAAGAGATAACACTTTCACTGTATTCCTCATTTGATTGGGATTTCTTTTCTTCCACTATTTGCTTCTCAATTCTTTCATGAAAAATCTTTGTTTCTTCATCTACAAAAATCTGAGGAAAATATATCAGACATAGTTAATAAAATTTGGGATTCATCCTCAACGGGTCGTTGTTTGGATATTAAAGGATTTTCAGCAAGGGTGAGTGTTTCTAAGGCTTTTGCAGTCTAAAATGGCACCCAGTCCCGACTGTGCAGCCACCAGCCTTCTTTGTGGAGAGGACAACAGCAGCCTCTTTGGTAATGCTAATCATGGCGCTGCGGTGGAGGAGTTTGAGATTGCATGGCGTCATCGGAGTCGTCGAAGTTGTGATCAAGAGAAGAGTTTTAATGGCAGAGGTTTTTTTTTTTATTGGGCTGCCAGGATACCCAAGGCCCATGAGCACCATCTAAAGGCTTTTCTCCACTTAGAACCATCCTTAAAATGCAATGCTAGTTGCACCCTAAGCCCACACGCGTGATCCCAAAACTGCATGGCTATTCACACCCCCAAAATTCATACGTGCCTTCATCCCTCTTTGTTCATACTTATTATTACTTATCTAATTATTTTCCTTTATTTCTCTTTGAATAAATCCAATTTTAACAAATCAATCCTTAGTTTTGTTTACTCATAGTATTTATTTATTTATCTATTATTATTATTATTATTATTATTATTACTTATCTAATTCTTTTTTTTCTTTATTTCATTTTGAATAAATCCAATTTTGATAAATCAATCCTTAGTTTTGTTTACTCATAGTATTTATTTATTTATCTATTATTATTATTATTATTATTATTACTTATCTAATTCTTTTCTTTTTTCTTTATTTCATTTTGGATAAATCCAATTTTAACAAATCAATCCTTCATTTTGTCTACTCATAGTATTTATTTATTTATTATTATTATTATTATTTCTCATGTATTTTTCTATCCTCTTTTAAAAATCTCATTCCTTAAAGCCCAATTCCTCAAAAAGCTAATGTTCTAAATCAATTTTTCAAATCCTAAAAACTCCACTATTCGTCTAAACCTTATTTTCGTTAATTAGGATTAGTATCCCATAGTTATCTAGTTATTTAAGGTCTAATCTTTCAAAAATCCCATGTTTTTAATTTAATTCTTCAAATACTTGTTTAAATCATATTTTCATAAATCGAATTATTATCCCATGTTTATTTAGTTATTTAAAATTTACTCCTTCAAAAATCCCCTGTTTTAATTTAGTTTCTCAGTAATTCGTTTAAATCTTATTTTCATCAATTAGGATTATTATCTTATATTCGTCTATTTATTTAAAACCTAGTTCTTCAAAAATCTCGTCTTAACTCAATTTCTCAAAATTTCTACAGTTCATCTAAATTTTATCCTCATCAATTAGAATCATTATTCCATGTCTATTCAAAGTCCAATCTTCCGAAAACCCCGTGCCTTAATTAAAACTTCAATCCCAAAAATTCTATTATCCATCTTTATTCGCCTAAATATTATTCTCGTTAATTAGTATTATAATCTCATACCTACCTATTTATTCAAAGTCATATCCTTTAAAAATCCAACGCCCTAATTCAAATTCTCAATTAGAAAAATTCCACTATTCTCTTTTTATTCGTTTAAACATTATTTTTGTTAATCAGCATCATTATTCCGTGTTTATTTATTTATTTATTTCAATCATTAAAACTCAATTCTTCAAAACCGGATTTCCAAATTTAACCTTGAGACTAAAAAATTCCATGATTTACTTTCATTCATTCAAATATCATCTTTGTTATCATTGTTATAAATTCCACGTTTGCTTATTTCTTTCTTCTAAAAATTCCAATAATTAGAGTCCAATTATTTAAGGATCCGACTTCCAAACTTAATTTACAAAATCTCACTATTCACTATTCATCCATCCAAATATCGTTTTTATTAATTAATAACATTATTCCATATTTACCCATTTATTTCTCTTAAAAATCTCAATCATTAAAGTCTAATTCTTCAAAATTCCGATTTCTAAATTTAGCTATCTAAAATTCCAAGTGTCCTATCTCCGAACTTAATTTTCAATTCCTAATGTTCCGATTACCGTATTTACCCAGTTACTCATTTGTTATCATCATTATTTTTATTACCATTTTATCTGTTCATTTCTAAAAAGTCCGCCTTCAAATGATCTTCGAGATTCTGATCTTTCAATTAAATTTCAAAAATCTAATTTTCTCCCGAATAGTTTAAATTCCGTTTTGGCTTTCAAACAATCTTCTGCTCCTCTTG
Source organism: Vitis riparia (assembly GCF_004353265.1). NCBI lineage: Eukaryota > Viridiplantae > Streptophyta > Magnoliopsida > Vitales > Vitaceae > Vitis > Vitis riparia. Next base: position 2,133,686 of record NC_048440.1, read on the forward strand.
ACTTTAATAAGCAAGAATGAATTTTCCGTAATTCTGAATAATGGAATTTATGGGATTAATTCATGCAACATAAATCGGGTTTTGTTGGGGGGCCCAACATATGTGATTTCCTTATGATTGATTGATTGTTTGTTTGATTTAATTGCCATGCATGATTGATTTTATTCTGCTCTATGACATGCTCGAAATTATTCCTTAATTGTGCACTAACCTCACTTCTTGATAGTGCTTTATGGATCACTGCCCAGGTACGCATCCACATTCGCTCGGGTCATTTTCTGTATGCATGTTTAGATTCTCACATGTGCATGATCACTCTGAGTATTCATTGATTCCCTCATCAATTGTCATGATTGCTTCATTTTATTAGTAGAGACCTGACTTTAGGGACTTAGAGGGGTGCTATGGTCTTCACCGTACCTTCCCGATAAGCAACCTGACCCCCGAACCCGACCCGGTTTTTTGTAGATCACCTTTTCCAAATAAGGAGTCATACTTAGGGTTTTTCTTTCTTATTTTGTTTACCCTTTAAAAATAAAACAAAAATGAGTGGCGACTCCAAGTCATTTTTCTTAATCAATAAAGATCCTTTTTTTTTTTTTTTTTTTTTTTTTTTCAAATAAAAATCGAGCTCGCCATCGAGTGGGAAACGCATGAGCCGAAATGCGGGGTCCACAGGTAGCATAACATTTACTTATAGTACCAAAGAAAGAATTGTCCATCATCTTCTTCAACACCATGAAGCTCTCACAATTCTTTATCTTCTCTTTTGTTTCGATTTCTCTTTTTAGATGTGTTAATTCACATCAAGCCCTAAAATACAACACACTTGAACTTCCTTCAGGGGTATCTGGCCTTGAAAGCATTACTTTCAAGTGTAATGGAGATGGTCCTTATACTGGCATCCATTTATAAAATGTATTCTTCATTTTTCCCATGCCATCCATTCCCACAACATAAAAACAACAAAACATGAATATCATTTACTAACGCGAACTCGCAAAAACATTACATAAATGATGAACATAATAATAATGTTAACAATGAAATATCAATGAAGAACCGTTTTCACAAATTTTACATGAAATTAATAATATTTTAATTACTAAATATCACAAAAAAAAATGAAATCTTTGCTACTATCCATATACATTTTACAAGAAGGTTTAAAATGGAAATTAAATAATTTTAAATTAAACTATGCAGGTTATAATTCTTAAAAGAAAAAAGAACATTTAAAAAAAAATTGAAACGTTCATTGTTAAAAACTCAATAATATGACTAAAATTATCAAATTTAAACCAATACAATCTTGGTTGCCTTTTCTATATAAATCCATATTTGTTCATAACTAGTTATAATTTTATTTGAACAAGCACAAATATAGACGGGAGAAAAGAACATATATATTATTTGAAAATTTGTACAAAATTTATTGTCGGCGAAGTATTTTTATTTTTAATGATAAACAAACATTATGATTATATATATTTAAATTATAAACAAACATTAAGATTCAAATATCCTATATTTATTTATATTACAAATATTATATATATTATATTAATTTTAAATATCATGTATTTTGTGTAATAATTAAATATAAAATAAGTATAAACTTATAAATAAAATTATCAATGTTTTAAAATAAAAAATACTTATACATGTATCATCATTTTTATATTATTGAATGTATTCAAACTAGATAAATTTATATAAAATCTAATTTTAAATTCTAAATATTATTATTGGATATTGTCAATTATATCATATATATATCAATTTCTTTAAGAAAACAATCTCAAAATGTCTATTATTATTTCTTATATCATTTTTTAGAAATTTTCTCAACATTTTCATGAGTCTCATTCAATTTCCCTTTTATAAATATTTTGTATTAGAATATCTATCGATATTTTCCAATATATCCATAAAATTAAATTATCGATATATCCTTAAAAACCGATATTTTTATCCTTGCCTATTATGAGTCATTAGACACCAAAAGGAAGTGTAAAATATAAGATATTATAAGATATCCTACGTATGGCTATTAAGAATTCTCATTGTTGAGGACAAGAATAAATAAACAAATATTTTTGGATAAATCCCAAAACCTTTCAAACTCTAATATTACCGATAAGTGTAAATAGTAGCTAGCAATTTTCAAAATCCTATATGCTAATTGTACTATTCTAGTTGAACCACAAAACAAGTTACGATAGACTTATATCCTTTAAAATAATTTAAAGTCATATTAAATTGGTCAAATATAACATGAGATTCGATAAGAGTAGATATTATGTTATTGCTCATGTTTGGTTGGTGATATGATAAGATAAGTTATCACATCACTTATCTTATTTTATATTCAACCAAACATGTGATATGATAAGTGGTGAGATATATTATCCATCCTTTTTTTTTTTACCCCTTTCACATGAGATATGTTAATCCCATGGTATGATATGAGATATACATATGCCATATATCAAAATTTTATTTTTTTTATTAATTTTTTTATTTTTTATAATAATAATATACTCATTTTAAAAAATAAAATTTTTTGTTATAAATTAAATTTATGATTTAAAAAGAAAAACTAAAATAATATTAATATATAGTATATAAATTATTTTTATATTAAATAACATAATATTAAAAAAAATATTTGTAAAGTTTAAATATTTTAATCATGAATATTGTTAAATATAACAAAATTGTTATTTTTTTAAATAGAAAATATTTGAATGTGTGTGGACCCCGCATTTCAACTCATGTGTTTCCCTCAATGGCGAGCTCGATTTTTTATTTTTAAAATGATTTATTGATTAAGAAAATGACTTGGAGTCGCCACTTATTTTTGTTTTATTTTTAAAAGGATAAATAAAATAAGAAAGAAAACCCTAAGTGTGACTCCTTGTTTTGGAAAATGTGGTCTATGAAAAATCGGATCAGGTTCAGGGGTTAGGTTACTTATCGGGAAGGTACGGTAAAGACCGCAACACCCCTCTAAGTCCTTAAAGTCGGGTCTCTACTAATAAAATGAAGCTGTCATGGCAATTGATGAGTAAATCAATGAATATTGAAAATGATCATGCACATGTGAGCAACAGTACATGCATAGAGAATTACTAGAATGGGAGTGGATACGTACCTAGGTGACGAGCCACCATGCGCTATCAAGAAATGGGGGTTACTGTACAATTAATGAATACAAAATATGTCACTCATATCACCAAACAAGATGAAAAACCACCAATAGCATGTATGACATTTTATTCAAAGCCATTTTAATTTTAAAGAAAATTTATTTGATGTTGAGCCCCCACCAAAGCCCTATTTTATTTGGCATGAATCAATTCCACTAACTCCATTATTTAGAATTATGGGATTAAGTTCATGTTTATTTTAAAACATTTTAAAAACAGGGAAGATTGGAAAATGGCTTGTCGAAGAGAAAATGACAACCAATTTTATTGAAAATGGGACTTATGAATCCTAAAAAACTCTAAGATGAAAACTTTGGGGACTTGAAGTTATTTAAAAACCGGAATTTGGAAAATTATTTACAAAATGAAGTTCGGGAGAATTATTTTCAAAATCATAGAGGATTGGGGAAAGGGAAGATGACACGTGGCCCCTGGGTTGCTTGCCTAAGGTGGCCATGCAAAACAAGTCGTGCTTGTGGGTCCAGTGCGCAAGTGGGGTTGCCATGGATAGATATTACTGATATTGGTCTGAAGAAATCATAACCTTTTGGTCTGAAGGAGAACATAACCTTTTCAGTATGCTTAAGGCCCTTGCTCGCTGCTACCCTTTACCCTCCTTCAGTAAAAACCGAGTTCATCTCTTTTCCAGCTGATCGTACTAGATCCCAATGATAGCTACCAGTGTAGTCTTTTCACTGCCAATAGGACCTTCCAGAAGGCAGGTAATAAGTGGGCTTCCTTTGTTCATTTTTGTTTGCTCCACCAATAGCGTGACTCCTTGATTGAAGATGAACTCCTAGAGGTTCCTGCAGCAAGTTCAATGAGTATTCGTCCAGTAGAAAGTGTCACTTCTGCCAAGGATGCAGATGTTGGAAGCCCCCCTAGTGTAACATCAGATTGCAAGGTAGCCTCAGAGTTTTGTACATTACAACCAGGAATCCCAGCAGCAGAATTATTGCCATAGCCTTTGACACTGCCACCAAATTCATGTCTCATATTCCACAAATACTGAGACAAAGTTGTCAAAGAATCAGGGAGCACCGGTGGCTGCAGCTGCTCTAAGGTAGCATCATTTGGAAGCAAAGGAGCACCATTGAGAGGATTAGACTGGTCGATTGTAGCAGCTTGGTTAAGTTGCTGTCCACTAGAGTCTCTCAAGCCACTTAAACCAGGAGTTCCTGAGCCCCTCTCTGGGACAGGATCCTTGACATCGAACGTCAATTGTCAATATGAATTTCAGTATGTGAGTACGAATAGCTACAAGTCAGATCAGACCTTCAGAGAAATCGAGTGGCTTTAAATGCCAAAACCAGAAAACTTTAATGCTATTCATACGCTGGACCATGCGACTGAACAGTTTCTTTGCCCAGGTGGAATGAACATGGCCACTGCCACTATCAGAATGCTGGTTCGGCTATCATGGACGTGAGAACCAATTCTTCCTTCAGCAGTGGCTTTGTTAACTTTCTGGTCAGCACGCATTAATACCGTCCTTGCATGTGAAAGGCAATGGAATCAGCTTCATTACTTCTTTGTGGGGTTTTCGATATTCTAAATGGATGCTCTATACTCCAGCTGAAGGCTCACTCCATCAGATTGAATACAAAATCCACTCTCAGAATGTCCTCCCAGTTTGAGCTCTACCACTGCACTATTGCAAAACCCAGTAACAGGACTTTCAGCACCAATTTTTTTGCTCATTCTTACTAAGAATAGATAAATAACCTTCGGGTCCTCTTTGCTTCTGAACACTTGTCACAACATCCATACCTACTTCTGTGTTGCTCATGTTGCCAGAAGTAATGATTAGCTCACTATTCCTAGAGTTGTTTATTTCATCAAATTTGAGCTTATCCATTGTGCCAATAGAAAACTCATTCCCATTATTTTCAACGCCCCATATTTGTTCCTTATAAGATGGAGTAAGAGCACCACTTTCAGAACCTTTTTCCTGCAAGGGTTTTGTGCAAGCATAAACCCAATTGGTGTTATTTTTAAAGCATGTTTGATCCTTCCAGGATGAAACAAAAGAACAGCTGCCAGAACTTATTCCCCACTCAACACAGGTCACAGCATCCTCATTAGGCTGAGGGTGATTGCTACCAAAGCCAAATGTTAGTTCATTATTCCCAGAGTTGTCCGCTTCAACTCTTAGGCCTGCTAGTGCCAGTAGAAACCCAACTGCCATTATTGTTGACATCATATGTCTGATTATTGCCAGATAGAGTGACGCTTTTAGAACATCTTTGCTGATTGGACTCCACTATGGGAGGAGATGAAACTCCATTCATATTATTAACAAAACCACATTTTTGCTCGTTTGGGAAAGGAACAGGCAAATGGCAATCTTCAGAAACTCCCCCAGCTATGTCTGAATTTCCTTCCACAAGTTCTGCCACAAGAATTCCAATTTTCTGACTTTGTTATCACTCATTTGCATTTCAGAAAGGTCATCACGCTTGATCCAGAGTCGAGTGTTTTTGGGCAAATTATGAAGATTCCACTTATGAATAGGAGTAGGCGCATGAGCGAAGGACTGCAGCACCGACTTTGGGAACATTGATCTTATCTGTAGCACCAAAGTTACTTCAGCAGCCTTGTTAAGGCCTTGACCAACCTCAGGCTTTGCATCTTCATGTCTTTCAAGAAGGTCACGCACGCTAATGCAGCATTTATACCATCCTGAGCTTTAACTATATGTGACCGAGTTGGGAAAAGCTTTGTAATGCGAGCAGTGTTGAACCCATGCTCAGATAGTCCTATGGCAGCTTTAATCTCTGCCTTACCAGTGCCTGAGGATCCTCCATTAGTCGATTCAGTAGATAAGAATTGCCACACCTCTATTGCCTGTGTGTATCTCTCTCTCTCGCTGGTCGTGGCTTAGATCCGAGAAACAGAGACTCTGAATGAGAGGATGAGAGGTCACAGAGGAGCTTTTGAGTTCCACAAGCTGTTGATACCTCTCATGGCATCTCTAACTCTTGAATTTTGGTTCTTTGGATTATTCCATGGTCAAATCTCCTTCATTATGATCCCTTTGACTTGCTGTTGCGACAGGGAATAAAACAGGCTTAAAGCAACACCTGGGAATTGTGAGGAGCATAATATAAACATGCATGGACATCCACACATGGTATGTCCTAATGGAGCCCCCGTTTTACTCTTGCTGCTACCAAAGGAGAATATAGCCTTCACCCCAGTTGAGGTATCAATGCCTTGGCTACCAGTGCAATTGGGGACACCAAGGATCTTTAGTTTCCCGACTGAGATAACGTGTAACTCAACGGCATCTGGGTCCATACCAGAAAAACAGTGATAACAACCCCGTGGTCATCGTATTCGGATGCGTCTTGATGAACAGATCAGTAGCAAACTCCTTCTTAGGCATCGGAGAAGCTACCACATGGACTCACTCAGCTTGAGAGCACGAAAAGCACCATTGTTAACAAGAGGAGCAAAGCCATTTAGAATTCAGATCCCATCTCTCCGCTATTGCTACAGGTGGCATAATGACAAACAAGCATGGTGGTCATGAGGAGATTGGTCAGGAGGTGGTTGCAAGAAGGCGGGCAGTGGGTATGAGGGATAAGAAGTAAGAGTGATGAAAACGAATGATGAGGATGAGTGACAGGGCGTTTGCATGGGGATTCAAGTTCATAGAGAATGGAAAACAAATGAGTGGGAATGCATGGCAGAACGGGTAAGGGAAAGTGGTGAGGGAAGTGTCCATGTGCATGGGACTAGGAGGACGGGTTTGTTGGGTGTGATGGGTGGCTATACATGCGTCGTGGGTATAGTGATTGTGATGGAAGGTGGTGAAGTCCAGTGGGTAAGAACAGTGGAGAGATGGCATGATGGAGGTGCAAGCTGCTGACAGTGAATGCTATGACATAAGGTAGATTGACTGTGGAGACTATGGCATTGGGGGATGCAAACTTATAGAGAGAGAAGGGGGTTTATGGGTATGGTTTGATAGGTGTATGCACATGGGTATTATGGAGGATGGCCATGGGACGAATGGGTGTGAGGGACAAGGGAGAGAGCATGGGAATGAGGTGATGATAGATAATGTGCTTGCATCAGAATAGAGATAGGGTCATGCAGGGTGAAGACATGCGTATGGAGACAGGCACAATGGGTAATCAGTGGATATTAAAGGCGCTGGTTGTGTTCCTGAGTATGGAAGGGCTGGTGAGAGAAAAGGATGGTGATGTGTTGAGTATGCTATGATGATGATGACTGAGTACTTGGAGTCTCTCGAGGGGTCCCCACCATTCATTTTGAAAGCCTTATGTGCTGCTTCCGGAGTAGCAAACTCAACATGACCAAAGCCCTTGAGCCTCTCGTCTGCATCACAATGGATGGTTTTCACGTGTATTGGAGCCGGCATCGAGCCTTTGTCTAAACTCATAGCTTGACCCGAGATTAATTGGCTTCCTAAACAGTCATTAGAAACCATCATCAGAAATCAGTAAATGACCAATCGAGGCAGGATTATTCATCGCCCAGATCAGCATGTCAACCTAAATCCACTTGTCACTTGCATCTTTCACACAGACGGGGGCATTATTTGAGAGCGATGCTGATACTAGAAAGCGCTTGGCACTGCTGTGAACAATGGTGAGAAAGATGAGATTTGATGGATCAATTGAGGAGAGTAGGTAAATCAGATTCAAAATGTCATTTCCTAGCATTCCGTCAAACAAATCTACATGCGTCAATCACTATTCCATATCTTGCATGCATGCATCAAGTCCCGTTCCTTGAATTTTCATCCAGGTCAAACCCATTATTGCTGATATAGTCATCACCTTCTTATGACACGGAAGCATGGAGATGTACGTGCTAGTAAATGTGAGTGTCTCTCCTCATATCCTCCATGTAAGTAGACCCACAACTTTCTTACATCTCCATTAGGATCCAGAAACCAAACACCAGGGAGGAAACAAAATGGAATGGCAGGCATGAGGGCTCTCGCGACTGCAAAGCTCAACCAAGGACGAAGGCCTGGTGTTCTGATTTAATCTCTCAACAGCATGAATACCAGGTTTTAATGGAACAGACTCCCCTTCGCGCTTATCATCTGGTGCACTTATTAGCTGGAAACGAGCAGGAGGTTTTGGATAATAAGGAGGGGATTGAAGTGCCCAAAGAGGCCTTGCATGCGACTGTTCTTGGCGGAAATGAAGCTGCTGTTCTGAAGGGGATGCATTCCCATGCTTCACCTGTGATATGAGCTCCAATAAATCATTTGACCGTCCTCTATATGCATTCTGACCAATCTTTGCTTGAATGATCTGTTCTAAAGATAGATCCAGGTGCCTTGAAGCAAACGAATTCTACTGCAATTCATGGAGAAGGCTTTTCCTCAACAAAGCCTGATCAAGCATGTTGTCTCCCATAAGGTCCATCTTTGACTGCCCAAAACCCGGATCAGACATGCGATGATGCCACAACTATTCAAGAAGCAATTGTTGAATATGAGACTGTTGCAGATGTTGCTGCTGCTGCAATTTCATTTGGTGGTGATGAAGATGCTGTTGACGAAACCGATGTCGTTGATGAAGCTCAAACTCTCGCTGTTGTTGTAACTTAAGCTCCAAAAGATGTTCCATATCTTATGCTGGATGATGGACTGACTGTTGGAGAACAGGGTTCTTGCTCTGACTAAAAGAAAAACCAGGAAATTGCTCCACACCTGACCCAATGACATGAGATGTGGGATGAGGAGATGGACGGTTCTGTGGTTGAATTTGTTCCTTTTGCAACTCTTGTGACATCAGGTGCTCTGCCAAGTCATAGCTACTGAATTCTTGCTCCATACGAGATCAATGTCGGGCATCTATGGCACCTTGATGAACACTGGAGTTAGAACATATATTTCTTCTATAATCATCAGACCGTGTCTCTATATTTGAAGGTAAATTTGATGACTGACTAGACCTCAATGTGGGAGCCTCTGATCTCAGACATTAACAGACCAAAGAGATGCAACTTATCATCATTATCCATAGGCACGCCAGTTTCTGCAAATTCATTTGCAAAAGATGGGCGGCTGCTCAAATCAGGAATTGAACCATGAACATTAGCAGAGAGCTTCATTCCAGCTGTTCTCATCACCAAGTTACCATGATTTTCACTGATGAACACCTCCCCTTACAGTCACCATAAGACTTGGCTCAAGCTGCATAGTCAGTCCTGGATCCTGGATTCTCCTCCTTTCTCGCAGCCCATGCATTGAACAAGACTCAAGAACAAAAGACAACCACCACAGAGAAGAAACAATAGAAACAGAGCATAAAAAAAAAACTAAAACATCCTCAAATGAGGCGTCACTTCACAAATCATCAGTGAGCCTTCTGGTTAGGTGAGATAAGCACATCAAATACAACTATGGGCATGATTCTCGGGATATTTCACAGTAGAAGCAAGGCATATTAAGATTAACAACATCAAGCATGAGTCAGGGTTATATCTCAACAAACAATAAGTGGCCTTCATTATCCACCCCAAACAAACCAACAACCACTCAAACATCAATAGGAAACGTAGAGGAGTAATAAGAATCCAAATCAAACAATAAGTCAGTTGCATCCATACCTGAGTGAACCCTTTTCCAGTGAGGCTCTGTTCAGCTCTAAACGCCTTAAGGCCTCCTCCAATGCCGATGAAACCACCAAGCTTACCTCTCTGTAACTCTCTCACCAGCAGCCTTCTCAAAACCCCATCCTCCCCTCTGTCTTGACCTCCTGTGAAAGCTCTATCTTCTCTCAGGTTCCCTCCTCTCAAGCCAAATAGCCAGCCCCAGAAGATCCCCCTAAACGAAATACTCCCTCCAAAAATATCTACCTCCAAAACCTCAAAAAAGCAACCCCCCCTCACCCCACCTGCAGCTGGCCTGCTACAGGTAACAGAATATGCTCCTCTACAACGGCTTCTGCAGATTCCCTCCTTTTTCCGTGTCTCATCCTCATTGGCTCATTCAATTGCATTAGCTGAATCCATAGCTTCCTCCTTTTTCCGTGTCTCATCCTCATTGGCTCATTCAATTGCATTAGCTGAATCCATAGCAGCCTCTCTTGAGGCAGCACGTGGCTCTTGAAAGAGCATTCGACTTGGCAAAGAAAATGACCTGCAGAAAAAAATGATAATGAGCCCCAAATGGGGTCTACAATGTGATATAATTTTTATTTTAAATATTAAAAATAATATATATTTCATATTATTATTTATTTATTTCACAAATTAAATATAATATAATATAACATATCTCATTAAATTTGCTATCTTAAAATATCAAATTCATAGGATATGTATATTCAAAGATATCATATCTCATTGAATATTGTATCATAAGATATGTATATATTATCCAATGATATATGATATCCTAAGATATACATATTATATCCTATCATATACTGTCAACCAAATGTAACCTAAGAGATTAAGAAAATATCTTATCATGGGATTAGCATATCCCATGTAAAAGGGATTAAAAAAAAGGTGGACAATATATATCACCATGTATCATATCTCGTGTTTGGTTAAACATAGAATAAGATAAATGATGAAATAACTTATCTCAACCTATAACCAACCAAACATATATCCCCTCTTTCATCATGTGTCATACTATATCTCACCAACCAAACGTAACCTCAAAGATTAAGAAAATATCTTTAGTTGTGTTTCCTATACAAATCTCCTTTTTTTTTTTTTTTAATCAAATTTAACTAGTCGGCTACTTAAGCAAATGATAATTTTCTTAGAGTAGTATAGTAATATCTAAGGATCATACTCCATTAATATTTAGGTCTTGTCACTAGTTCTATAGATAATGTTAGTCTTAATTAAATTAGGATCATATTTTCTTAATTAAGTGGGCTTATTTTATTATTTATACTCTATTAGGTGATTGATTAAATTATGAAATACTTTTATTATCCTAGTTTTATTAGGATATGAAATTATAATTTAAAGAATAATTTAAAACCATAGTAAAATCCCTATAAAATAATACTCTTGAAATCGTGAAAAATTATTATCTTAGTGGGATTATTGATTTATGGATAAATGAATTCATTATTAATTTATCAATAAATTCATAATTTATTAATTTATTCATTATGAATATTTATTCATTTGGAGAACATCATGTTTATAATATATATATAAATGACTTAAAATCCAAAAACAATAAATATGGTCAAAAGTAAATAGATGGAAGCCTAAGACTCTCTAAAACAAGAGATAATTATTAATTGAAGAAGATAAAAGGACTCCCACGATGAAAATATGTGGTGTTAAAACCTAATGTCTTAAAAGATAAAAAGGTTTTAAGTATGCGATCTGAATAAATAGTTGAATTGAAAAAATAGGAATTGTAAAAACTTGCTCAATATTGTATTTTGAATTTTTGTTTGTTATTTGGTTTTTTTTTTTTTTTTTTTGTATGGATTTCATTGATTATTAATGTATATTTTCTTAACACCTTAAGGATTTTAAAAAGAATTATTATTTTATCCCAAAAAAAAAATTTAAAATTAGACATCAATTTTTTTTAAAGAGCTTTCAAACCATTATTTTTTTCAACGTAAGTTTTTTAGAATTCTATATATAAAAATATTGCTATTTTTAAATTTTAAAATAAAAGATAAGAGATGTATCTAAATAAATACTAAATAATTTGTAAAATATTTTTAAAATTTTGACTAATTATATAGTTGATGTCACATCACATGAAATTCAAATTATTTTGAGATGAATAAAGAGAATTTAACTTTTAAGAAGTAAGATTGCCTTCCTCTTCCCTATTTATTTATTTATTTTAACTAAAACACCATTTTTCCCTTTATTTTCAAATTCCTTGAATTTTGATGCATACCGCTAATCTCCTCTAAAGATGGTGAAAATTTATTGGTATCCAATCACCACCTCTAATTGGATAAGAATGGTGAAATTCTCCTAAATCAGGAATGAATTCAGAACAAGGAGACCCTTTTTCTCGCTTAAACTTGTATTGTTGTCACACCAATTATATTATATTGTATATCTTATATAATTTTATATTTAAAAAATTATATATATTTAAAAACTAAATGTCAATTCTAACTTTTCACATTGAAACTTTTAAAATGAAATCCTTTTTAAAACTCAAATATTAATGATTTTGTTAGACTTCGTTTTTGCTTAGATATATTTCTTGTTTTTTATTATTAAAATTAAGATTTTTCATAAAAAAAAATATCTAAAAATAAAAACTCTAGTGTAAAGTTATGTGATGTCTTAAGAATTACTTTTAGAAAATTTGAAATTTTATATAAAAAATTATTTTAAATTCCTCAAAATTTTTAAATAACTTGAAAACAATATTAAATTTTGTATGTAATCTTTTAAAAATTCTTGTATTTTATATAGACATTAGTATTACTTTTTGTTTTTTAAAATAAAAATAAGAAAGTGTATCTAACCTGACATTAATTTTTCTAATTATCATTAGAATATTTTTAATGGATAATGTCATATTTTAATATAACTGAAAAGATAACTTATACAACTGTTATGAGAAGTCTATAAATCAATATTTAAAAAAAATTAAAATTATTAAATTATTTCTATATAATATTTTAAAATAGTTTCATTTATTTTAACTTTTTTATATAAAGATTAAATAAATTTTAAAATAAAATTATTTTTAATTAATTTTAATTATTATTATTATTATTTTCATATTTTACTGTACAACCTCAAATTAAATACTATCATTATTTGATTATAATTAATATTAAACCAGACCTTTTTTTTTTGAAATGTTAAAAATTAAATATTAATTAGAGTCCTGATTCTAATTAGAGTCCTTCCAAATATTAATTAGAGTCCTAATTCTTATGTTATAACAATTATATTTTGACTTTAATTAGGACAACCTATGACTCTCTTCTTATATATAGAATTATGGGTAGCATAACCTTTACTTATAGTACCAAAGAAAAAATTGTCCATCATCTTCTTCAACACCATGAAGCTCTCACAATTCTTTATCTTCTCTTTTATTTCGATTTCTCTTTTTGGATGTGTTAATTCACATCAAGCCCAAAAATACAACACACTTGAACTTCCTTCAGGGGTATCTGGCCCTGAAAGCATTGCTTTTGATTGTAATGGAGATGGCCCTTATACTGGCATATCGGATGGTAGAATTTTAAAATGGCAAGGTTCCAAACATGGATGGAAGGAGTTTGCAATCACTTCCCCATTCAGGTAAAAACTACTTGTAAATTTTTTATTCATTATGTTTAGTATATATTCACTTATAATTACATATATTTCTTAAAAAGATTTAAAAATATAATAATATATAATTAATTTTTTAATTATGTTGTATATTCATATTAATTGCATGTCATAAAGTATTCTTTTAGTATTCAATTCAACCTTCTTTGTAATTGTAAGTGTACGTTTTATGTTGGATAAAAATGTATGAAAGTATTTGAAATAATTGAAGTATTTGTTTTTTGTGCTTGATTAGGATTCCTAAATTTTGTGATGGATCACTCAACCCTGCAATGGAACAAGTGTGTGGGAGACCATTGGGTCTTAAATTCAATGAAGCAACATGTGATCTTTACATTGCAGATGCCTATTTTGGGCTATTGGTGGTTGGGCAAAATGGTGGAGTTGCCAAACAAGTAGCCATTAGTGCAGAAGGAGTCCCATTTCGATTCACTAATGCTTTGGACATTGATCAAAACACTGGAATTGTCTATTTTACCGATACTAGCACCATATTCCAAAGATGGTATGTATCATCAATTTACTTCTTATTGTATAGATTTTTTTTAAATTTTTTTTTTAAGTTTGTCCATATAGTTATGATTCTCATTCTCATTGATTAACAATTGAATTTTTTTAGGGCTTATGCAATAGCAATGCAAATTGGGGATAAGACCGGAAGGTTACTAAAATATGATCCAAGGACCAAAGAAGTGACGGTGTTGCTAAGAGGCTTATCCTTTTCAAACGGGGTTGCATTAAGCGAAGACAAAGATTTTGTTTTAGTTACTGAAACAACTACCGCCAAAGTCACAAGATATTGGCTCCAAGGTCAAAAATCTCAATTGAGTGACACTTTTACACAACTTATTGGGTGTCCGGATAATATTCAAAGAAACATTCATGGGGAATTTTGGGTTGCACAAAATAATTGTGGAAGACCAGAAGTAAAAGTTAGACCAGTAAGACTTAATAAAGAAGGGAAGATCGTTGAAGAATTAAGTGTGGATGTTGGCCCTTTGAGTGAAGTCCAAGAGAAAAATAATAGTTTATGGTTAGGTTCTGTGATTTTGTCGTATATAGGTGTGTTAAATTAGAATATTTTTTAATATTATAATATGTAGGTGTCTTTTGGAATTTAATTTGATTTTATTGCGTTACTTTGTAATTTGTAGTTTTAATTTTTATTATTCACTTATACATTATATAATATACTTTTATAAAGATTTGAATAGATTTTGATTTTATATATGGGTGACGGATGGATAACGTGTAGAGCACCTTAGTATGCTTTTATTTTTTGTTTTTAAAAATTAAGAAATATAATAATGTTTTTAAAAATTAAGAAATATAATAAAAGCCCCCAAATACGTTTTAACATTTGCAAAATTCAAAAGTATTTAATGTCTCATGTTCTCATGATTTGTTATTTAACTTTTATGAACATTTTGATAATAAAAATTAAAAATAAAGAGCATTCTTAAACGCATACCCATCATCTCTTCCTACATCTATCTCTTTTTCTTTTTCTTTTAAAAATATTATTAAATATGATTTTATTATTAGCATTAATTATACCAAACATGGTTAATATTTATAAGAATTTAAAATATAATTTAAAAATAATTTATTTTTCTTTTAAAAATAGTAAAATAAATATTGTAATACCACATGAATGAATCCGCAAATAATTTTTTTTTAAATTTTTTCTATAAATATATATATTTTTAAATTTTTTTTTTATTTGGTTAGTCCTAACTTTCTTTAAATTTTCTTTTCATAATTAGTGCATCAATGAAAATGTGTTTAGATAATGTCACTTTATTTGGACATCTTTTCTCATTAGGCCAAAAAAAATAAAATATTTAAAAATATAAAGGAAAAGAAAAAGGCAAAAGAAAAAACATATTCTTCTAAATGATTAAGTTTAAGGGAAAAAAAAAGTATTAAGGTAAAAATTTAAAAATACGTTAAAAAAAAAAAAAAAAAAAGTTCTCACATTTTTAAAATCAAAAAATAAAATCAACTATTCATGTCAATCTCGGTATTTTCCATCAAACAAATAAGAGTGTTGCTTCTCTAGTTAATATTTAAAAATTGATTTCTTACATAGAAAATAAAACAAAAATACTATATTATTCTTAATTTTCTAAACTTTATGTGCAAATAAACTTAATAACTTAATTTAAGTCCTTATGTAAATTAAGTATTTTTGGTAAATAATTTAATAATATGATTTAAAGTCAAACACAACTTTAAGTAATAAATAAAAACAATAAATTTATTCTTAAAGTCACGTTTTCATTTTATCTTTTCACCCTTATTTGCCCTAATTATTTCAATAATCTCATTTGCTACTCTACAATCTCCGCTATTACTTGACTCCCTTTGCCCTAATTATAATTTATAAGGATAAATATGTCAATTTGATGAATTTCAAGAAATTTTAAGTTAATTTTATCCAAAGACTTTAATACTTAAAGTAATAATTAAATAATAAGTTTTAAATCGATAATTTAAATATAATTTTACTTAAAATCAACTTAAATCATTAAGTAATAAGTATTAAGTTTTATCAAACATTTACTATAATTTCTAGAAACATATCAAAATAAAACTTATTACAAGTAGGACTCTTTCTTTTAGAATTATGCTAAAAACAAACAATATTTATAAATGATTATTAAAAAAATAATTTAATTTTAATTCACTATGAGATTTTTAAATTCTTTATTAATTAATAAACTTACAACCAAATCATGCTATAAATATAATTCCTTTGAATATAAATTAGAATGTAATTCGTATATTTAAAAATATATATATATATATATATATATATATATATATTGAAACAAGGTGCTATTATAGTTACATTTTGATTTTGATTTTGATTTTGATGATTCTTAATATATTATACATGATTAAATAGGAAATATATATCCTAAGATATGATATCTTTGTATATTATATATAATGGACATGATAGTCCAACATAATATATTCATATGTTATTATGTTATATTATGTTTATATTCAATTTGTGAAATGAATAAAAGAATAATATAAAATAAATATTATTTCTCAATGTTTCAAAAAAAAAAATATCACATTTCAATATTTTTTATTTAAAAAATGAAATTTCTCTTATATGTAACAATATTTATTATTAAAATATTTAAATTTTATAAATAATTTTTTTTTATATTATGTTATTCAATATATAAAAATAATTTATATATCATATATTAATAATATTTTATAATATATTTTATAAATATTATTTTTAGTGTTTCTTTTTTAAACATAATTTAATTTATAATAAAAAATTATTTTGTAAAAATAAGTATATAAAAAAAATAAAAAATTTGATTAAAAAAATAAATTTATAATACATGGGATATATATATGTCATATCATATGATTAAGATGTCACATGTAAAATGAATATAAAAAAGAGAATGGATAATATATTAAACCACTTATCCTATTTTATGTTTAGTTGAAGATATGATAGGATAAATAATAAAATACATTCTACTATTTCATTACTAATCATATAATAAGATAATATTATATCCTATCTCTTACGATGTCCAACCAATCGAACATGACCTAAAACTATATTTGATTAGTGGGATATGACAGAAGATATATATTTATATATATTAGGATATTATATCTTATTAGTTAATAAATATATATCTTAAAATATGATTTCAAATGAAATATGATATATTTGAATATACATATCCAATGAACATAATATTTTAAGATAACATATCAAATGCGATATGTTATATTATATTATGTTTATATATAATTTGTGAAATGAATAAGAAATAATATGAAATATATATTATTTTTAATATTTAAAATAAAATTATATCACATTCCAATATTTTCTATTTTTTAAAAAATGAAATTTCTCTTATATTTAACAATATTCATGATTAAAATATTTAAACTTTATAAATAAAAAAATTTTAATTTATGTTATTTAATATATAAATAGCATATATTAATATTATTTTATAAATATTTGTTTAGCATTTCTTTTTTAACCATAAATTTAGTTTATAATAAAAACTTATTTAAAAAATGAGTATATAAAAAAATAAAAACTAAAAAATAAAAAATAAAAAATAAATTTATGATATATGAAATATGGATATCTCATATTTTATCATGAAATTAACATCTCATTCAAAAATTGAAATTGTCTATAATACTATTATCAACACCATTTGAAAAAGAAAGTATGTATCAATTTATTAACAACATAAGTTTGTATAGTTGTGATTCCACTTATTAACAATGAATTTAATGCAAAATGATGACCAACTAGAAGACTAAGAAAATAAGATACAAGGATCAAAGAAGCTATTGTGGTGCTAAGAGAATTATCATTTTCAAATGGGATCATATTAAACAAATGTAATAGTTTTCTTTTAATCACTCAAATAACCACAGACAAAAGTCTCAAGATATTGTCTTTAAGGTCAAAAATCCCAAATTAGTGAAATTCTTCGTAATTTATATAATATACTAAAAAAATCTAGAATATGTTCGATTTTGAAAAAATTGAAAGAAAATAGAAGAGAAACAAAATTAAAAGGAAAAATAAACAAAAAAAAAAAGAAAAATAACAAAATAAATTTACACACAATAAATCTTTTATTAATATTAAAAAAAATATATATATATATGTTATGTGAGTATTTGATAAACCAACTTAATAACTTAAAGTGATTTAATAATTTAATTTAAGTAATTAAATAAATTAGATATATTTAGTAAAATAACTTAATGATATGATTTAAAATCAAAACTAACTTTTAAGTAATAAGTAAAAATAATTAATTTATTCTTAAATCAATATTTCCATTTACCTTTTTATCCTCATTTGTAATATTAGGATTTTATATATATATATATATATATATATATATATATATATATATATATATATATATATATATATTGAAATTACTTAAAAAAAAAAATAGAGACATGTTAAATCCATATTTTTATTTACCTTTTTATTTTTATTTATTTTAATTATTTTTATAATCACTTTTGACCTTCGTTGATACTTCACTTCCTTTGCCTCAATTATAATATACGAGGACAAATATATTAATTAAAAATTTAAAATAAATTTTAAGTAAATTTTATTAAACTATCTTAATAATAAGTTTTAATATTTCTTCCAAATCATATTTTTCTTAAGCTATAATGCCAAGAAGTCTGTTTCAACTTCACGATAAATGTCACGTGTTCCAAAAAGACCGTATAGACCTGTCGAATCCTGATAATAATAATGAACTAGACATAGAGCTTCAACATGAGGCCTACAAAACGTCAAAATCTTAGGGGTAATGAAAAAATGGAGAAATTTTGGCAAAGATAAACGAAACCAGCATATGTATAAGGAAAGGCCTTTGGCTTCGAGGGCGGCCACTCCAACTTCAGATTTCTCTCTCCTCAGGTCTCTCTTTCTCTCTCTATCTTCTCTACCCATCGATTGAGATCATTTTCTAGGGTTTCTTCGTTTAATTATCAAAATGTATTTCTTGTCTATTATCATACTATTTGTTTTCAGTTTTTAATTTGGGCTTAATTTTACCACTCATCATGCAATTTCCTTATTTTTTCTTGTATTTTTCGTGTTTGGTTGGTGTGAAACCCTGATCTGATTAAAAGAAAACGAGAACTAAACCCGCGCGTGGCAAATACAAATTCTTGAAAAGTGAAATAATGAAGCATTCCTAGGTTTGTTAGTAAATTATAGAATTTGATTTCTTGTTGTTGATCACATGTTAGTTGTTTGTGTATAATTTTTCTGTATTTTTTTTTTATATATATTTGGGCTTGATTTTATTTTCCCTTTTTTTTATTTGTTTCCTGTTTGGCTGCTTTGAAACCCGAGCCGAAGAAAGGAGAGGAAAAACTGAAACTTTATAGTCACTGTTCTTCTGTTTCGAGGAGAAAAGGCAAGTTTTTTAAAATTGAAATAAGTGAACAACGGCAGCTGGACTTTTCTCTCAAAAGTGCTTGAATTGTGGTTGGTTATTTAATTTTCCTTCTTCTTGAAAGCCCCCCATCCCCTTCCCCACCACATATAAAGCCTTTATGTTATGAGTTTTTTTTTTTTTTTTTTCTTTTCATTTTTAATCACTTTTTGCAAGTTGCATATGGAAACATTAAACAGGACAAATGAGTTTTTTTCTCAACTGGAACAACAGCTCACATTTTCATTCTGACTCTTTCTCACCTTGTCATTACAATATTTACCTGGTTGATATTTCAAAATAATTTGCTTAATGTTCCAGGGTTGCAGATAACATTTTTGCTTTTCTAATAAATCAAATGACTGAAATTTTTTTCTCTCTAGAAATATGGGATGGCAGGTGTTTCCAACAGTTTTGTCCCGCCTATGAAGTGTGGTAGGTTATTTAATTTTCCATCTCCTTGAAAGCCCCAGCCCGCCCTCCTCGTCGTATAAAGCCTTTATGATATTGAGTTTTGGATTTTCAAACCCCAGCCCATTATGAGGGTTTTTTTTTTTTTGATATTGTATTAGAATAATATATGAATTCATTTATAGAATATATTCTTCATTTTCCCATGCCACCCATTCCCACAACATAAAAACAACAAAATATGAATATCATTTACTAACGCCGGAACTCGTAAAAACATTACATAAATGATGAACATAATAATAATGTTAACAATGAAATATCAATGAAGAATCGCTTTCACAAATTTTACATGAAATTAATAATATTTTAATTACTAAATATCACAAAAAATGAAATATTTGCTACTATCCATATACATTTTACAAGAAGGTTTAAAATGGAAATTAAATAATTTTAAATGAAACTATGCAGGTTATAATTCTTAAAAGAAAAAAAAACATTTAAAAAAAAATTGAAACGTTCATTGTTAACAACTCAATAATATGACTAAAATTATCAAATTTAAACCAATACAATCTTGTTGCCTTTTCAATATAAATTCATATTTGTTCATAATTAGTCATAATTTTGTTTGATCGAACACAAATATAAATGGGAGAAAAGAACATATATATCAATATCATTTGAAAATTTGTACAAAATTTATTGTCTACAAAGTATTTTTATTTTTAATGATAAACAAACATTATGATTATATATATTTAAATTATAAACAAACATTAAGATTCAAATATCCTATATTTATTTATATTACAAATATTATATATATTATATTAATTTTAAATATTATGTATTTTGTATAATAATTAAATATAAAACAAGTATAAACTTATAAATAAAATTATCAATGTTGTAAAATAAAAAATACTTATACATGTATGATCATTTTTATATTATTGAATATATTCAAACTAGATAAATTTATATAAAATCTAATTTTAAATTCTAAATATTATTATTAGATATCGCCAATTATATCATATATATATATATATATATATATATATATATATATATATATATCAATTTCTTTAAGAAAACAATCTCAAAATGTCTATTATTATTTCTTATATCATTTTTTAGAATTTTTCTCAACATTTTCATGAGTCTCATTCAATATCCCTTTTACAAATATTTTGCATCAGAATATCTATATTTTCCAATATATCCATAAAATTAAATTATCAATATATCCTTAAAAACTGATATTTTCATCATGGCCTATTATGAGTCATTAGACACCAAAAGGAAGTGTAAAATATAAGATATCATAAGATATCCTACATATGGTTATTAAGAATTCTCATTGTTGAGGACAAGAATAAATAAACAAATATTTTTGGATAAATCCCAAAACCTTTCAAACTCTAATATTATCGATGATAAGTGTAAATAGTAGCTAGCAATTTTCAAAATCCTATATGTTAATTGTACTATTCTAATTGAACCACAAAACAAGTTATGATGAACTTATATCCTTTAAAAATAATTTAAGGTTATATTAAGTTGGTCAGATATAACATGAGATTAGATAAGAGAGTAGATATTATATCATAACCCATGTTTGGTTGGTGATATGATAGGATAAGTTATCACATCACTTATCTTATTTTATGTTCAACCAAACATGTGATATGATAAGTGGTGGGATATATTATTCATACTTTTTTTTTACCTTTTTCACATGAGATATGTTAATCCCATGGTATGATATGAGATATACATATGCCATATATCAAAATTTTATTTATTTATTTATTTATAATGATAATATACTCATTTTACAAAATAATTTTTTATTATAAATTTAATTTATGATTTAAAAAGAAAAACTAAAAAAATATTTATAAAATAATATTAATATATAGTATATAAATTATTTTTATATATTAAATAACATAATATTAAAAAATTTATTTGTAAAGTTTAAATATTTTAATCATGAATATTGTTAAATATAACAAAATTGTTATTTTTTTAAATAAAAAAAATATTTGAATGTGATATAATTTTTATTTTAAACATTAAAAATAATATATGTTTCATATTATTGTTTATTTATTTAACAAATTAAATATAATATAATATAATATAACATATCTTATTAGATTTGCTACCTTAAATATCATATTCATAGGATATGTATATTCAAAGATATCATATCTCATTGAACATCATATCATAAGATATGCATATCCTATCTAATGATATATGATATCTTAAGATATACATATTATATCCTATCATATACTGTCAACCAAACGTAGTCTAAGAGATTAAGAAAATATCTTACTATGGGATTAGCATATCCCATGTAAAAGGGATTAAAAAAAAGGTGGACAATATATCTCACCATGTATCATATTTCGTGTTTGGTTAAACATAGAATAAGATAAATGATGAAATAACTTATCTCAACCTATCACCAACCAACCATATATCCCCTCTTTTATCATGTGTCATACTATATTTGACCAACCAAACATAACCTCAAATATTAAGAAAATATCTTTAGTTGTGTTTCTTATACAAAACTTTTTTTTTTTTTTTAATCAAATTTAACTAGTCCGCTACTTAAGCAAATGATAATTTTCTTGGAGTAATATAGTAATATCTAAGGATCATACTCCATTAATATTTGGGTCTTGTCACTAGTTTTATAAATAATGTTAGTCTTAATTAAATTAGGACCATATTTTCTTAATTAAGTGGGCTTATTTTATTATTTTTACTCTATTAGATGATTGATTAAATTATGAAATACTTTTATTATCCTAGTTTTATTAGGATATGAAATTATAATTTAATTAGATATTAAAGAATAATTTAAAACCATAGTAAAATCCCTATAAAATAATACTCTTGAAATCGTGAAAAATTATTATCTTAGTGGGATTATTGATTTATGGATAAATGAATTCATTATTAATTTATCAACAAATTCATAATTTATTAATTTATTCATTATGAATATTTATTCATTTGGAGAACATCATGTTTATAATATATATATATATAAATGACTTAAAATCCAAAAACAATAAATATGGTCAAAAGTAAATAGATAGAAGCCTAAGACTCTCTAAAACAAGAGATAATTATTAATTGAAGAAGATAAAAGGACACCCACAATGAAGAGATATGGTGTCAAAACCTAATGTCTTAAAAGATAAAAAAGTTTTAAGTATGCGATGTGAATAAATAGTTGAATTGAAAAAACTAGGAATTGTAAAAACTTGCTCAATATTGTATTTTGAATTTTTGTTTGTTATTTGGTTATTTATTTATTTATTTATTTATTTTTATATGGATTTCATTGTTTATTAATGTATATTTTCTTAACACCTTAAGGATTTTAAAAAGAATCATTATTTTATCCAAAAAAAAATTTAGACATCAATTTTTTTTAAAGAGCTTTCAAACCATTATTTTTTTCAACGTAAGTTTTTTAGAATTCTATATATAAAAATATTGCTATTTTAAAATTTTAAAATAAAAGATAAGAGATGTATCTAAATAAATACTAAATAATTTGTAAAATATTTTTAAAATTTTGACTAATTATATAGTTGATGTCACATCGCATGAAATTCAAATTATTTTGAGATGAATAAAGAGAATTTAATCTTTAATAAGTAAGATTGCCTTCCTCTTCCTTTTTTTTTTTTTTCTAACTAAAACATCATTTTCCCCTTTATTTTCAAATTCCTTGAATTTTGATGCATACCGCTAATCTCCTCTCAAGATGGTGAAAATTTATTGGTATCCCATCACCATAGATGAAAGTTTCCATTTTTTTTTGCCAAAATTTCGGGTTTCGGTGGCCAACGATACGAAAAAGGGGGGTGAAATGTCAACAGAAGAAATTTGGCCAAATTTCGGTTAAAATCGGCAAAAAAATCGTCGGCTGTAGGCGAAAAATCAGCGAAATCTTCAAAAAAATGCCGACCGCTGCAATTTTATCAGCGAAATTTCGGTTTGTATCGCTGATTTTTTGGGAAATTTCTCGATATTTCCTACCAGTCTAGCCCGCGCACAGGATACAAAATTTGTCCAATTTTTTTTTTTTAAAAAAAAACATAAGATGTTATTTGGTAATCTGATCATGATTTGCAAGCAAAGGTTGTGTTTTTCAGCCTGGCTCAAAAATTGTGGATTTAGGGTTCATGAAATTTAAATCCAATGGCACAAAAGCAAAGCGACCCCTAGAACAGATCCAGAAAACATAGGGAGCAAAAAAAAAAAAAGACAATTTTTTTGGTTTTCCTTGGGGGTTTTGAATGGATTTTCTCAGAAATCAAACGAGGATGAATTTTCCCGGAAATCGAATGGGGGATGGATTTTCTTGGGAATCAAACGGGGGTTGCAAAAAAAAAGAAGAAAAAGTAACAAATGATTAGATTAGAACCTGCGAGGATTGAGAGTGGAAGAGGAAAGTAGGGCCATTTTTTTTTATTTTTTAGATTTAGTAGAGATAAAAAAAAATGGAAACAAATCATGACTCTTATGCATCTGATGGTCCAAATTGAAGCTGATCCAACGATCAAAATTGAACCCTAACGGCTATGTGATAATATGTACAAATTATTGATATTTAATGAAATTAAGTCTTTCATGAAACTTGATAATGACTGTACAATTGCAAAATTCACATTTCTTATTGACCCACATAATATAATTACATCTAATATCGTAAATCATATAATATATATATCAAATTCTTCAACAAAACAAATTTAAATTGTCTATTATACTTCTAATTATATTGTTACTAGGTTTTTCTTACATTTCTATGAGTTTTGATTAATTTTTTCCCTATCAAAATTTTTTTCCAAAATATCCGTCGATATTTCTCAGATATATCCGTGATTACCGATATTTTCATCAATGCCCATCACCACCTCTAATCGGATAAGAATGGTGAAATTCCCCTAAATAAGGAATGAATTCAGAACCAGGGGACCCTTTTTCCCGCTTAAACCCGTCCTCGTTGTCACACCAATTATATTATATTGTATATCCTATATAATTTTATAATTAAAAATTATATATATTTAAAAACTAAATGTCAATTCTAACTTTTTAAAATGAAATCCTTATTAAAACTCAAACATTAATGATTTCGTTAGACTTCGTTTTTGCTTAGATATATTTCTTGTTTTTTATTTTAAATTAATATTTTTCATAAAAAATATTTAAAAATAAAACTATAGTGTAAATTTATGTGATGTCTTAAGATTACTTTTAAAATTTTTTAAATTTTATATAAAAAAATGTTTTTAATTCCTCAATTTTTTAATTAACTTGAAAACAATATTAAATTTTGTTTGTAATCTTTTAGAAATTCTTGTATTTTATATAGATATTAGTATTATTTTTTGTTTTGAAAATAAAAATCAGAAAATGTATCTAACCAGACATTAATTTTGCTAATTATCATTAAAATATTTTTTACGATAATGTCATATTTTAATAAACTGAAAAGATAACTTATCTAACTGTAATGAGAAGTCTATAATCAATATTTTTAAAATAAAAAATCTATATTAATTTAAAAAATCAATATTTATATTTTATAAATAAAAATGGGAATTTGTCTCGGAGCCCTCTCCAATTATGCCTCATTTACATCCTTCCATTTGCATCCTCGTGGCAAATCATACGTTGAATTAGCAAATTGGGATGCTTATATCTCATAAAAGCATTCTTTTTATATATATTGCAATATACCTTTGCAATCCTATCAAAAGAGATTTAAAACCTTAAAGCTATATTTGGTTGTGAGAGAAAAAAAAAAGTGAAAGAAAATAAAAAAATTAAAATTATTACATTATGTTTATATAATATTTCAAAATAATTTCATTTATTTTAACTTTTTTATATAAAGATTAAATAATTTTAAAATAAAACGATTTTTAATTAATTTTAATTATTATTATTTTCATATTTTACCGTACAACCTCAAATTAATACTATCATTATTTGATTATAATTAATATTAAATCAAAATATTTTTTTTGAAATATTAAAAATTAAATATTAATTAGAGTCCTAATTCTAATTAGAGTCCTTCCAAATATTAATTAGAGTCTTAATTCTTACAATATGACAATTATATTTTGATTTTAATTAGAAAACCGATTCTCTTCTTATATATAAATTTATGGGTAGCATAAACTTTACTTATTGTACCAAAGAAGAATTGTCCATCATCTTCTTCAACACCATGAAACTCTCACAATTCTTTATCTTCTCTTTTATTTCAATTTCTCTTTTTGGATGTGTTAATTCACATCAAGCCCTAAAATACAACACACTTGAGCTTCCTTCAGGGGTATCTGGCCCTAAAAGCATTGCCTTCGATTGTAATGGAGATGGTTCTTATACTGGCATCTCGGATGGTAGAATTTTAAAATGACAAGGTTCGAAACATGGATGGAAGGAGTTTGCAATCACTTCCCTGTTCAGGTAAAAACTACTTGTAAATTTTTTATTCATTATGTTTAGTATTATTCACTTATTATACATATATTTCTTAAATAGATTTAAAATATAATAATATATAATTAATTTTTAATTATGTTGTATATTCATATTAATTGCATGACATAAAGTATCTTTTAGTGTTCAATTCAACCTTCTTTGTAATTGTAAGTGTACATTTTATGTTGGATAAAATGTATGAAAGTATTTGAAATAATTGAAGTATTTGCTTTTGTGCTTGATTAGGATTCCTAAATTTTGTGATGGATCAGCCAACCTACAATGGAACAAGTATGTGGAAGACCATTGGGTCTTAAATTCAATGAAGCAACATGTGATCTTTACATTGCATATGCTATTTTGGGCTATTGGTGGTTGGGCAAAATGGTGGAGTTGCCAAACAAGTAGCCATTAGTGCAAAAGGAGTCCCATTTCGATTCACTAATTCTTTGGACATTGATAAAAACATTGGAGTTGTCTATTTTACTGATACTAGCACCATATTCCAAAGATGGTATGTATCATCAATTTACTCATTATATAGATTTTTTGTTTTAAAGTTTGTCCATATAGTCACAAGACAATGATTTTGTTTTAGTTACTGAAACGACTGCCGCCAAAGTCACAAGATATTGGCTCCAAGGTCAAAAATCTCAATTGAGTGACACTTTTACACAACTTGTTGGGTGTCCAGATAATATTCAAAGAAACATTCATGGGGAATTTTGGGTTGCACAAAATAATTGTGGAAGACTAGAAGTAAAAGTTAGACCGGTAAGACTTAATAAAGAAGGGAAGATCGTTGAAGAATTAAGTGTGGATGGTGGCCCTTTGAGTGAAGTCCAAGAGAAAAATAATAGTTTATGGTTAGGTTCTGTGATTTTGTCATATATAGGTGTGTTAAATTAGAATATTTTTGAATATTATAATATGTAGGTGTTTTTTGGAATTTAATTTGATTTTATTGCGTTACTTTGTAATTTGTAGTTTTAATTTTTATTATTCACTTATACATTATATAATATACTTTTATAAAGATTTGAATAGATTTTGATTTTATAAATGGGTGACAGATGGATAACATGTAGAGTATAGCACTTAGTATGCTTTTATTTTTTGTTTTAAAAATTAAGAAATATAATAATGTTTTAAAAAATTAAGAAATATAATAAAAGCCCCCAAATACGTTCTAAATTGCAAAATTCAAAGGTATTTAATATCTCATGTTCTCGTGATTTGTTCTTTAACTTTTATGAACATTTGATAATAAAAATTAAAATAAAGAGCATTCTTAAACCATACCCATCATCGCTTCCTACATCTATCTCTTTTTCTTTTTTTTTAAAAATATTATTAAATATGATTTTATTATTAGCATTAATTATATCAAACATGGTTAATATTTATAAGAATTTAAAATATAATTTAAAAATAATTTATTTTTATTTTAAAAATAGTAAAATAAATATTGCAATACCACATGAATGAATCCCTTTTCTTTTAAAATTTTTCTATATATATATATATATATTTTAAATTTTTTATTTGGTTAGTCCTAACTTTCTTTAAATTTTCTTTTCGTATTTAGTGCATCAATGAAAATGTGTTTAGATAATGTCACTTTATTTGGACATCTTTTCTCATTAGGCCATTTTTTTTTTTAACTATAAAGGAAAAGAAAAAGGTAAAAGAAAAAACATATTCTTCTAAATGATTAAGTTTAAGGAAAAAAAAAAGTATTAAGGTCAAAATTTAAAAATAAGTTAAAAAAAAAAGTTTTCACATTTTTAAAATAAAAAAATAAAATCAACTATTCATGTCAATCTTAGTATTTTCCATCAACAAATAAGTGTTGCTTCTCTAAATAATATTTAAAATTTAATTTCTTACATAGAAAATAAACAAAAATACCTTCTAGAATAATATATTATTCTTAATTTTCCTAAACTTTATGTGCAAATAAACTTAATAACTTAATTAAGTCCTTATGTAAGTTAAGTATTTTTGGTAAATAATTTAATAATGTGATTTAAAGTCAAACACAACTTTAAGTAATAAATAAAAACAATAAATTTATTCTTAAATTCACGTTTTCATTTTATCATTTCACCCTTATTTGCCCTAATTACTTCAATAAATCCTTTACTACTCTACAATCTCCGTTATTACTTGACTCCCTTTACCCTAATTATAATTTATAAAGATAAATATGTCAATTTGATGAATTTCAAGAAATTTTAAATTAATTTTATCCAAAGACTTTAATACTTAAAGTATTAATTAAATAACAAGTTTTAAATCGATAATTTAAGTATAATTTTACTTAAAATCAACTTAAATAAAGTATTAAGTTTTTATCAAACATCTACTATAATTTCTAGAAACATATTAAATAAAACTTATTACAAGTAGGACTCTTTCTTTTAGAATTATGATAAAAAACAAACATATTTATAAATGATTATTAAAAATAATTTAATTTTAATTCACTATGAGATTTTTAAATTCTTTATTAATTAATAAACTTACAACCAAATCATGCTATAAATATAATTCCTTTGAATATAAATTAGAATGATAATTCGTATATTTTAAAAAAAAATATTGAAACAAGGTGCTATTATAGTTACATTTTGATTTTGATTTTGATAATGACCTTGAGCTTTTTTTGTCTCTGTGAGTGATAATTAAATATATAAAGCTACGTTTAGTTAGCAGGATAAGATATAATGGAATATGTATATCTTAATATGTTATATATGATTAATAGGAAATATATATCCTAAGATATGATATCCAATTGGATATGATTTTTGTATATTATATATAATGGACATGATAGCCCAACATAATATATTCATATGTTATTATGTTATATTATGTTTATATGCAATTTGTCAAATGACTAAAAGAATAATATAAAATATATATTATTTTCATGTTTAAAAAATATATATATATACATTTCATATTTTTTATTTAAAAATGAATTTCTCTTATATGTAACAATATTTATAATTAAAATATTTAAATTTTATAAATAATTTTTTTATTATGTTATTCAAATATATAAAATAATTTATATATCATATATTAATAATATTTTATAATATATTTTATAAATATTATTTTTAGTGTTTCTTTTTAAACATAATTTAATTTATAATAAAAAAATATTTTGTAAAAATAAGTATATAAAAAAAATTGATTAAAAAAATAAATTTATAATACATTGGATATGTATATCTCATATCATATGATTAAGATGTCACATGTAGAAGGAATATAAAAAGGAGAATGAATAATATATTAAACCACTTATCCTATTTTATGTTTAGTTGAAGATAGGATTAGGATACGATAAATAATGAAATACATTCTACTATTTCATTACTAATCATATAATAAGATAATATTATATCTTATCTCATACGATGTCCAACCAATCGAACATGACCTAAGACTATATTTGATTAGTGGATATGATAGGTTATATATGATATAAGATATATATATATTAGGATATTATATCCTATTGGTTAATAAATACATATCTTAAAATATGATTTCAAATTAAATATGATATTTTGAATATACATATCCAATGAACATAATATTTTAAGATAACATATCAAATGCGATATGTTATATTATATTATGTTTATATATAATTTGGGAAATGAATAAGAAATATATTATTTTCAATGTTTAAAATAAAAATTATATCACATTCCAATATTTTCTATTTAAAAAAAATGAAATTTCTCTTATATTTAACAATATTCATGATTAAAATATTTAAACTTATAATAAAAAAAATTAATTTATGTTATTTAATATATAAATAGCATATATTAATATTATTTATAAATATTTGTTTAGCTTTTCTTTTTTAACCATAAATTTAATTTATAATAAATAATTATTTAAAAAATGAGTATATAAAAAAATAAAAAATAAATTTATGATATATGAAATATGAATATCTCATATCTTATCATGAAATTAACATTTCATTCAAAAATTGAAGTTGTCTATAATATTGTTATCAACACCATTTGAAAAAGAAAATATGTATCAATTTATTAAGAACGTAAGTTTGTATAGTTGTGATTCCATTTATTAACAATGAATTTAATGCAAAATAATAACCAACTAGAAGGCTACGAAAATAAGATCCAAGGACCAAAGAAGCGATTGTGGTGCTAAGAGAATTATCATTTTCAAATGGGATCATATTAAACAAATGTAATAGTTTTCTTTTAATCACTCAAATAACCACAGACAAAAGTCTCAAGATATTGGCTTTAAGGTCAAAAATCCCAAATTATATAGGATATTATATGGGGAAGTTGTGTTTGGGGAGCCCCATTTGAAGGTTATATGGGAATGAAACCCATAGAAAGTGGAATATGGGCTTTGTCCATTAATGATAAGAATATTTTTTTTTATGCACTAAATACTGTTTCAAAAAGTTATTCCAAAATTGCCCTTTTGTTTTCCTTGTCAGCAGCCACCACGGTCTCCATGTAAGTAGCCACTGGTCTCC